>NW_022106471.1:5555335-5614702 GCF_000313985.2 Echinops telfairi | reverse complement strand
CCCCCCCCCCGATGCACTCATACCCACTTCATTTTCAGAACTACTCTACCAAGTAGGTTCTACTGTTACCCTCGTCATTTTCCTGTTGGGGAAATAAATCAGAGTTAAATGACCAGTTAAAGATCTCACAGCACACACAGGGCAGAACCAGGATTTCAACCCAGTGAATCTGGCTCCACACTCTGTTCTCGTCTGCTGCCCTATTCTAACTGGTGCAGATGCCTTTCGTACATGCACGGATGGTGATGAGGCAGGTGAGACGGGATAATTATCAGCACGTTTTGTTCTCTAAGGCATCATTCCGGTTCTCCTATTCTTCCCTGCACACCTAGCTGGTCTATCGTCTTGGAATTCCTGGCCCTCTCTTTAGGTGTATAAACACTTGAGGATGAATGAGCAAATAAATGAGCTGCATCGCTTTGAGCCAGTCCCGTCCCCTCTCTGGGCCTCTGCTTTCTGTTTGTGAACTGAAGGGCTAGAGCTGGATTCTTTAAATTCTACCCTTGTGTCACGGTAAAAGAAGAAGAAAGGCGGCTCAGAAATCAAAGGTGACAAAGGTACCATTTTTATATTCCTGTCATCTTGCGGCAGTTGGAGTCTTCCCTGTTACACTTAAAGAGAATGTGAACTCGCTCGTGAGCCCCATACATGTTTAATGATATGGGTTGTGCCTTAGGAACGAGACCCTAGGAATTGGCATGGTTTTCTCAGTACACTGGCTGGGGGCTGATCCCCTTTCTGCAGTAGTGTCGGGTTTGTCTCTCAGCCTGAAACATCTCCTTTTCAGAATTTTGATGAGGCCAAATAACAACTCTATTCAATCAGGACGTGTATTTTCCTTCTTGAGTCAGATCACTCAGGGCTGCCAACAAGCATCTATTGTGGTGGAAAGAAAGCCAACTTTTACATGAAATGAAAGTAAAGTTTACAGGGGCTGAGGCCTTAACTGTACGCTCTCTTTTGTGGCTTTTAGTTTAATGCGTTATTTGTCAGATTTTTATAAGAACATTATTGCTTTAAGAAAAAAAAAACATTAAACCCTGAGAAATTACTCTCAGTCTAACGAGTTCTTTTCGCTGAATTCAGATATCATTAGGGGAAGGCGATCGCCTAAGGCTGTGCATGAACTTTTTCTTCTAACTGTACACTTTATGTATAATTTAGCTTTCTTGCCTAAATTATTCAAGCAAATAGTGAGTGAAAATAATGGAGTTCACTGAAACCTTCCAGAGTATTAAAATAAAACAGTTTTATTTTTTACGTTGGTTTGAATTGTTAAGCTTTTTAATCATGGGTTTCAAATGGAATACGCATGTCTGGTTTTTCTTCACGTGTCTCCTCATGTCTTTTTCAGAAGGGGAGAAGAAAGGATATTAATTTTAGTAAATAATCCATTCATGAATCATGGGGGCTGATCATAGCTCAAAGGTGGAGTATTTGGAGAAAGCCTAGCAAGCCTAGGGATGGGTCACACGGCTGCAGCTGTATCGAAAGGGAGAGCCTCCTTTTCCTCCACTCCAGTTGAGGGATGTAGGACTGGAAGTGAGTGACATTCTAAAAGGAGAGAGAATCTCCTTAGTTTCAATAGAAAGTTCTAGTCGCAGAATTTGTACTCAAACCACCCCTATTAAAAACACAAAAACAAACCCTGGTTCTAAACAATCACATTTCATCAGAGTCTGGAAACATTACCTTCAGCATAGATAACCCTGAGGGAAATTGGGAAATGATTGGTAGGGCACCTTTTGTGTGTATGCATCTTTAATCCAATTCCCCAGAATTAAAACTTCAATCAGGAGATTGCGGAATGGCCAAATATCTCTGATCAATCTGAGATGAGATGCAGCATCTCTTTCCACTGAAAAAACAGAAACGTTATCCTGGCACATTTTCTTTGGACACCACAAAGGCAATCCCAGCAGCCAGCGCTGGGAAAGAGAAGCCATCTGTGTACACGGAAGCACTTCAGATGTTAGAATCCAAGCAGGCAAATGAAAACTTGCCAATAATATATGGGAAGAGGCAATGGCTGAAGCCCTTTGTAGAGGAAGAACGGATGATCTGGAATAACAGAGCTATAAGTTTAATTTATTGGCCTGATTAGACACGGGAGGGAATGATCACAAAATCAATGTTTAACACATAGACTGGACAGGGTATTAGGTAATAAGCTCTACGGCCTTATGAAGACTATTAAAGTCTGCTCCAAGTACCTTATCTCCTCTAAGGATGATGTAAAATACAGTAAACTGAGAGAAATAAGAATTGCAACCTATATTGCTGTTAATAATTTATTTCATTCACTCCAAAGTGACCTTTTCAATGATTGTCTAAATTCTAGAGTCTAGCTAGAAGTCCAGTTATTTTACTTACAAGTCCTATTAGTTTACTTTAAGCCTTGAGAAGAGACTCCTGAGACCTATGTTCAAATCTTAGTTCTGCCATGAAAGTATTGTAGACAAATGACTGTAACTCTCTGGATCCTGGGTTCCTGATCTGTAATCTGAGAGAGCTGGACGAATTATCTTTCAGACTGGGATTTTTTTATTATTCACGAAGAAATGTTGACTCCTGCATGTGTTTTCATCAGGGACAAGTTACGTAATGAGCTCAGTCTTCATTTTCCTATCTGGAAAGGTGGAGGTGATCGGATTCTTACAGGAAGTTGTTCTGAATACTGAGATGAAGCCTGAGAAGTCATGCACCAACACCAAAGTCCCTAGAGGAGATGTCAGCCTGTTTCCTAAAAGAAGAAATCAAGATGCCTGGGTTCCTGTATCAAGTCTGCCCCTTGCCCTCTGGCTTTAGCTCCTTGAGCGGCCTCTCTCGGCTAAGATCCTTCACCAGGCAAAATCATTCGGCCAACACTCTAGGGTCAGTACTTAGTTGAGTGTTGCTACGTGGTCATTTCTTTTACCATCTAGTCTCTTCCACTCACATTTTTGAAGGGTTCTCTCTCAGCCATTCCTCTACTGGTTTCCCTTGCTCTGCTCCATTGCCAGGTCCCTAACTCACACCCAATAGTCTGCCATCTTAAAATGAATGGAACTTAATTCCCTTCACCAAACCGCCTCCCTTGGCCTTCTGTCTATAGCCTCAATTCACCTGTTTGCTCAAGGCAAAAATATAAGCATCATCACTCTCTAGACTACAATTTCCAGTCCATCTGTTTTCTTTCAGTCCCAAGTTCAATCATTCACTGTGCCATCCTCTACCAAGCCCTCATCTTTTCTACTAGGTCAACAGGGGTAGCCTCCTACCTACTTTTCCGTTACTTCCCTGGACAGCTTTACAAGGCAGCCATATTGTGTTTCTACTCTGCGAAAAACTCTCCCGTAGCTTCTTCTTTCTCTTAACCCACAAATTGATTCTTACTCATGGTAACCCCATGGGTTACAGACTAGCACGGTTTTTGTTTGTCTTTAGCAAAGTGGTTTTTTTTTTAATTAAAACCCATAAATTGAGTAATTAGTCCCATATGTATCCCAATTTGTCTTTACAAAAACATCTCCAGACTTTTGTTCCATCATTGACTTTTAGCAGAAGATTTGTCTTATGTAAACTGAATTTTTTGTTTAAAAAAGCATTTTATGGGGACATGATCCATGTATCATACAATTTAACAGTTCAATCATATCAAGAAGACTGGTACACCCTCTACCACAGTCAAATTCAGAATACTTTCTTCTTTCTGGTGCTTCTTGTTATTAGCGCTGTATTACCCCAACCTCCCTGCTATGCTCCCAAGAAACCATTCATGCAAATGACTGTGTCTGTCGATTCACCCATCATGGATTTCACATACAGAAAAACATACAAAGACAAAGAAACAAAAAAGCTAACAAATACAAAATAAAATGGACAAAACCTCAACCAAAAAGAAATCAGAAAATATTAAAAATGAAAACAGCTTTAAAATGAGTCAAAAAGAAGATCAAATGATACGGAAGATTGTCGAGTCTTTCTTCCCAGAAGCCTCTGGTGGATTAGAACCATCAACCTAACCACTTGCACTGCCCAGGCATAAGATCATGGACAAGATCTTATGGATCTGGCCTTTGCTACCTCTCCTACTTAATAGGACACGCATTCCTCATCACACACTATGCCACCATCAGAAGTACCCTAGAAGATCAAACAGGACAAATATCATTTAGCCAAGTGTACTCCCTCCTTTCAGATTTCTGTAAAATTAATTTAAGCCTCATATCTCATGTTCCATGGAAGACTAAGATTTCTGGGATATTCCAGATCCTACAAAGCATACTATTCACCAATTCTTGGTGCCAAGTGCCAGCTTCTGTTGAATTCGTGGTTTTGCTTGGGTCTCTCTTCCCTTGAGCATTCTCCAAGTCACCAGATGGAGCTCGGTCTCTCTCACTTTTCCCACAATGCACTCACACAAGGCAATAGTGTGCTCATGGTACTCTACTGAAGGTTTGAATCCTCCAACAGGATTTTCATGACAAGAAGTGGTTAAGAAAAAGAAGTTGTTGTTGTTATCGTTAGGTACCCTTGGGTCAGTGCTGAGCCATAGCAACCTCATACGCAACAGAACAGAAGCACTGCCCAGTTCGGGCTGCCAGAAAATTCAAAGAAAGCCTGAAAATGTTGTGAGACACTCTTAAGAGAATTCCAGAACAAGAAGAGATTAAAAAAAAAAAACCCACAGAATAAATATCAGAGTAATTGGAAGAAAATGTATCTAACATTGTAAAAGATGAGACAGTATGCATTCAAGAAGTTGGCCAAACCCCAAATATATTAGACTCCAAAATAAAATCGAGACATATTAAAATCAGGCTTTCCAAAACCAAAGATAAAGAAAAGGCCTAAGACACCCCGGATAAAGCAAGCAGTGACACACAAAGGCAACCTGATAAGACTAAGCTCTGATTTCTCATAAAAAATAATAATATTATGTTATTTTATATACACATAAATATGTGTGCATTATATATATATCTATATCTATATATAGATATAGATATAGATATATATAGAAAGAGAGAGACAGATACAGAGTGAGAGACAAGAAGGCAATGGTATGACAGATACAAAACTCTGGGAGAAAAAGAATTGCAAGCCAAGAATCACATACCCATCCAAATTTCCCCTCAAATATGACAACAAAATTAAAATATCTCCAGAGAAATAGAAAATAAAGGAATTTGTGGAAAACAGGCCAACCTTACTAGCAATACTAAAGAGAGTTCTTCATACAAAGACCCAAAAACAATAGACCAAAATCTACACTTAATTGATAGGACCTAGAAGTCAACTCAGATATGGGATTAAACAAAGTAAAATAAACCTACAAGACTGAAAATAGCAAAGTAGAGATATAAATTTTTATGACAGCAATTACAAAGAAAAAAATTAGTGTAGTTACAGAACTTCGAAATGAAAAGGAATTGAAACAAATGTTGGTAAAAAAAATTTTTTATGATGGAGCAGGGTAAGACACTAAGAGTATGAGAATTAAAGGCAAGAGAGGCAAAGACTGCCATTCACTGAATCCTGTAATAACAGTTATATGGGAGCAGATGTACAGGTGGCAAGGCAGCTGACATAGAGTGAGAGAAGGGTAAAAGTATGCTGGCTGGCTAGAGACTAGTGTCATTCATGAGACCAGAGCCCTTCGTGAACCTTTCGGCATGGAACTGAATTCACCGCTGTGGCTCAGCTTTCAGTCAAATGATTGACAAGTCTACATGGGAAACAATGTCACTATTGCGATGGGCATACCTTAGAATACTTTGGCATCAAGGGCACATCATTTACCCAAGGACAAAGTTCAGAAGGGTTAAGGAGGAAGGCTGGATAGCGACAGAATACACAGGGAAGGTGCACGGTGGGTGACATGATATTGAGGGGACTGCATGAAGGAGATGGAACAGAATGTACACACATTATTAAATGCGAGACTGGTGATCTGCTTTGTAAGCCTCACCAAGTTTGGAATAAAAAGGTGTTCTTTTTAAGCTAGGTAAGTGGAAAATTCATAAAGTTATCCAAATAAATCATTGAAAGAGCTGAATCTACAATGTAAAACAAACTAGATAGAATTACAGCTAGTTCTTTATTATGTTACAATTGCAAATAGACTTATGCCTACAATCATCACCAGGTTAATGCTGCAGTTTCCACTCCTTCTGTCCTGACCGGGCTGTAAAGAAAGAAGGAGCAGAAGCCCTTGTCTAGTTCTCTTGTTCTTTTCTTCTTCTTACTTCTGACAATTCACGTGGGATCATAGGAAAAGCATTTCTAAGTGTTAGAAACAACATGCTAATGATGTAGAGTCCTCTGTCCATCTCACTCTTTGGTCTCTAGAACAAAGAGACCTATAATTGATCATTTCAACGATTCCAGTCATCTCCTTCTCCTTGTGCTTCTGCATTAAATTTAATATAAACCCTTTAGAGATTATATGATACTGGACACATGGATTACTAATACTGCAAACCCATCAAATATACTATATGTTAATTAGGAGTTAATTTATCTTATCTTAACCACTGGAAATTTTCTTTTTGAATACTTTTTCTTTGGACTCGGTTTTAGATAATAACAATGTGGAAAGATTAAAAAGACAAACTGAGTGGCTGATTGGGCAAAATGAGAGCGATAACGAAGATGAAATAAAATTTATTCCAACAATTACTCCTACAGATCTTTTGGCTTTCTTTTAATAGTTCAATGGTTTGGGATGTAATTACAATGATACAGCCATCACCATTATCTAATTTCAAGACATTTCATCACCACAAAAGAACCCTTGTGCCCAATAGCAGTCATTTTTTAATTCTATCTTTTCACTTTCTTAATTGTTTCATTTGCAGCAAAAAGCTTTATATATCTGTAGTCCCATGTATCTATTTTCTCTGTTCCTTGTTCTTTTGGTGTCCGAGCTAAGAAACAAATGTGTGATCCAAACTCACAAAATCCATGCCTATGTTATAGTTTAAGCTATTATATTTAAATCTTTCACTCAGTTAATTTTGTGCATGATGTGAGACCAATTTCAGTTTTTGCTTGTGAATTTTAAGTTGGCCCAGTATCCTTTATTGAAAATGCTGTTATTTCTCATTTGAATTATCTGGCATTCTTTACCAATATAATTCAGCATAAATATAAGAGTTTATTTTTGGATTTATAATCCTGCTCCAATGGATTGTATGTTTATCTTTGTGCCAGTGGTACCACATGGTATTTCCAATTGTTTCATATACATGTGAAAATTGGACGTTGAATAAGGAAGACCAAAGAAGAACTGGTCCATTTGAAATATGGTACTGGAGAAAGCTATTGAAAATACCATGGACTGCTAAAAGGATAAAACTATCCAGATTGGAAGAAGTATGGCTGGAGGGCTCCTCAGAGACAAGGATGGCAAGACTTCGAATTACATATTTTGGGCATATTATCAGGAGAAACCAGTCCCTGGAAAAGGACAGCATGCTGGATAAAGTGGAGGGGTACCAAAGGAGGGGAGGCCCTCAAGAAGATGGATTGGCACCATGGCTGCAACAATGGGCTCAGGCACAGGAACATTTGTAAGGATGGCTCAGAACCACGCAGTGTTTCCTTCTGCTGTGCCTAGTGTCACTAGGGGTCAGACCAGACTCAGTAAGGTGAAAATTGTGATCCTGGGAAACTTGAAAGTCATCAAGAGTGTAATGGACCTCATAAAAAGGATGGCTATTCTTAAACGGAAGTAGACCTGCATTGGCCATTTAAATGAGACAAGCACATGGTTTCCTATGCCACAAATAGAAAATTCAAGAGGAGTAGAATGATGCAAAAGGACATGTCAAGACCTATCTTGAAGTACACTGCTGTTTGTAATAGGACAATATTTATAAGCAGATAAGAAAATCAAGTTATGACAACTATTATTCCATTTACACTCCTGCCGCTAAAACAAATGAGGAAAAAATGAAAGAAATCTACCAAATTTTTCTGACATTGATCTGAAAGTAATTGACCATATCGTCCAGGTGCATTGATAATCAATGTGGACTGGGATGCGAACGAGGGAGACACAGAGGAAGGAACACGAGTTGGAAAACATGGCCTTGATAGAAACGAAGCTGAAGACTAAACGATAGGATTTTGAAAGACCAATTATTTCTTCATCAAAAATACCTTTTTTCAGCATCGCACATTATGACTATCCACGTGAAGTACTCCGGATGGAGCACACAGACATAAGATTGACTACATCTGGGGGGAAAGAGGATGCAGACGCTCAATGTCAACAGCAAAAGGAAGGCAGAGATTGCGTGTGGAGCAGATCCTCGATCGCTCAGACTGAAGTTCAACTTCAAGTTCAAGGGAATGAAAACAAGTCCATGGGGGCCAAAAGACAACATTAAATATATTCCACCTACATTTTTATAACATCCCAAGAACAGATGCGCCTCGTTGAACTCTAATGACAGAAGACCCGATGAGCTGTGGGATAACTTGAAAATCATAATACACGAATAAAGCAAATGATCATTAAAAATAAAGGAAAGAAGCATCCTTTCTTTCAGTGTTATAACAAAATGGGAAAAGAGCCTGGAGTTAGAAAAGTGAAAAGGAAAGACACTCTTGGCATAGAACAACCCTAAATAACTGAATAAATATTGTAAACCCCAAGCTACAATATTAAAAGATTATATTGGTAAAATATTGAATGATGCGGAAAGCATCAAAATTAAATGGAGTACACAAGAGTCACTGAACCAAAAAGAACTGGTTGATATTCAACCAGTTCAAGAGGAAGCATATGATGTCGAATCAATGGCTCTGAAGGAAAAAGTCTGAGATGCACTGAAAGCGTTAGCATTTACAAAGCTCCAGGTAAGAATGGAATTCCAATTGAAATGTTTCAACCCTCTGATGAAACACTGGAAGCACTCATTCATCTATGCCCCGAAATTTGGAAGATAGCTACCCGGCCAACCGACTAGAAGAAATACATATGTGTGCCTGTTCCAAATAAACATGACTCCATAGACTATGAAACAGTATGCAACTGAAAGTTTGCTGAAGATCATTCAACAGCAGTTGCAGGAGTACACTGAATGTGAGCTTCCAGAAATTCAGGCTGGATTCAGAAGAGGTTGTGGAATACGGAATATCATTCCTGATCTCCTATGGATCTTAGCTCAGAACAGCAACTACTAGAAAAATGTTTACATGTGTTTTATCGATTATACAAAGGCACGCCACTATACAGTTCATAAATATATGATCTGTGTGTGTGTGAGTGTGTGTGGTGTATGGATGGATAACCTTTAGAAGAATGGGAAATCCAGGACACTTCATTGTGCTCATCCAGAACCTATACATGGATCAAAAGTCTGTGGTCCAAACAAGGGAATGCTGCTTGGCTGAAAATCAGGAAAGCTGTATGCCAGGGTTGTATCCTCTTACCATTCTTATTCAATCTGTGCGCGCAGCACATAATCTGAGAAGCCAAATTCTATAATGAGAAGGAAGTTTATTAAGAACCTTCAACATGCAAATTAACGGTGCGTACTGAACATGAGGACTTGTAGCGCTTTTTGATGAAGATCAGGAACTGCAGCCTTCAGTATATATTACAGCACGATGTATATAAAACCAAATCCTCACAACTGGACCAACAGACAACATCATGATAAATGGAGAAAAGTTCGAAGTTGTTGACAATTTCATTGGGCTTGGATGCACAATCAGATGAAGGGTATCCCTAGTGACATCATGAGCTACATGTTGGAATTCTAGCCACCAGGTAGTAGTTCCAAACCACTAGCTGGTCTGCAGCAGAAAGACAGGGTTTTCTATTCTCTTAAACATTTACAGGCAGGATGCTTTGTGCCCAAAACAGGTGCACTGATATGGTTGCGTGAGCAGGTGCATTGTCATGGTGGCAAAACCAGTCCCCCGTCTGCCATAAATCTGGCCTTTTTATCACACACTATTATGCAATCTTTTCAGATCCTCTAAATCAGTGGTTCTCAACCTTCCTAATGCCACAATTCTTTGATACAGTTCCTCATGTTGTGGTGACCCCCAACCATAAGATTTTTTTTTGCTACTTCATAACTGTAATTTTGCTACTGTTATAAATTATAATGTAAATATCTGATATTCAGGATGTATTTTCATTGTTACAAATTGAACATAATTAAAGCATAGTGATTAATCCCCAAAACACTATGTAATTATATATTGTGAAATGTTTATTTCTAATTACAAATTAAAGAAATTTTGTCTTGAAGCATGGTGTAGCATGGGTAACAGTCTTCAAGCTGGGTACACGTATCTTCATGTGGGCGGATCCACCTGGAGACAGATAGAGGAGCTGTGTCTCTGTTCCTAAGGCCATCGGAAATATGGTTTTGCCACCATGACAATGCACCTGCTCACGCAGCCATCTCAGTGCACCTGTTTTCCAATGGTCTTAGGCGATCCCTGTAAAAGGGTCATTTGACCCCCAAAGGTTTAGAACTGCTGCTCTAAATAAAAAGTGTGATTAACAGTCTGACCTGGTGGAGCAAATTCCAAATGCACTATCCCGCTGGCATTATATATAAACATAACATATAGCATCGTCATGATCTTTGATTTCACTTGAGTTTGGGGGGGGGGGTGAGGTGATAATGGCATCTCCTACTGGCTTGATTGATGTTTGTGTTCCAGGTTGTAAGAATAGCACCATGTCTCCTCACCAGTAATGGTCTTGGGGGAAAAAGCCTGGGTCGCTTTGGAGCTGTTCTTTCTTTCTTTTTTTTTTTTCTTGAGTCAGTGAGTGAGAGTGAGTAAGAGAGTGAGTGAGAGTGTGTGAGTGAGTGAGTGAGTGAGTGAGTGAGTGAGTGAGTGAGTGAGTGAGTGTGAGTCAGTGAGTGAAAGAGTGAGAATGAGTGAATTAGAGAGTGAGTGTGTGAATCAGTGAATGAGAATGAGTGAGAGTGAGTGAGTGAGAGAGTGAGTGAATGAATGAGAGAGTGTGAGAGTGAGTGAGAGCGTGAGTGAGAGTGAGTGAGTGTGTGAGAGAGTGAGTGAGTGAGAGAGTGTGAAAGAGTGAGTGAGAGAGTGAGTGAGTGAGTGAATCGGAGCTGTTCTTTCAAAGCACAGTGTGTTTCCACAGGACTCTCTTTTTCCTGGTCAGTCAGAAAACAAGGCACAAATTTTGCAGTGACACTTCTCATTCCCAAAGCTTCTGTTCAAATTGCTGAACCCAGCTCCAAGATAGTCCAGATCACTTCTTCATCCCTTCAGTGGTCCAGCGTCCGTCTTCACGCACACGTGCATGGATGTTGTTGACATTTTCTTTGTTTGGGAAGTTGATGGCCATCCAGAAGGAGGTTTGTCATCAGTCGGAATTTCACCTTTTTTGAAACGAGAAAAGCACTTGTACACTTGAGTTTTTCCTATAGCACTGTCTTTGTAAGCTGTGTTCAAACATCACAACAATTTTGGAGGCATTTTTCCCAAGCAGAACACAAAGTTTCACAGTCACATACTGTTCTCTTAAATCGGCCATCACAAAAAATGAGGTTCTAGTAAAATAGCTTTTACTAAAAAATTCACTGTGACCAGAGAGAACCTTCCCAGGTGATGCCACTGGGTGCACTAACTCAGAGCAAGTTTCTGGATGCTGGCCTCGCAGGGAAAATGTGTACTGAGAAAGCTCCGCCCAGTTTCCTTTGGGGCAGAGAGCAGGGAGGGGGGTACATCCTATGCATGTTATACATATAAGGTTCTACTATCTGAAAGAGTGTGTCGGAACTGACTCAACAACGCCTCACAACATCTGAAATATAAAAGGACTGCTACAACTCAATAACAAAAAGAAACAATTCAAGCAAAAAATAGCCAAAAGACTTAAAAAGACATTTCTCCAAAGAAGATAAGCAACTGTTCAACAACCTCTTGAAAGGGTGATCGATGCCATTAGTCAATAGGGACATGCAAATTAAAACCAAAATGAAATACCACTTTGCTCTCACTGGTGGACTATCTGCTAAACGTTGAAATGCTTACCAAAAAGTGGGCAGTTCAAAACCTTCTGCTACTCCAAGAGAGAAAGTTGAGGCTTTCTGCGTTTGTAAAGATAGACAAGCTTGGAAACTCTGTGGGTCTACAGAATCAGCTAAATGGCTGTGGGGTTTAGGAGAGTTATTATCAGAAAAATGGAAAATGAAAAGCATTAGCAATGATGTTGAGAAATTGAACCCTTCCTCCATTCCTGGAGGAAATAGGAAATGGTGCAGCACTGCGGAAAAGTTTTTCAGTTCCCTAAAATGTTAGACTTAGATCGAACATCTGAGATATACGCATGGCTTGTGATAAGAGCTGTAAGAGCCCCCAATAAAATGATTTAAAAAAAAAAAAGAATGACTATCTGGCCCTAAATTTAACTTCTAGATATATACCTGAAATAATTAAAAACAAGGATTCAAACCAATACTTGTACACCAATCTCATAACAGCATTATTTACAATAGCCAAAATGTAATTGGGTAAACAACAGATGAGTAGATAAGCAAAATGTAATAAAATCATACAGTGGATTATTATGCAGCCATCAAAATGATAGAACTTGGATCTTGAAAACACTTATGGTAGTTTAAATGACAGATACAAAAAGACAAATATTGTATGGTCCCATTTGTAAGAAATATCTAGAATAGGGAAATGCATACAGACTAAGGTTTATTCGTACTGACTCATAGACAAAAAGGAAAATGAGGACTTATTGTTTACAGGTCCTACACATTGGGCTGCTTACCCATGAGGTTAGCAGTTCAAAACCAGCAGCCACTCTGTGGGAGAAAGATGAGACTTTCTAGTCCTGTAAACAGTTATAGTCTCAGAAACCCATGTGGGCAGTTCTACCCTGTCCTATAGGGTCACTCTGAGTCAAAATGGACTCGATGGCCGTGTGAGAGTGAGTGAATTTCCATCAAGAATGATGAAAAAAGCAGTTAATGGCTAGTGGTAAGGGTGGCATGGCATGGTTACCATAATCAATGTCACTGAGTTGTTTGTGTACATAAAAATGCTTTAAATGGCCAATGTTTTCATATATGCCACAATAATTTGTCCAAGCTGTTGGAAACATAATAGGTATTGTGTGGAATTGGTAGATTCGTGTGGTGAGTATTGCCATAAAAACAATGTAAACTTTCCAATTCATGATCATATACTAGTTTCCTCTTAGTGCTGTAATGAACAACCACAACTAAGTAACTTAAGACAACACGGGTTTATGATTTTACAGTTCTGAGGGGTCAGAAATGTGAACATGGGTCTCACTGGGCTAAAATAAAAAACTTCAGAAATGATCCATTCCTTTGCCTGTTCAAATCTCTAGAGGTCACCTGAATTCTTGAATGTGTGGCCCCTTCACTCCCTTAATCTAGCATCACTCTGATTTCTTCTGCCATTGCCACATCTTCTCTGATCTCTGCCTCCATCTTTCACTTATAAAAAGGAGCCCTGGTGGCATCGTGCATTGAGCATTGGGCTGATAACCACCAGGTCAGTGATTTGAACCCAGCAGCTTCTCCCAGGGAGAAAGATGAAGCTTTGTACTCCAATAAAGATTTACAGCCTCAGAAACCCTGTAAGGGTTGCTCTGAGTTGGAATTGATACCACAGCCCTGAGTTTCCCTTATAAAGATCTAGCGATTGTCATCAGTTCCTTGGATAATCCAGGATAATCTTCCCATGAAGATTCTTTTTTATTTTTTATTTTATTTATTTATTTATTTGTTTGTTTTGTTTAACATTTTATTAGGGGCTCATACAACTGTTATCCCAATCCACACACACATCAATTGTGTAAAGCGCATTTGTACATCGTTTCTCAAAACATTTTCTCTCCACTTAAACCCCCGATATTAGGTCCTCATTTTTCCCCTCCCTCCCCGCTCCCCCCTCCCGCATGAGCCCTTGATAGTTTATAAATGGGTATTTTGTCATATCTTGCCCCGTCCGACATCTCCCTTCACCCACTTTTCGGTTGTCTGTCCCCCAGGGAGGAGGTCACACACAGTTCCATGTAATCGGTTCCCTCTTTCCTACCCATTCTCCCTTTACCCTCCCTGTTTTGCCACTCACACCACTGGTCCTATAGGGCTCATCCGTCCTGGATTCCCTGTATTTTCAGTTCCTATCTGTACCAGTGTACCTCCTCTGGTCTAGCCAGACTGGCAAGATCGAATTCGAGTCATGGTAGTGGGAGCAGGGAGGAAACCTTTAGGAACTAGAGGAAAGTTGTATTTCTCATCATTGTTACATCGCACCCTGACTGACTCATCTCCTCCCCGAGACCCCTGTGCAAGGGGATCTCCAGTGGCCTAATCGTGGGCTTTGGATCTCCACTCCGCACTCCCCCCATCATTCACTATGGTAAGATTTTTTGTTCTGATGATGCCTTACACCTGATCCCTTCGACACCTTGTAGTTGCATAGGCTGGTGTGCTTCTTCCATGTGGGCTTTGTTGCTTCTGAGCTTGATGGCCGCTTGATTACCTTCAAGCCTTTAAGACCCCAGATGCTATACTTTTTGATAGCCAGGCACCATCAGCTTTCTTTGCCACATTTGCTTATGTACCCATTTGTCTTCAGTGATCCGTTCGACACCTCGTGATCACACAGGTTGATATGTTGTTCCATGTGGGCTTTGTTGCTCCCATGAAGATTCTTATGGCATCTTCAAATGCCAGAAAAATCAATATATCCACAAACTCTAGGGATTAAGATGCATGAATATCTTGGAGGGGTATTTTTTTTCCAGTAGCCATACATGTTTTTCTACTTAGATAAGTCTTCTTCCAATTCTTTTAACAATGTTTGGCACTTTCCCATGTAGAAATCTTGCACTTATTTTGTTAAATTTATGTCTAAATATATCATTCTTTTCAGTGCTTTTGTAAAAGAAATTACTTATTTATCTCATACTTGAATTTTCTTGGTTGGTGTGGTGGATTTCTTTTGTATCAATCCTATATTACAAACTTGCTGAACTCAATTATTAGCTTCATTTGTTCTTTGTGGGTTCCTTAGGGATTTTCTCCATTCCAGATGATAGCATGACCCAGTAGACAGAGTTTTCCTTCTTCCTTCCTCATATAGATGCATTTTTCTTGCTTAATTGTGCTCTCTAGAGCAGTAGCATATAGTCAAATGCAAGTAGCGACAGCAGATATAACTGTATTGTTCTTGATCTTAAGGGAAAAGCTTTCAGTCTTTCGCATTTAAGTATGATATTAACAATGACTTTTAAAACAGATCGCTTTTATTTGAAGGCTGAAGAAGTTTCCTTCTCTTGTTATTTTGTTGAGAGTTGATCATGACCCAAAACAAAGCAAAACTCATAACGTAACTGTCAAGTTGATTCCCACTCATCGTCGCCTTACTGGACAGAGTAGAACTGCACCTCTGAGCTTCCAGGGCTGTAAAATGTCACAGGGGCAGAGAGGCTGATCTTTCTTCTGTAGAGCAGGTTGTGCATAGTAGCTTGGGGTTGGCATAGCCAACTGTGCCTCGGGGGCTCCTTTTTATCACGATAGGGTGCTGAATTTTGTCAAATGAGTCTTTATGGAGATGATCATGTGTTTCTTGTCCGTTGCCATCTATTTTGACTATGTTTTTGTACATGGTGTGTTGCAGGGATCCTATTTCATTCTTCCCCGCGTATACTATATCCAGTTGTCACCACATTGCTTTTTCCTCAATTGCATGGTCTTGAAACCCTTGCTAAAAATCCATTGCTGATAAACATAAAATTATTTGGGGAATAGGTTCACTTCCACTGACACATATTTCTATCTTTATGTTAATAGTATACTGTCTTAATTGTCGTAGCTTTGTAGTAAGGTTAGGAGCCTTGGTGTCATAGTGTTTAGGGAGTGGGCTGCTAAGTGCAAGGTCAGCAGTTTGAAACCACTTCCACTTCATGGAAGAAAGATGAGGCTTTCTACTCCTTTAAAAAGTTATAGTCTTGGAACACAAGGGTGGTTCCAAACTGCCCTATAGGATTGTCATGAGTCAAAATTGACTCAATGGCACTGAGTCTGGTTTTGGTTTGTAGTTCAGTTTACAATTGGGAAATGTGAGTCTTTCAACTTTGCTTGTATTTTTCAAGATTCTTTAACTATTCAAGGTCCCTCGAGATCCCATATACATTTTAGGGTCATCTGCAACAAATAAAAATGCAGCTGGATTTTAAAAGAAGTTTGTTGACTTTAGATCAGATTGAGCAATGCTGCCATTTCAAAAATATTAAATTTTCTGATCAGGACATCAGATGTCTATACAAATCTTCTGGTAGTTTGTAAAACATTTATTTCTAAGTATTTTTAGTTTGGGGTGTTATTTTACAAGGAATTAGTTTCCTAACTTTAATTTCAGATGGTTCATTGCTAGTGTATAGAAGTACAACTTTTAAAATAGATATTGATCATATATTCTAAAAACATACTGAACTTGTCTCTTAACTAATAGATTTGGAGAGATGTTTTAAGGATATTTTTTTACCAGCTAGATGTTAATTAACTCTGATGAGAAATAAGTTTTCTTCTTCCTTTCCTATCTGGATGCCTTTTATTTTGTATTTCTGTTATTTCCCTAGTTGTAACTTCCCGTCAAATGTGGAATATAAGTGATGGAAAGGGACATTTTAATCCTGTACATGATCATGGTGAGACAGTTTTCACCATAAATAGTATTTATCAAATTAGAGACGTTTCTTTCATTTCTAGGCTCTTTTGGTCTTGTCTTTTTGTTGTAAAACTACTAGATGTTTTTTAAATGCCTCATTTGTGCCCGTTGAGATGATTATATGCATTTGTCACTGTGATAGTCTATCTTTGAGAATGTTCTGTAGACTTGATATGGCTCATAGCTTGCTAGTTTTGCATGGAGTAGTCGCCTATAGATAGCTGTTAGTTCTGGTTGATTTATAGCATTGCCTTCTAGTTTCTGATGACATTAAGTCCAGTTATTCTATCCACGATTGAGAATGAAGTATTGAAGTCTTGAACTATTATTGTTACATAACATAACATCTCTTCAATTCTGTCAGTTTTATTTCACATCTCTTGTTAGGATTTGTTGTTGGGTACCTATATGACTATAACTGTTATATCTTCTTGATAAGTAGACACTTTCTATCTCCTAAAAAATATTCTTATTTCCAGACACCCAAGAGATGCAAATCAACGAATGATGAGATGCTACCTTACATTGGGATTTATAGCAAATTCAAAAAACAGATAATAACAAATGCTAGAGAGGATGTGGAGAGATTAGAGACCTCATATACTGCTGGTGGGACTGTAAAAATGTGCAACTGTGGAAAGTGGTATGGCGCTTCCCCGAACAAATGGGTATAGAAATGTCATATGGCCCTGAAACCCCCTTGCTGGGTATATCTCTTAAGGAAGTAAGAGCCACATCATGAACTGATATATGAAAAGTCATGCTCATCACAACACTCTGCACAATAGAAAGAAGATGGAATAAATGTCCATCGGTGGATGAAAGGATAACTGTTTTGATGCATACACTGAACGGAGCACTATGCATTACTTAAAAATAAGAGTGAAACTATGAAGCGTATCCCAGGGCCTGGACAGACTTAGAGACCAGTAGGATGGACCTAAGGAGTCAATCTCAAAAGGACAGATATTGTATGAGACCACTGTTACAAAGGAAAAATCAAGAGAAAGATTTTCTTTCCGAAAAAAACAGACTTTGATGCAACCAGGGGTGGGAGGGAGAGAGAAGAAAGGTTGGCGCGTGTTAACTTGAATGAAGGGGAAGATCTCATTCTACAAGAGGAAAAACGGGTAGGGGTCATGTATGATAAATTATTAACATTGTTAAATGCAAAACTGATTATCGGAAACGTAAACCTCCCTCTAATGCATAATAAAATGGTTTTTTGGTGGTGGCTTTTTTAAAAAAAATATTCTTCTTTGTCTCTAATAACCCTTTTCTCTTACAGACTCTTTCCTAATATTAGTATAGTCATGCCATTAATAGAGCCTGCTTATATATTTTTCTGTCCATTCACTTGTGCCTATTTACATTTTTTTAAATTCTGAAGTGTATCTGTGGTGGACAACTTGTAGTTCAAGTGCCATTTTGTTGTTTGTTTGTTTGTTTAAATCCATTTTGTCAATCTCTCCCTTTTGTTTGGAGTTTGTGATAGTCTAAATGTTGACTTGAAAATATGTATGCATGAATTAGAATTGACTGGATGACAGTGGTTTTCATTTCACATACCTTAAATAAATCAGATTATCCTTCATAATGTGGATGGGCTTTATCCTACCAATCGGTGCCCTAATGGATAAAAGTTGAGGTTTCCCGAAGAAATTACGTATTCTGCCCCCACATTGCAACCTAAAATCCCGTCATGTTTCCAGTCTGCCGCCTGGCCCTAGAAATATGGACTTAATTGTGACATCAACTGTGAGTTCCCTGACTAGCTATCTAGCATGTGGGATTTGGACTTGCCAGCTTCCACAATCACGTGACTCTAGTCCTTAAGTCTATCTTCTCTCTATCAATCTACTTCTCCCTCTCATTCTGTTTCTCGGAAAAGTTCTGATGGACACCCACTGTGATCTCATGGTTGCCCCAGAGAACAGACTAGATCTGCCCTTTGGGGTTCCAAGGCTATAAATCTTGGTGGGAAGAGAAAACCTCATCTTTCTTCTTCAGACTGGTCAGTGGGTTTAACCCTGCGATTATGACCTTCCTGGGTTACCCATTGCCCCACCCGGATTCCTGAATGACTGATACGAAGTGCTTAATTCATTTACACTTAATGTAGTTATTCGTAAGGTAAAAATCACATCAGCTATTTTCTGCTATCGTACCTGCTATTTGTTTTGACGTGTCTTATGGCTGTTGTTTGTGTTAATTTCTCATATTATTTATTCTATTTCCCCGTCACCCAAGTTAATAAGCATTGTTGCTGTTTTTGTATATTTTATTTCATTTTTAAATTTTTTTATACACGTAGTCCTTCATGAAAGAAACTGCATGGTCCAGGGGATTTAGCATGGGGTTGCTAACCAAAAGTGTAGTGGTTAGCACATACCAGCCACTCTGTCGGAGAAAGATGAGGTTATTTGCTTCCATGATTTACAGCCTCGGAAGCCCTATAGAAAAGATCTACACTGACCGACGGGGTCACTACGAATCAGAATCAGCTCAATAGCAGGTTTTGTTTTACTCTTTGATTATTACCCTCTTTCATGTTCAAAAGATATCTCCCAGTCTACCACATCGGTTCATCTGCTATTATTACTGCTTCTGTTGTTTTTTACTACCTTTCATTGGGTTGTTAGTGGTTGTCATAGAGATTAAAACTGGCATCCTAATCCTGTGGGCATGCTATCGGGAGAGACTAGGAAAGGACATTAGGCTTGCTAACGCAGGAGAGCACTAAAATGAGGACGACTCTCAGCCACATGGATGTCACCGGGGCTGTAGCAATGGGCTCAAACTAAACAATTGTGAGATTTCACTGGAGCAGGCGGTGCAGCCTTCTGTTGTGCACAGGTTGCTGTGAGCGAGAACCAACTTGACAACACCTGACGATATCTCTATTTATTACTGAAACAATCGCAAAAATTTTTTAAGAGAGAAAAACAGTTGACAGCCATGCCGTCATTGCTGATTCCTAGTGACTTGACAGGACAGAGTAGAACCTACTCCTGGGGGTTTCCAGAATTGTACATCTTTACAGGAGTAGAAAGCCTCATCTTTCTCCTGTAGACTGGCTGGTGGTTTCAAACTTCTGACCTTGCAATTAGCAGCCCAGCTCATACACCACGGTGCCAAGGGGGTTTCTAAGTACAATAATACTCACAAAATATTTTGCCCTGTTTATTCCTCTTCGCTTGTACTATTGTTGTCACACAAATTATTTCTTAGGCATTCTAACTTAATCGACACAGTTTTATACTTTTTAAAATATGATTATTCATTTCTCCACTTACCTATGTATTCACTTACCCATGCTTTTTATGTCTGCATGTGGATCCAGATATTGTCTCAGCTCCTTTCACTTCAAATTACCAAACTGCCTTTTGTTTTTTCGAATAAAGCAGATCTACTTGTGACAAATTCAGTTTATGTTTTTCTGGCAACGACTTCATGTCTCCTTTGTTGTGAAGAAAGGTTTCCCAGGATATAGACTGCTTGGCTGACAATTTTTTTACGGTAGCGCTTTGAATGTTATCCCACTGTCTCTGGCCTCTGTGGTTTCTGATGAGAAACCAACTCATCTATACCCGCCAACTGCTTCCTATACCAAATGAGTGATTTTTCACTTTCTCCTTTCAGAAATCGACTTAGTCTTGACTTTTTGAACATCCAGCATCTAGATGTTGATTCACTTTAGTTTATCCTGCTTGGAGTCTATTGATTTCTTGACATGTAGATTAAAGGGGTTGTTGTTGTTGATTTGTTTGAATCAAATAAACGGTGTGGTTTGGTCATTATTTTTTCAAATAGTATTTCTTCTTCTTTCTCTGAGATGCCTGTTATGGTATCTTGGTATACTCAATGGGGTTCCGGAGGTGTCTGAAGATCTGTTCATTTCCCGTCATCCCTTTTCTTTCTGCAACTCAGACTAGATCGTATCCATGGACTTCTCTTCAAGTTTTATCATTCTTTTTCTTTCAGCTGAAAGCATCTGTAAAGCAAATATAAGGTTTGGAAAGCCCGTGAATATTATTTATCAACTATTTTGCTTTCCAACTCCATTGCTTCCATGTGCTTATCTTTAGAATCATTGTCTCCATTGATATTCTGTTCTTAGTGGCCTGACACCTTCCCTTAGCTCTCTAGAGCAGGGCTTCTTAAACCCTGTTCACTCATAACCCCATTTCAGCTGAGAAACCTGAGACAAAGCGAGTGCTGCCAGAAACACCTTGGAGTCATCAGACGTTGGATTTGGACTAAATGTTTGATGGCTGTGGGTTCAGGAACATTTTACCATTGCCAAGTGTTTCTCGACCCAACACTCAGTTGTGTGACCCCCCTATGGGGTTGTGACTCACAGTTGAAGAAGCTTTGCTTTCAACAAAGTTTATTTTCGTTTTGAATATATGTTAACTGCTGATATATTGTCCTTATCTGAGAAGTACATCTAAGGTTCTTCTCGGACAATTTCTATTAATTGTATTTCTTTTCAGGTGTATTGGTTATACTTCTTTTGCGTGTCTCATGCTTTTTGTCGCAATCCAGATATTTGAACTTGAATATTGATGCAATTCTGGAAAGCAGATGCCATGGCTCCAGGGTTTGTTGTTCATTGTTACTGATGTGGCTGCTGGTTCAGTACGTTCCTAACCCAATTCTATAAAATCTGTCTTTCTTACCAATGTGTGTTCACAGGAGTCTCAGCTTGATTAGGTTAAGGATTGGCTAATTTTTGACAGATATTTTCTCAAATGTCTTGAAACACTAAGCCTTCAAGCCATTTACCAGGGGCTTTGTGTGCAGGCTGGAGCACATCGCCAGCGTTCTGGATATTTAAAACTGTCTTAACTTTTCTATGTTGCCTTCCTAGGGGCTCACAGGGAGCCAGAGGTGAGAGCCTAGGGATTTTTCCAGTCTTTCCTGGATGTGAGCATGGCCCTACTCATCCACATGGCCATCCGGATGCACAAGAACATACTGGAGGGTTTCAACATTCCCAATCAGCTGCTTATTCTTTAGCTTCATCTTGGGAGGTTTTTCATCAGCCTCTTATTGACTCCACCTGTGACTGCCATTCCAGCTCACGGTAAAACAATTTCTATTGATAATGTTCCGTAAGTGTCGCAAGGCAAAGGGTGGCCACCTTGAGCTAACACAGAGCCACTGTTTCAAGAGTCATGTTGACCAGGGAAGGAGTTCTGAAAAAAAATGTATTTGGGGTCACTTCTTGTTTTCTTTACAAATTTGATATGCCACGCCTCTAAAATATAATTGTTGGGCTCTTTCTTGCCCTCCAGATATGTCTGTACCCTCATACAATCCATTTTATGATTTCAGAATTAAATTTTTTTTCATATTTGGGAACACAAGGAATCCTAGCCATCATTTTCTTTTTTCCCCAAAAAGATTTCTTGACACTTTTAAAATCCACAGTTTTATTCTTTTTTTCCTCTTACATTTTGGAACTCTCTTTGTCAACTCTTGCCCCCAAAATAAAATGATAAGAATAATCGAACTCTTTAATTATATCAAGTTTATTCGTTACTTTAAGGACACGAACCTGCTATCGTTTGGAGCCAACGAATACATAGATAGAGTCTTATTAGCGGTTGCAGAGTGGATTGCAATTCCTCGTGACAGAGAAGAAGCCTTCCTAGTGTTTTCTTAGCTGTCATCTGATAAACGCAAGCCCCCAGGGCGCCCCCTTTCGGTGGAGGTGGGTTGGCTTGATGCACCAACTTCCAGGTAGCAGCCATGTGCTGGAGCATGGTGCCACCAAGAATGCTTGAGTTGCGTAAGCTGGACATCATTCACAATCCTTCTGGAAACTCAGTGAAATTCTATCCCTGCCCCTCCACCTTACCCCAAAGGACTTAAAATATTGTGAAAATTTACTCCTGGCTAATTTTTAATTTTGATGTTGTAATTATAGAAATATAATCTTTTGAGTGTATATTTTCTAATTATTTTTTTACTTCACATGCTATCTTATTTGATATTTACTTTAGACCTACTTATTTGCTCTCTGTAGACATTTCTACAACCTAAAAATCATGATATCTTTTTGGCTCCTTTCCAATAAGTACCGTCATTCTTTTTTATCACCAATTTTATTTGCAAGGACTTCCAGAACAATATTAAATGTCAGTGTGGATAGTGAGCCTTCTTTCTTGTTTCTGGTTTTAATAAGAAGGCCTGTCACATTTTACTCTTGCATATGCCATTGTCTCTTGGTTTGAATTAGATTTTTCCTTGGGAAAATGAGGCAGAACCCCTTCTATTCTTGTCAAGATTCCTATAATCATGACTCCTAATAATCATTATTGAATATTCAATTTAGAAAGTGCTTTCCAGAATCTGTACAGATTGTCATATCCTATTTTTTCTTCTTTAACCTATTGTGTTAGTAGATTTGCTAATAGTAAAATATTTTAAGTTTATTTCCTAAACTCCTTTTCGGCTATTTGTGAATCATTCTTTAATATGCTAATCAATTCGGTTTAGTAGTGTTTTATTTTGTATGACATTTAGAGTGATTGCTTATCACTCCTCATGCATGGCATGGGCTTGTTGCTCTTTTGTCTTATTTATGTCAGGTTTGGGTATCAAGAAGATGCGAGCCTTGAAAAATCAATTGCAATGGGTTCCTTCCTTTGATTTAGAAGAATTTATAGGTAATGGGAATTGTCATGAAAACTGAAAATAAAGTCACTTAAAATAATCATCTGGGCTGAACTCTCTTTGACAGCGTTTTGAATTCATTCCTTACTTATTTCTGCATTTTTGGTTTACTGCTATCTGAGAGTCAATTTTGGTTATTTGTATTTTCAAATCAAGAATTAGAGGATTCGGGGTAATCTCGCTCCAGGAAGAATAGCAATGAACCGTGGATAAAATTCCTCTCTCTGATAGCCTGCACCATGTGAATCAACGGGACTTCTTATTTAATATAGATTTAACCAGCTTGAATTTTATGTTGATTAGGATGGCAAACAGCTATGTGTCTGTGCAATTTCCACTGGTTCTGGGTCTAAATTTCAGCAGTCCCCATGGAAGCTTGGTAAAGAATATCTCTCTCTAGGAAAAATGATCCCAGAGCATTTCGTAAATGCACAGCCACCTCAGTCAATAATGCATGAGTCAAAAAAGAGTGCGGAACATTCTCTTCGTAGAAATTACCAACCTGTCAAACAAGCCGATGCAGAGGCGAAGTGTGAAGTCAAGGAAAGAAAGCAGACGGTTGAACATTGACATGGTTTCATTCACATTGTCTTTACTGCCCGCCTTCAACAGATTCACCCAAATAAAATATTAAAGATTCTACTGAATTTCCCAACCAGGACAAATTCTCCATACTCAAATATGGCTCGAGGCAGTGAGGGAAACATCACCACAATAAACTCTGCATTCTCACACAGCCTAGAAGATTTGTCAGAGAGACAAAAGTCCCTCCGACGGAAAGATCTTCCTGAAAATTCACTTCGAGGTCCCGGCTCCTCATCTAAGCAGTTTGCTCTGCTCAGGATTTTGTTTTTCGTCCGCATGTTCCACTCCTGCTTCCAGCGGATGTAAGCCGTTTGCTGACTGTTTTGGTCCACATCACTTTTTCTATTGTCTCTTCCTGCAGTTTCCATGGGGAACCTCTCAGGGAAGAGAATACGGGGTGGTAGGCATTTGCGTGAACCAGACGTCAACTCACTGAGGTTCTGGGGTGGTGGCCACAGCAGCTAGCCAGCTAAGTTCATTTGCACAAGACCAGAGCTGAAGGTACGTGAGCCTCATTGTCTACATTTGTAAAATGAATGGAGTGGTGCTTCCCAAGGTGAGTTTTGAATTCTCTTTCATGTTGAGGCGTTTTTGAATCAAGACACAAAGAGCTATTTGGGAGTCTCAGTCACAGCCAAGCACAAGGTCAACCATCTGGGTTTCTAGTCGAAGCTCCTGAAAGAGCTTCCAACATTGGAAGCCAGCTTCAAAGTGATTATTTAACCGTCTTGATCACCCCTGACCCGTCCCTTTAGGTTAAATCAACGATAAAAGTAACACTGCCCCAGTTCACCAACGAGTACAAACTTGCACGTTTTGCATGGAGGTATTCAAGTAAACCTCCTAGAAGCCGTTCTTCTTCCTTAAGAGGCTTGTTTGCTGTGAAGAGCTCACGGGTTAACAAAAGGTGAGTAAATGTTTGATAGAAGCAGCCTCCTGAGGGGACAGGTGGAGGATACAGAGGGTGGGAGAGAAAACATTGCCTGCTTCTCACCCCCCTACCACGCCCCCCATTGACCTGGGATGGAGTTCATTTGGGGAGGAGAAGAGCCTTTTCCAAATCGCTCTGTCTGCTGTCAATCAAGAAGAAACAGGAGAGCAGGTGTGCGCTGCCCCTACCCCCACCCCGCCTGGAGGGCAGCCAGAAGAGAGGACCTGCAGATGCAGCCTGTCTGCCCGACTCCCTCCAGAAACCCCAGTTTGCCAATAACCGTGGCTTCTTAAAAATAGAAACTAAAGGACAAATTCTGAAGTTGTAATCCATCATGGCTTCTAAAGGAAACCCCACCATTTAAAAGCTGCCAATTGGACAGGAAGGAAGAGGATCTGGGACAGTCTTTCCAAAGGTGGAGAACTTTCAAGGATTTATAGAGGGCCTACTGGGTGCCATGACCTCTACTAAGTGCTATCTAAACGCAGAGGAAAACAATCTTGACAGCGTTCCTGCCATGATGGTGCCTATATTACCAAGTGTAAGACCATTCACGTTCTTTCATTTCCTCCTACGTGCTATGTAGGACAGAAACCCAAATGATACAATAGAGAGTAGAGCTAAGGAGGGAGCGATCAAATTTAATAGAGGGATCACTCAGAGAAGGCTGATTCTTTTTCTTCTGTTTTAAATCATTTTCTTGGGGGCCCTTACAGCTCTTATAATTTTCCATACACCAAATGTTTCAAGCATATTTGCACATATGTTGCCATCATCATTTTCTAGACAGTTACTTTCTATTTGAGCCCTTGGTGTCAGCTCCTCTTTTTTCACTCCCACCCTCAGGACCCCTTGATAACTTATAAATTATTGTTGTTTTCATGACTTACACCAACCGCTGTGTCCCTTCACCCACTTTGCTGTTGCTTGTCCCCCTGTGGGGTGGGGGCGTAGTTATGTGTCGATCATTGTGATCGGATCTCCCTTGCTCCCATCCCCCTACCTTCTCTCTGGCCTCCTGGTAGCTCTCCCCTCAATCTGCTCCTGAGGGATTTATCTGACCTGGATTCTGTGTGTACCAGTGTACAGTTTTTTAAGGGTAACACATATCACATAACATTTTCCATTTTAACCATTTTCAAGTATAATCCAGTGTCATTAACTGCACTTGTCATACTGTGCAACCATCACCACTATTTCCAATTAAAAAAAAAAAATGATCCTAAACAAGAAAAAAATGCCCATTCAGTCCTAACTCCCGATTCCTCCTGCCTCTTGGCGCCTTTCATGGACTGAGTTCTGGTGCATCCAACATGTATCAGAACCCTAATGTCTATACCTGTGGCTCTCATCCTGTTTGGGACCAGCAGTTGATTTGCTATGGCAATTGTTTTATCATGGAAATGGTAGGTTCTCAATGTGATCACTTCTAAATTATAAAAAAGCACAGATGAGACAGAGAGATTCCCACTGAGGTGAAGCCAGGGGCCATGTGAGGATCGGCAGGGAACCAAGGAGCCCCCGGGCTGCTGATAAGACAGGAGCAGACAGTGGATGAGAGCCAGACTGGGCGGTTCACCTCCAGAAGGCTGAGGAAATTCATGTCTGTTCTTAAGACTCCTGGTATTTCTGTTACCATGTCTCTTGCCCTAACAAAATAAATATCCAAGAAACTAAGATTCACTCATTGCCATCAATCAATTCCGATTCACAGCAACCCTATAAGAGAGAATAGAGCTGGTCCTTTGGATTTATGAGACTGTAAATATTTATGGAAACAGACAGGCTCATCTTTCTCCTGTGGAGATGCTGGTGGATTTGAACTGTTGATCTTGCGGTTTGCAGCCCACTACTTAAAATCCCCTGTCACGAGGGTCCCATGAGAGACTAAGACAGTAACCTCTACTCTGTTTTGTCTTGTGTTGATCTCCATCGGAAGAAGCATGCAGAAAGCAGGACAATCAGAGACACAGGCGGTTTGGCAGCCTCAAATTTGAATTATCCAAGAAGAAAAGTGATCCAATACTACCCTGAGGGTTCTCCCCTCCCGCTGCCCTAATTGCTGAAGAGAAACGGAATGCCAGCCTCTCTTCTGAAAGCCTAAGGCAATGGCTTGGGTCCACACTCTATACAAAAAAAAAATGAAAAGGGAGGGGAGAAGCAATTTAAATGGAGTTGGATTATTAAATAATTTAGGTATAATTATATTAAATCCTATAATTAATTGCGTTAAATTGCTTAGCACTTTGAAAACCCACCAAAAGGAGAGAGACAGTTAAGTGGCGCCTCTGTCTGATGGTGCAATGGAAACTCTAATGTGTTAGGAGTCCATCTGAACAGAAGTATCAGCGAGAGGGGAACCGCTTGTCTCTCCTTGGTTCTGCTTATAAACGTCGACTCCCCTGTCAGGGCTTTACATCATACCTGTTTCCTTTGTCCTTGTAATAATAGCTCCTGTGTCTTGAAGCCTTTCTGTGTCATATATTCAACTCCATGCTCTTTATTAAGTCCCCTCAACACACCTATAAGAGAGCTATTATCCTTACTTTACAGTATTATCCTTAGTATTATCTTACTTTATAGAAGAGAGAGCTGGAGTCTACAGAAGTACTTTCTTTGCTGCAGCTGTTGTTGTTGCTGCTGTTAGGGGCCATCCAGTCAACTCCAAGTGATAGCGACCCTCGGGATAAGAGATTGTTATGTTTGTGTCTGCTGTGACAGCCACTATGTTTACCCATCATGCCAAGGGTCACATAACTTCTAAAGATGCCTGGCTCTAAATCCTACCCTCCATTTATGGTTGACCACTACAGGCAGGCGACAGAGATGGGTGGAATAGTGAGTCACTGAACACTGCCAAGAGGACACAGTCAGATCCTCTCTGGAGCAGAGAACTGTCCTTTCGTCTTCTGTTGTGCTGAGTTGTAAAATGCACCTTGCTTCCCAGAGAGAAAAGCAAAAGATATCCGCTAGGTGCCCTCTAGATTTCAAGTACTTTCTTACCAGTTATTGCATTTCACTCGTACTCCAAACCTGTGAAGTAAGTGCAATCATCCTGACTTGACGGGTGAAGACACTAAGGCAGGAAGAAGGGCAATGCTTGGTGCAGTGTCACATAGCAAGAAAGATCAGAAAGACTCCTCTTCTCTCGGAACCTTTGATGCGCCCTCAACACCAGTGTAGAAGAACAGCATGGTCACAATGTGGACCATGATAAGACGCAGCATGGACACCAACAGCCCACTTTAAGGATCACATTAGGAGCCCTGGTTGCACGGTGGTTGAAATATTCAACTGCTAACCAAAAGGTCCAAAGTTCTAACCCACCATCTGCTCCATAGATGGAAGATGTAGCTGTCTGCTTCCATAAAGGTTACAGTCTTAGAAAACCTATACGGCAGTTCTACTCTGTCTTAAAGGATCGTAAGGATCAGGATCGACTTGATGGCACCTAACAAAGAGAGCCTCTAGGTTCCAAGAGAGAGAAAATAATGGTCATTACTTCTGTTAAGAATTTTGCATTTGAAATTGTGCCCTATCTCTTGCCTTGAAATAGCACTATCAGTCTCTGAGGAAACAGATGTCCATTTGTCTGCACATACACCTTCTGAGAGCCAAGCCCTGTGCTGAGCATGGAGGGAACACAGACACAAAGGGACTACTGGGCTCTGGGGAGTCAGAGGAGAGGGTGTCTCTGGTCCATGTGGGCTTCCCTTGATGGGTGACAGGTGGCTTTTGCTGTGGACTTGAAAAAACAATTATTCCAGCTGTAATATATGAGCTGCGAGAGAGGTCAGCCAGGCACCGAGAGGGGTGGAGGTCCTTCCTGGCATTGGGACAAATCATGACAAATCATGGTAGGGGTGTGGACGTGAACCTGTAAGCTGAGAAAAGCCACAAGCATAGTTAAGTAGGTAATGTCATGATGGACTATCTTTAGAAAGCCCCTCTGCCAGCAGAGGAACCAGAAGGTCAGATTGTTAGAGGGAAGATAAGACAGCAGGAACAAGTGAGGGGGTACTGTGGGGGGAAGGGGGTTTGCTGACAGGCCCACCTGTGTCAGGTCCTGTGGGAATATAGAAGAGGAGGTAGGCTGGAGCTTGAATCTCACCTGCCTGAATGTCTAAATCTCCTTAGAGCCCCACCCAGGTATACTGAATCACATTCTCCAGGGGTGGGGCCCAGCAAGTTTATGTTTTAGAAGTGCCAAGGTTATCCTGACTTTTCTAGTACTAGTAAAGAAATACAATTAACAAGGGGCAGTGAAGGAAGAGACCCGTAGCTGAGGGAGCCTGGCGAGGAGGAGGAGGCATTATGTAATGATACCGTGGCATACAACGGGGCCTCCTGGGTGACTGGCCGGGCTGTTAGGTGAGCTAGAACCTGTAGTCACAGGAGGAGAAAGGACAAGTCCGACCCTGGGCATGACGTTCCCTTTTCCCCCTCACCCAGATGTGAACACTCCGGAGTTAGAAAGAAGGGGCTGTTGATTCAAAGGTGAACCCACCATGGAGCACAAAGAGATGGGACGTGTTAGAAAAGGAGAGGGTAGTAGCATCAGAAGATAGAACGCAACTCAAAATTCAAAACTCCTTGAAGCAGGGGAGAGACTGGTCAGCGAAGTCAAAGGAGAACCGGGGAGGGGTGGTGGTGGTGGTGGGGAGCTCAAGGAGGGTGAAGTCGATCGAATCAGGAATTTCACAGGGGTCGAGAGGGTGAGGATCCAGTCCTTGCCTTGGTCTGTTACGGAGCCTTTGATGCCCTTTGAGAAACCCCATGGATGGAGTAGTTGTGTGTGCTCTGGGGGTTTGAAAGCAGGAGAGGTGAGGGGCAGAAAGAGGGCTTTTACCCTCCTGTCTTAATTCCCAGCGTTCTCAGAGTTTAGCGGAAGAGTTGGGGGGAAATAGCGAAGGCCGTGTGTGAACTTAGAAATACTATATATTCTCGCCAGGTAAGGTGGAGGCTGGGGAGCCAAGGGGATGCCTTTATGCAAGGTAATCCCTCGAGACGTGGCTCAAAAGGTTGGCGAAAAGCTAACATAAAGGCATCTGGAGTGCAGGAGCCGAAAAGGAAGAAAGGGGCCATATGAGAGTGTCAGAACCATGTCCCAGCCGCTTTCGCTTTCCTGAGCACCTGGAACAGGTACCGTGGACTCAGCGAGGGGTCTTACCTGGAACCTGCAACGAAGAGGAACATGAAGATTTCTCGAGCGAACATGATCACGCCCCATGCCAGTCCAGTCCACGCAGCGCCAGGCTTCTCCGCAGAAACCCAACACACGGCAAACGCACGGTATGCCTCTTGGGAAGACTGACTTCTCCTTTGGGAACTGATGAAATCGTCCTTGTGTGGGATCCAAAGGGTGCTCCTAGGAAATAGAAAGAGCTTAATGAATCACCACGGCAAAAAATGTTTTTGAATTAAAAAAATATGACATTCCTGACGAAATTCCAGAGAAAATGGGATGCGCAGTGTTTCGATGATTCAGGCACTGACTACTCCCACAGAAACCAAGTCCACATTTCCTTTTAAAAGGAGAAAGAGGGCTAGAGAGAACACGTTAGTGAGAGAAAGAGAGCGCGCATGCGAGAGAGGTAGGCTACGATATTCCAGCGCGCCGGTGAATGACCACGCTGTGGTGAAAACGCTGCCTGAGACATTAAAATGATATTTGAAACATAAATCCCGCGTGCTAACAACTCCCGTTACAAGCGCCCGCCAGAGTCAACAGACAGAGTTTGTTTGCTGAGAGGTTCTTTCTGGAAGCCAGTTCTGGAGTTTTCCAAAACCACCTGTAGAAAGGCAGGGTCAAAGCCACAGTCATCGAAGGCCTCGCGGTTAGGTGTGTTATAAATGCACGATTACTTCATGGTAACGGCACGCGGCCTTGGCTAGACTGCCCAACGACCTCCCCAGCTGTCAGTCCTGCGGTTCCTTCCTCTGCTTGAAGGAGCCTGCAAGATCCAGCGGTGGCCCTGCTGCACACAGTCAGCACCGAGGTGCTCAGCAGAGAGGACCAGGCCCAGCAAGATCGTTGTGTCCCACCAAGAAGCGCCAGCCTGGGGACGCTCCCGTCCTACCAAAGCACGGTTCATGCCGCCCGGTGGCCCCCTTTCTCGGGAAACCGCCAAGCCAGCTACCCTCTGGGCTTTCTCAGTCTGTCCTTCCTCTCAGAAAGAAGGCTCTTACTCGCCCCACCCCACCCGCAAAGAAGCAAATCTGCTTCCAAGGGATCCTTTCCCATCGTGGAAATGCGGAAACGCAGGCCTGGCTGGTGGCAGAGGTACGAAAGCAGCTGGGCTCCTGGCAGAGGTTGAGGGCGCCCAGTCGGGGCCGGGTTCCTCCCCGCACGGCAAAGGAAAACGCTTTGAAGATAAGAAGACTCCCGCAACTAAATGGAAAATGATGGGTGGCCAAGAAGTGTCAGGAGCCCTGGAGCAAACAAGGCCGTGGACAGCAGAGAAGGAACACCTGGAGCCGGCTGTCCGAGCTGAGCTCAAGTTTCCCAGCGCGGCCCCAGCAGGCCTGCGAAGTGGCTGAAGCGGTCGCGCTGGGCCAGAGCCGGCCCAGGGCGTGTGTCCAGGCGAGGAGGCAGGATGTCTGATATGGGTTTGGGGTCCTTCCACATATTTTGAGTGTGAGCCTCCCCCTCAGTGCTTTCTGGAGAGCGGGGTGCAGGTTTAGTTTCTAATGAAGTAGGAGTTTCATCCAGAGTGGATATTGAGACGGGCCATGGATGAGCGCTTCTGCTCAAAGCATTGAGCGATAGATAGGGGAGGGTCCTCAAACTTTTTAAACAGGGGGCCAGTTCACTGTCCCTCAGACCCATTAAAACTATGAACAAATTCTTATGCACACTGCACCTATCTTATTTTGAAGTAAAAAAAACAAACGGGGCAAAAACACCCGGTGGGCCGGATAAATGTCCGGCCGAAGTTTGGCTTCATTTTCTTTCAAGGAAACTAAGAACCTTTGGTTCCATCTCTTGACCTGCCACACATGCATGGCTCTGGATAGGGAAGCCCAGAAATCTCATTATGTTTCGTACCAAAAGGTTGAAGGAAGCAACTGGACTGACTGTGAGTGCCCAGGGGTCTGAGAGCCTGATGGGGTTTAATGGCCGGTGAGCTCAGGTGGAATTTGCTGAATGAGTGACTGACTCCAAGAGTCATGTGCATCACCATGTTTTCGGTCAGGTGCCACACTGAGCTCAGGTCTCGTACAACCCCCCAAGAGCCACGAGCCACGACCCCCGAAGAGCCACGAGCCACAGTGGGCAACTCCTGTCGATCGTCAAGGAAATATCAAAGGTGAGTGTCTTCGCAAGGTAATTACTCAGAGGAGAAAAAATAAAATAACAACGACAACGGCAAACCAACCCGCAGGCATCCGATCCAGTTAAAACTTGGCGCTAATCATTTAGGGAATATCCGATGTGAATTTTTATTTCAGCAAGGATGTCATCTAACCACCCGTTTAGCCATTCAAGAAACACAGTGTTACTTGTATAAGCTTAAAAAAGAAAAAAGAGAAACAACAATGATGCGTGTGTGTGTGTGTGTGTGTGTGCATTCCGACTGAGCAGGAATAGGTTCTATCAAGGAAAATTGAGCAGCTCAAAGGGCAGGTGGCGGCAGAGCCTGCTACTTGGCAGGGGATCACTGGGGAGGGCTCTCGAAGGAAGGGACATTTGACTTAGGGCTGGAAAGCAAGGAGAGGGTCTTCTGAAGATATTCTGGGGGTGAAATGCCAGAAGGGCACAGCAGAAAGGCTCTACACTAGATCATGAGATCGGTGGACAGTATAAAGTATGGAAATAAAAATCATGTATAAGTTGCCATGGGTTCACGAGCGTGGGAGAGCGAGGAAGGGAGGCGAGGGGAAGAGGCGCTGGACCCAAGGGCTCAACGAGAAAGAAACTGTTTTGGAAACGGTGATGGCATCAGACGTACAAATGTGCTTGATACAATCGATGTATGGATTGTACTAAGAGCGGTAAGAGCCCCCGATAAAATGATTTATTAAAAATTTTAAATAAATACATGAAGTAGATCATGAGAACCAGAAAGACTGCCTGTATGTTACCCACCTTTCTCCCTAAGACCCACCATCTAGTCCAGGTGCTCAGGCAGGGTGTCAAAAGCTCGCTCTCCCCTCCATTAACTTCATTTCTCTCTCCCCTTGAACATCCCCAACACACACACACACACACACACACACACACACACACACACACGCACGCACTCACCCTCCCTGTCCACCGCCTATTAACAAGTGCCGGGGTGTCTTGGGACAAGGGAAGGCAAAGGATGACACTCATGCCCATGGATGAAAAGCACCTGGTCTGAAGAGTCCACGATGATGATCTAGCTCCTCCATCCCCTTCTCCCTTGTTTTAGGACCCCAGAAGAGCTATGAATAAGTCTAATCCCCTACATCTGTGACAACCCTTTGTCCTTTCCACATGCTCCCATGCCATACTCTCATCAATTCTTGACAATCGCCCTCTAAGGTGCATAGGGCATTTTCTTTGACTCCATTTACTGAAAGTAAAACCAAAATAGAGAGAGGTCAAGTAGTGGTCATGTCCAGCCTGGAAGGCAGATCCAGGGATGCTGACCTTGGGCCCTGTTCCCGTACCGATTGGAGACCAAGTTGCTCTCCAGCACCTCTCCGGGTGATGCCTGAGGAAGGCATGGTGATAAAGCACAATGTTCCAGAAAATCCTTTTAAAATTCAAGACACTGCATGGAAGTATTTCCACTGCGATTATGACTTTTGAATATAAATGAGAAATTAATTCCTATATAGACAAAGATATTTGTCCTTGTTACCAACAGCCTGAGTCTTTGCGTACATTTCATGCCCAGAAGTGTAACTGTGGTTGGTCTCGTTGGGTGGACTTTTATGGGACGCGATATGGTCAAGATATTTCAACACCCAAAAGCCAAATGCCAGCAGGTCTTGTCCTCTCACACCTTCACACAGCAGAGGAAGCGTAAAGGGCAGTCAACTCTGAGACCGGAGCACAGGTGATGGAATGGTTAGCAGGGTTCTTACACTGCCAGATGCTGACTGTCACCTGAAGGAAGTTCCCAGTTCAGCTGTGCTGCACTGTGCCAGCATCGCCCTCACACTCTGCGGCCAGGGTCGCTTGTCTTGCTTTTCAAGGGGAAACTTGAATCCATACCTATATGACTTCAGCGAAGAAAAGCCCCTTACAAAAAGAAGGTGGTACTTAACTTGGTGACTGAGGATCTTGTTAAAATCTCCCACTATTATAAATCGAATTTTGTTATCTTCCCTAAAAGATAGGTGATAACCTAAAGGTGGATGTGACTATGATCTTGTTTGGAAGTAGGATCTTTGAAAATGGTATCAGTTAGGTTAACTAACAAGAAATCATACAGGAGCAGCCTGGGACCCAATCCTAAGGATTAGCGAGGATGGGCAGATGGGTGCTGTGGCTCCAAGCCCGAGACTGTCTGGAGCTACCAAACCCTGGGAGAGACCTGGAACAATTTCCCGCTCTGGTTCCTCAGAGGGAAGCAACAGAGCTCGTGCCTTGATTGGACTTCTGGCCTCCAAACCATGAAACAATACATTTCCATTCTTATAAACCACCCAGCATGTCATCCTTGGTTACTGCAGCCTACAAAACGAGAAGGAACTTCTTGCCTTTAAAACCTACCTTATTACAAGGATAATAAGACAAGCGAATTAAAGGGGGGGAGGTTTTCCTCGCTTCTAAGAACTATCAATTACTGTCAACAAGTTTTCAGTTCACTTCTTAATCTCATGTTTATAGACTACTATCTATTTCTTAAAATAGATGCATAGCTAGAAAACTACTATTGAGTCATTTCTGACTCATGGTAACCCTTTGTACAAATAATGAAATATTGCCCAATCTTGTACCATCTCCATGGTCACTGTGATGCCCTGAGTCCACTGGTGTAACTATTGTGCTCACCTATCTTACCAACTATCTCCCTGTATGTCACCAAGCACAGTGTCCGCCCCTCCAGCAACGGGTCTCTCCGGATGGTACATCCAAAGCAAACATATCAGAAAAGTCCATGTTCTGACGCATAGGGTTTCATTGGCTCATTTTTGAAAACAGACAAATAGGCCTTTCTTCCTAGTCAGCCTTAGTCTGAAAACTCCCCTGAAGTCTGTCTACCGTGAGTAATCCCACTGGGATTCGAAATACATTCGAATGGCATTGCTTCTAGCATCGCAGCAACACACAAGCATCATGCGCAACAAACTGACAAGTGTGTGTGGTGGGTGGACTTCCCAAAATGGCTGTCTGTCTTCTAATGTGAGGGCTTAGATCAGCAGTTCTCAACCTGTGGATGGCAATGACCCTTTGGGGGTTGAACGACCCTTTCACAGGGGTCGCCTAAGACCATCAGAAAACACATATTTCTGATGGTCTTAGGAACTGAGACACCGCTCCTCTATCATCTCCCGGCGAGTCTGCCCACATGCAGATATGCTGATCTGGTGAGAAAGAAGTTATCGCAACTTCCGCACTGACGTTGGCTTTTTATGCATACTGTCACAAAATGTAGCAATGTAATTTGCTGTTGTTATATGAAGACTGTTATTCATGCTGCACCATGCTTCAAGACAAAAATTCATTTATTTGTAATTAGAAATAAATAGTTCACAATATATAATTACATATTGTTTTGTGAGTAATCACTATGCTTTAATTACGTTCAATTTGTGACAATGAAAATACATCCTGCATATCAGATATTTACATGACGATTCATAACAGTGGCAAAATGACAGTTATGAAGTAGCAACAAAAATAATTTTATGGTTGGGGGGTCACCACAACATGAGGAACTGTATTAAAGGGTCGTGGCATTAGGAAGGTTGAGAACCACTGCTCTAGTGGGTTTGAACTGCTGACCTTGCAGTTCGCAGCCCAACACTTACCTGACAACACCACTGGGGCTGCTTTGTGGACATGGCAAGGGAGCTATTACCTCCATCTTGTGGTACATTGCCTGAGAAGGAGGGACGCTGATCGCAACCCTAGGACTAGAAGCTGGAGATCTGATTCCTCATTCAGAACATGTTAGACATCCTGCCGTGGTTCTGGACAGAGTGCCATTGGGCATATTGGAACTCCTCACTGCCAAAAGAGCGCTGCCCTGTCCAAAGCAGGAGCCATGAGCCCCAGGTGGCTAGTTGGCCCTTAAAATGTGGCTAGCTTAAACGGAGATGTATTGCTAACGAAAAGTGCATTCCAGAGTTAAAGACTTTGGATGGAAAGAGGAAGTGAAAAGCTCACTTGTCATTTTGTATTGATTATAGATTGAAACCATAATAGTGTGGGTGTATGGAGTCGATAACATATATGATTAAAATGAATCTCACCTGTTTCGGGGTACTGTAGTGAATGCAGCAACTAGACAATTTAAAGTTACCGTAACGTGGCTCACATATGTCTAGCGGCCGGTGCTGGTCCCTGTCCCGTGGACAGCTTAGAATGCCTTGATGGCTCTTTGCAGTGCTTGTCCAGGGGAAAACAACTGACTTCCTATTACAATGACATCCCCTAGCAATTGTGTACCATCCTCTTGAGCGCTCTTTCCAACCTCCCCTGTCTGTAAGCAAGCACTTGAAAGGCCCGCCCCTTTTTTTTCCCCCACATGTGCCTATGGCCTTTTCTGTTGAAACACACAGCAGGCAGGCAGCTATGGCCATGTTTTAGTAGATGAAAATGATGGAAGCAGCAGCTCAAAGAGGATGCCTTCCCCATCCTCTGGTGTCTGTATTGAAATTTTAGTTGGTTACCAGACTTACCTTCAGAATCATTCCCCCACCCCCTTTAATTTAGTGGTCCTCGTAAACAAGAGAGTGAGTCCCCACTGCCTGCCTGGAGGTTGTTCTTGTCCCACCCAAGGCAGCATCTTGGAAGTCAGCCATCCCACAGGCACATGGACCGGGGACCAAGGGGGAGCCCTGAATGTTGAGATATACGCTCTGATGTCACCGTCGGACTCGCGGCCCTGGCTTGAAATGGGCGATGGCCTAACATGGTATTTACAGCTCAGAGGAAAGAGGCCGGGGGATGAGGGCGGGGTGGTGGTGACCAGATAGCTTCCAGAAGCCGTGCATCTGCTACCCGGCAAGCCTGCTGGTCTGATGCACTCAGCACAGCGCATGAAGAACCCTGGAACAGCGCAGTGATTTGGTTAATTGGGTAAAGATAAGGGTTTCGGAATAGCAGCGTCAGTTTGCCATATTGGCCTGGCACCCAGGGACATGTGATGGAAAAACAGCTCGGCTGTCTGGATGCATCTGAATGCTCAGTTATTTCATAAAGCCTGCCCTGTGTGTTTGGAATGCACATTTGCTCTTATGAATAACAGTAATTGTTTGGCTTGGCCTGCCTCTGTGTGACCGCCAGCTGGCAAGGACTGGAACGGTGACACATGACACTCCAGCTGTGTCCACATGTTTCTGCCTCGCGGTATCCACTTATATAATTTGCTTTTTTGATCAACAGTTGAACCATTGAGGGGAACTCATCGTATTGCACATGCCAGCTACTTCTCTCCAAATACTTCCATGGCAATCTCCGTTATTTTTTCATTATTCCTTGCTTAGTATGGTGATGCGGCGACTTCATTAAACATGGGGTAGTAAGAGATCCATTCCTAATTGAACTTGAGTATTTTTCCCTTGAATACACATAATTACAAGACAATAGCTTAACATTTAATCAAATGAACCATTAAAATACTAACTAATTATGGTTACTATGACTGACAGACCTGACCCAACTATCTTTAACTCCCCACCCCACCCCCCACCCCCGTTCTATTAGGCTTGCTATATCAGTCTTGGTAATTAGGCTCTCTTTGGGGGCAAGGATAACGGCCTGGATTGCGATCGAAAGAATCTTTTCTGCTTGAGTTCTAAAGTTGTTGCTGCGCTAAAGCCTATTTTCTTCAGAGAGGCTTGGAGGAACCAAGTAGAAATTGAACCTGACCCAAAATATACTTGTATTTTTATTACCTTTTCCTGTGAAACTTGAAAACACTCACTTAATCCCTCCTTCCTGATACCGAAGAGTAGGGAACACACGCAGTCCTTTCAGCTCTTGGGAAAATTTTGAATTATGCAACATCGTCATGGAGACCCCATCCAGTGAAACTAGACCATTGTTCTCGCCTAGAACTCCTCTTCTACTTCTTCCTTTATGATAGCCCAGGATTCCTCAGATCACGAAGTTGATTAAACATGATGAAACGTCAGAAGAGCTGGCCAGGCAACCATCTGTGGACAGCCTTTGTAGCCCAGAGAGATGCGAACCATGCAAAAATGATTCACACTGCTTGCAGGAGGGTGAGCAGGCTGAAGGTGTTCTACTTGGAGTAGGGAAGAATTGATTTCATCCATTCCTTTCCTCTTCCCACTCTCCCGGCTCGTGGAAGCAGACGGAGCCTTAGCAGCAGTGGAGAAATAAGCACAGTCGCTGTGGAAAGTTTGGGTAGGAGGGTAGCATAGAAAGGTGGAAGGCCCATTAAATTAGTTGTCAGAAGACTTTAGTTCTAGTTTGGGACCTGTCACGAGCGATGCTGCCTTCTGCAAATACTTTCTTCTGTTTTTATCAGTTGCTGGCTTCCTAATAAAATTCTAAGAGAAACGAGAGAAAATGAAGAAAGGGAGGAGAAGAGAATTACAGAGTAATGGATAATTGAAAAGCACAGAATCATGGTGAACATTCAACAAGATAATGGTCACAAAGGGATGCGGACTAAAGTAATCTATAAAGTAAAGGAATTCTAAATATGCAAACTATAATGGAATTAGACATCCAAATTAAGGAAATGAGCTCAATTACTAACCTGAAGGTTGGCGGTTTGAACCCCCTCAGCAGCACCATGGCAGCAAGATCCTGCCCTCTGTTTCTGCAGAAAGGTGGCAGGGAAACTTCAAGGAACAGTCTCAGTCTGCAACATGTGGCGATACCATGGCTTGGAATCAACTCGACAGCTTTGGATTTGGTTTGGGGATTTTTACGGGTTTATTTTATAATAGACATCATCAAATATTAAGAAATGCTAGCTGATCTGATGAGCACTTGAGAAAAACAAGTTGCAAGTTTCTAGAACACAAAATTATGTCAGCCAACTTAATATCAACACATTTGTGAACCAGAAGAAACCAGAAACCGTATAGCCCCCTCCCTTCATTCTGTCAACCAGAAAACGTGGTCACACAAGAGAAGTGCCACAGAGCGAGATGGTAGCAGAATGAGAACACTGGGATCTCCCAATTTCTACTGACTCCATCCCTCTCTTTGGACCTTAGAAGAAAGACTTCTGTCAGTCACAACATATGCAATGAGAATTAAGAAAGATCATATGAAAAATCTGTGTGCTGCTGTGGTAAGATAAGGAGTAGAGGGATAAATGTCCAGACGTTGGCCCATGAGATCACAAGACAATATAAAACAGGATTAACAACCAGGAACAAAAGCTTGTCACATCTCTGAAGGACTATGATGGAGACATGTTAGGACTTCGCAGCCGGCTGTTGGGGTAGGAGAACAACTGGCAAAAGAGCAGAACTGGTGTTGGAAGCTTCTCCAATCTGAAGAGTTAGTCCCATGGGGGGGAGTGGCAAATAAATGGAGCAAACAGTCTCCCACCAAGAACTTGCTAAAATTTGGGGGAATTTGGAGCTGGAAGACATGGTACAGCAGCAGCCGTGTCCAGACAGGGAAGATGCCTGGAATCAGGAAGTCAACAATGTCATGGTTCTGGGTGGTCCATCTGCTTTGGAACAAGACTGCCGCCAGCAGCTGGATTTACCAGAAAGAGGGTCCAGCTCTTAGGGGAATAAGTTTGCGAGAACTAGAACTGTGCCTGGCATATGCTGGGCACAATAATAAAGAACAAGTTAGTGTTTGTACCCCTTAGCCAAGTGGGCTAAGGTTCAGGGAAGATTTCAGTCTCAATAGAATGACTGGAATGTAGCTATGGGGGACTGGGCTGCATAATCTCCAGGGAAAGAAATCCGAGCATGGCTGGGGTTATTCCCAAGAGTATTTAGAACTCCAGACTTGGGGGTGGAGACTAGTTCCAATACTGTGGTTTTAATTTTCTGAAGCACTAATATAGGCTTAAAAGTCTATAGAATGTAATACTGAAATGAGAGAAATTCAAAGCCTAGCCTAACTACAGCCATTTTCTCAGTTATTATGTTAGACAAGGTTCTCTAGAGAAAAAACAAACAAACCAGGACACTTGTGTGTGTATATATATATATATATACAGGCACATAGTAAGCACTCAATAAAAGTTCGGTCTAATCATTGTCATTATCATCTTTATTATCATTATCATTGTCACAGGCAAGTCTAAAGTCTGGGAGTTCCTTGAGGATAGGAATTTTTCATCAATATACAGCTAATATACTGGAAGTCCTTCAACTCATGAGGGTTGCTAAACCCAGGTCAAGGAAGCAGACAGCTGAGTCTTCCATAGAGCAATGCAGGCAGTCCGGCCACGGGCAGGTCACCAACAGTCAGCAAGATGACAGGATCTGACACTCCCCAGCTCAAGTGATGTACACACCAGCAGTGTAGCAAAGCAGATCTGGAAGGAACATCACACTCTAGTGACATAGTCCATGGCTTGGGTGTCCCACAGGGAGTGTAGCTCATAAGTTGAGGCAGAGAACCAACCAAGGCAGTCGCACGCTTGTACGATCACTACAGAGCAAGAGAAGAAAGGTTGGGTTCACCAATCCATTTATCTCTTTGCCCTCCAATCAAACTGTGACCTTATTAATCACACGTGTTCTTATCGGCCAGGTTGGCACAATCACCCTACCTATCACAGTTCTATAAGGACATAATATTGTTAATCTTGCAATACTTTTAGGCTCTAAGTCTAAAATGAGGGCAGAAACAATGTTTTGTTTGTTTTTCCACTATATCCCAGCACCAAGCACAGATTTTGGTACAGAGCAGTTATTCAATAGATATTTGTGGGAGAAAAAATATTCTTTGATATAACTCCTGTTTAGGTGAGCCTGGTTTGCTTCATACGGTTGTCCAAATCTGGCTTTTAGCTACACAGACTTGAAACTGTGGTTGCAACAGAGAATTTTAACAGAAGTCAAAGGGACTCTGGGAGAGGAATCACAATGTATGAGGCGGGGAGCAGAAAAACAACTGCTAATATTCTCTCTAGCATTATTAAGGAAGAGGTTTTGGGGGATGGAAGCATGGTTCAAACTTAAAACTATCCAACATGTAATGCTGTACTAAGTTCTCATTTTCGGGTAGCAGAATTCACTCATTCACTTATTCATACAATATACATCCCTTGATCACTTCTTCTTAATGTAATATTGTAATCCTCATAAAAACAAGTTTTGTCTCCTAGAGTGAGATTAAAATATCTTATAAATACAGCAGGTTTAGAAAAGTTCCAGGCACATAGTAAGCACTCAATAAAAGTTTAGTCTAATCATTGTCATCATCATCTTTATTATCATTATCATTGTCGCAGGCAAGTCTAAAGTCTGGGAGTTCCTTGAGGATAGGAATTTTTTATCAATCACTGCATTTCTATCAAATACCTCAGGCTTGGCCCATAGTGGATTCTCAAGAAATGTTTGTTAATTAAAACAATGATTATACATATGTCTTAAGTCCAGCTGAGATGAATGATAAGCAAAGCAAGAAAGGTAGCGATGATGTAGACAGGCATTCTGAATAAATCAAAACCAGAAATGGAAAACATGCAGAACGGGCATAACGAAGGACATCTTCTCTTTTGCCTATGGTTCCACAGAGGACTGGATCTATATGGGTCAAACATGGTGGGCAGCACCCAGTGAAGGAGAACGTTGATAACAACAGGGTTCCACACAGGGACAAAGCGGATCGTTCACAGTTCTTCCCCACATCCGAGAAAGGGCAGACATTTAACAAACAGCTAGCCTATCTCAAAGAAACTTACTGTCCAAGTGCTGTCATTTGGATGAACTTCATTCACTAACGTCAGCCTGGGACAAACTTTTTTTAATGTTGTTTTCGTTGTGATTCTTGTTTGCTTAAAACTAACTATTTGAAACGCATTTTATTTCAAAAAATAATAAAATAAAAAATCAAAGCATTTGATTATGAACCAGGTGCAGCTTTACAGGGTGAATCATCAGAGTTACTTCAACAATTCATACACATTTTGTTTCAACTGATCATTGCAAGCCCTTCATTGGGCCATCGCTTCGTCTGCTTTCACTCTGGGTTCCCGTGGCTCTTTCTCCTTCTTTCTTAACATTCTGAACTTTGTTCTTGGATGAATGTTGCCCTTTTACTCTGAAAGTACTGGTTTCAGTGCCAGGATTGAGTTCCATTCCAGGTCTGAAGTATGTCTAAGGGCCTTACTCTCTGGGCTTCCACCTCTCTCCTGGCAACCAGTCTGCTTGGTCTTTTTATGATTTTGAATGTTGTTCCACATCTTTCTCTCGCTCGATCCAGAACTTCCTAATACGCTCATTTCCAGAGCAGTTGGTAGTGGTAGCTAGGCACCATCTGGTTCTAGACTCAGGGTTGTGTAGACCGATGTTTGAATGGTTCCTTAGTCCATTGGATTAATGTTTCCATATGTCTTGATTTTCACCACTGTTCTTTCCTTTGAACAGGAAAGACCAATACTTGCATGTTCCATGGTTGTCTGTGAGCTTTGAAACCCCCAGTCACTGCTCACTCACGTAAAAATAAACTATTATTTTAATTAAATGAATAATATACATATTATAATTTATTAAAAATTTTTTAAAAATCTTCCTCCATTTATTGCTTTGGATGTAAAAACCCGAAAAGATCATTGCTCATGCAGTAAGAATGAGAAAATTCTGGACCCTGTACAAAATTCTAGCTTTCCTTGAACCTCTTAGAGAGTTGCAATTGAAGGTCAATCATCCAAGTAAAGACAAGTGTTTCCTCAGAGAGGCGAGGATCCAAGCGTCAGCACTGACTCACTTGCCGACCTGCAGCTAAGCAAAGGAAGAAAACAGGATGAACACACAAGTCGCGAAGACTGCTTTAGCAGTAATTTTAAAGCGTCAGTAAAGTTGAGAGTGGGCTATCGAAAGATTGTAGAACATGTGTGGCTTGTAGATACAATGATGGTTCAATCAACCACAGGCTCTTCTCCATGGACCTCACACAGAACTTTAAATAAGCTCAAAAGGAAACAATTGGGGGCAGGACAGGAGACCAAAGAATGTCTCTTTACTGGTCAGGCCTGGCATTGGAGAGAACTCACTATGAGAAAGATGAAGTTTTGCTCAGCTGTGTCTCCCCTAGATTACAAGGGCCTTCGCAGTTCTTTATAGTATAGTAAAGAAGCTGTGATCTGCAGAGAGGGTTCAGAGTGGTGGAAATCATGAAAATGATCATTTGAAAAAACATGTAAATTGTTTTCATTGTTCTAAAAGTAGTTGTGTGTAGTAAAAGTACAAAATCATAGCAACTTAATCAAGACAGCATGGTACTGATGAAAGGACAGGCTTATACATGCTTGGAATGGAGTACAGTCCAGAAATCGACTCACACAAACACAGCCACTTGATTTTCAAGCAAGATTCTAAGGTAACTAAATGGTGACACACGTCCGCCATACATCTTCACTAGATGGCAATAGGATCGTGCTAGCTGTGGTTCTTAGGTGATGTCCAGCCAATTCAGAGCCAGAGAGACTCTGTGTGCGACAGAATGAAACACTGCCTGGGTCTGCACCCTCCTCATTATTCCATTCTAGTCTTCCTCTGTTTCACTGCCCCTCAGCCCTACCAAGCATGCTATCCTTCTGCAGGAACCGGTGTCTCCTAACAGTTTGTCTACAGGATGGGAGATGAATCTGTGACAGCCTGGCCTCTAAGGAGCACAGTGGCCATACTTATTTTTTATTAATTTATTCTTAATTGGGAGTTAATACCTAGATCATATCATTCCAGAGTTCAATCGTGTCAAGTCATATTGTACAATTGCTACCACAATCCATTTCCAAATATGATTTTCCTTCCTGGAATCCTTGACATCATCTCTCTTTTACCCTCACCACAACCACCCCCCACCCACCACCACCACCACTTTACCCCTAACCCCATCACCAATATGGATCAGTTTGTCCATTCAGCAGTAAGTGGCACTTCCAATATTCTTCATCAGCACCACAATTCAAATGCATCAATTCTTTGGTCTTCCTTATTCAACGTCCAATTTCACATGCATATGAGGTGACTGAAAATACCATGGCATGGATAAGGTATACACCTTAGTCCAGAAAATAACACCTTTGTTTCTCGATACTCTCAAGAGATCTTGTGCAGTAGATTTACCTAATACGAAGCAACTTTTGATCTCTTGCCTGCTGCTTCCATAAGCAGTGTTTGTGGATCCAAGTAAGACAAAATCCTTGACAACCTTTTCTCCATTTAGCATGATTTTACCTCTTGGTCCAGTTGCAAGGATCTTGGTCATCCTATCATGCGTTGCAATCCATACTGGAGGCTGTAATCCTTAATTTTCATCAGCAAGTGCTTCCAGTCCTCCTTCTGTCTCTAACAATGTTCATTAGACCTTCAGTAGCTGACCATGTTTCAAAGCTATGCTGAGCTAAGGTTTTCAGTGGCTTCTTTCTCCGAAGTGGACAGCCCATGCCTTCTTTGTTGACTATTCTCAGGCAGGAAGCTCTGCTGGAACCTATTCACTTTGGGTGACCCTGCTGGCATTTAAATACCAGTGACATAGCTTCCTGCATCCCAGCAACACACTGGCCATCACAGTACAACACACTGATAGACAAGTCGGGGTGGATCTTACATTAGTTCAGATTAATAAAGCTATTGAAAACGAAGTTCAAAGATAAAAATTTGGGGCAAAAAATAACTGAAGGGTAAAAAAACAATTTTACCTGCAAAGTGACAATAATAAGACAGACAGCTAACTTTGCAACAGAAAATATGGAAAACAGAAAATAGTGGAATGACATTTGAAGTGCTGAAAGAAAATAACTAACAATTTAGGATTCGATTCCATATAAAATACTTTTCAAAAATGAAGACAAGATGCATCTTATTTTGGTTAGGATTTGTAAGAATATAAAATATCTCCATTTCCATGGCAACAATAGCATAACCCAGACAAAATACAAACCACATTTTAATTTTTCTAACAGGCTAAAAAAGAGCAATAAAAGCAGGGAAGCTTTAATAAACTGAGTTTCTCAGAGAAATTATTTCTTCATAAGTGAGCAGAGTGAGTGCGTACCTAATGTATGCAAATTCTAGGGACGTGTGAATGGAAAAGCAAGCTTCCTGTAATCAGAGAGATTTTGCATGGATGAGAAAAGCCTTAGAACACTGTGTAAACTGGCATGACAAATTGGATCCTGGAAAAGCTTCAAGTGAAGAAATGAAATTGCTAGACCTGATAAATATTTCCCCCAACAATGTTCCTGAATTTTTGCCAAGACATCACCAGTGGAAGAGTCTAGGAGGCTTGTTCATTTTCAAAATTATTGAACTTTTAGGCCCTATTGAGTATAACCCAAAGATAAACTAAACGCATCTTGAACAGCACAAGCCCCCTTTATACAAATGTCCCAAAAGTTAAAAAGAGAGGGAGGTTAGGAGCTGAGCTGATCCCAGGTGAACTCCATCTAATTAAAGCTGCCATTCAATTTCATTTTAGTAGAAATTAATCCTCAACTCTAACTGCCAGATGAGAAGTACTCCGTTCTGTTACATAAGCAAAACAAAACATAAAAACCAGTCACTGCACTCCTTTTATTTTACAATGTCTGGAATAGAACTGTAGGAATATAAAGCATGCAAATAAGCAAGAAAAATGTAACTATAATTCAAACAAGACAAAATAAATGAAAGCAGTACCACAGATGACACAATTAATTAAATAGCAGACAGTAACTATGAAAATACATAAATATTTAAAGAACTTGCAGGAGAAGGTACATATAATGGACAAAAGGATGAAATGTTTCCAGGAAACAACAGAAACTGTGAAAAGCAAACAAATGCAAAATTTTCGACAAAAATTTATTTTATTTCTGAAATAAAAACTCATTGGATAGGCTCAGTAGCAGATTGGGTGAGGCAGACGTGTAGAAGTGAATTTGAAGGCAAGTCAATAGAAATTATTCAAACTAAAGAAGGAAAGGGGATTAAAAAAGTAGGAAAAAGAGAATAATCTGTGAAAGAATATCATGGAGTCCAACCATCATATATTAGGATTCCAAGAGAAAAAGGAAGAGGTAATAGGGCAAATAATATAGTCTGAACATAAAGCAGAAGACAGGAGGGGGAGATAAGAAAACCTCTTAGCCATGACCAGCCCTACAGTGAATGAGTTGCTTTGCTTGTGTTCTCAGGACCTCAGGGTAATTGACATAGCTTAGCACAGAAGGCAATGAACAAGGAAGACTGACGAGCTGACCCAATGATAACTACCAACAATGGTATAAATACATATGCAAACCTATCTTCATGGTTGTCGGCTCCCACTAATAGGACCCTCACATACAACACAACAAAATATTGCCCATTCCATGCTATCCTCGCAAACCTTGCTGTATGTGTTTGTCTGGGTAGACTAGAGAAACAAATTCATAGACACTCATATGTGTATAGAAAAGAGCTTTACATAAAGTGCAATTGTACATTAAGAAAACATCGCAGCCCAGTCCAGGTAAATCTGTAAGTCCAATATTAGCCCCTATGTCCAGTACCAGTCTGTAAATTTCTCTTCAGACTCACACAACACATGCAATGATGCCCAGCACAGGAAGATCACAGGCCAGGGGGTGGAAAGTCTGTGGATCCAGTGCACACAGGCGTGGGTCTCCACGTGGCTCCTCCGGCTCAAGGCTCTGGCTGCATCAGCGTATCTCCATCAGGCCCGTTGTCAGTAACGTCTCGCATGGAGTGAGCATGTGTCCCACCCCCAGCGAGCTATTCCTTAGCACCTTCAAATGAGGCCATCAAGCTGCAACCTGATTGACAGGCTAAACTCCACCCCTTCACTCCTTAGTCTCAAATTGACAACAGATTATGTAACTACCACACTGTGTTTGAGCCTATTGTTGCAGCCACTCTGTGCATTCTTCTGTGCAAATGTTCCAGCCTCTCCACACCCTCACCAGAATTTGTTGTTGATGTTGATGTCATTGTTTAACTTTGCTACTAATACTGTGGTGACGTGACATCTCGTTGTTGTTTTGATTTGCAACTTTCAAATGGCTAATAATATAAAAAATCTCTTCTTATGTCTGTTGATCACCTAAATATCTTTTTTGATGAAGTTCTGTTCATGTCCCCTGCTCATTTTTAATTGTCTTTTTCTTGCTGAGGTGTTACAGTTGGGTTTTCTTCCCCCAACCATTTTATTGGCGCACAGTTCACATATCATACAATTTATCGGTTCAGTGTTCAATCACATCAAGGAGAGTTGCACAGTCACCCCCACATCTGTCTTAGAGCTTGTCCCCAACCCCACCTCCCATGTCTATATGCCCTTTAAACTGAGTTGTGCAACAAGATCAGATCTACTGTTGCCTCCCCACTCCTGCCTTCATTGTTTACTCCCCAAATCCCCTTTCCGTCCTTATCACCCATTCCCCACCCCTGCCTTCCGGATAACACCTTGTGCCCGTTATTACCATTATACATCCACTCCTCCTGTGCTTCACAGCTGGGAAACCCAACAGAAAACAATGAAAGACAAACGTACTATGGTGGTAAGGATAAGATCATACTAGTATAGAGGCAAAAATGCAAATGATGCACAAGAGGGAGAAGACCCCCATCAACATTCACAAAGCGTGGGACGAAATTACAGTTTTCTATACAACTTAGAAATGAGCCCCTATCGTCTCCAATAAAACTTTCCAAGTCTACAGTTATCTTTTTGCTTTTTTGGTGAAATCTTTGGATGCACAAAAGTGTTTAATTATCAGGGGGTCCAATCATCTATTTTGTCTCCTGTTGCTTGTGTTTTTCAGTATGTTTGATTGTGTATTTATGTCATGCCTTAGGGCCCCTATGTTTTTCCATATTTTTTCATTGATGATCTTTCTGTTCTTAGGATTTACATCTTAAGTCTTTGATCCACCTTAAGTTTTTTGGCCTGTTTCATTCTTCTGCAAATGGATGTCCAGTTTGGCAGCACGGTTTGTGAAAGAGACTCTCTGTCTTACTCAGTTGATGTGTTTTGACCCTTCGTCAAAAATCAGCTCTCCATAGGATCTACCTTTGAGTTCTGATTCTCTTCCATGGGTCAGTCTACCATTGTACTAGTACCCGGATGTTTTGACTGCCATGGCTATGTAGTAGATTTGAATTTCCAATATGCTTTACGACCATTTTCCTATGAGCTGTTCTCGGCTCCCTCCTACATGTATATATTTGCACCACATACAAATATATGTAGAACTATCCACTGTCACACTATAGATATTCATGGGTGTCATCATCTTTGCCTTCCCCGCCCCAGGTCAGCTTTCATATCTATGTGTGTATCCATCATAGGTTATTGTCATGATTATTCCATGATCGTGTATGGAATACCATGTATTTTTGTTGCCTCTCTCTCTTGTGCCCCTCTCAATGTCTTCTGTTACTTCTATCATTTGGTACGGACCCACCCCTTATTCGATAGAATTTTCTTTAATCAAGTTACTGCATGTCTACCCTCCAGTTAGTGATTGTTCCTCGTTTCTTCTCTCACTCCTAGTAACCAACAAAGACGGTTTCTTTCTGTACATAAAATCTTTTGTGACTTCCTTTAACAGCAGTCTTATACAGTACTTGTCTTTTTGTGCTTGACTAGTTTCTCTCAATATGATATCCTCCAGGTTCATTCCTATAGTGAGCTACTCTGAAAATTCATCGCTATTATGTCAGTGTGCAGTATGTCCATTCACTTGTCAACTCGATAGAGCAACACTATGGGACCGGACAGAACTGCCCAATTTGAGTTTCCAAGACTTTAACTATTTATGGGAGCAGAAAGCCCAGTCTTTCTCATGCAGAGCAGCTGATAATGAAAAATAGAATGAATCATCCTTAAAAAGTTGGGGAGATGTCGGACAGGGAAAGATATGACAAAATAATAATTTATAAATTATCAAGGGTTCATGAGGTAGGGAGGATTGGGGAGGGAGGGGGGAAAACGAGGACCTGATGCCAGGGGCTTAAGTGGAGAGCATATGTTTTGAGAATGATGAGGGCAATGAATGTACAAATGTGCTTTACACAATTGATGTGTATATGGATTGTGATAAGAGTTGTATGAGCCCCTAATAAAACGATTTTTTTTTTAAGTTGGAAATGGAAATATCATGTAATCAAGAAATTTAACTATTAGGCGTATATCTATCTTACAGAACTAAAAACAGTAAAACTAAGATATATATGCGCAGCTACTATTTACCATAAGAGCCCGATGGAGTAATGATTATATGTTGGGTGGCAATCTGTAAGGTGTGTAATTTTATTCTCTCCATAAACAATCTTGTTATCTGCAAAAAGACAGCTCTACTCCTCCCTCATATATATTTTGCTTTTTATTATTATTATTTTAAATTTTATTTATTTGCATTGGTAAGAACAGAATTCTTATTTTGCTTTCTTTCTTCTGGAAAACATTCAATATTTTGTAGGTAGGTCTGTGTGCATATATGTGGGGGTAAACACACACACACACACACACACACTATCATGCTGTAGGCCATTCCTATGTTTAGTTTTATAAGCCTTATTATGAATGTGTGTTGAATTTTTCTTAGGGACTTTTGCTGCAGCTATTGATATTAACTTACCTTTTTTCCCCTACTTCTGTTGCTAATATGAGGGCATTGGTAGCTTCATGGTAGCATTCTTATGTCCATGCAAGAGACCTGGAATTGCAGCCAATGTACCACATGCACAGTCACCACTATCTGTCAGTGAAGGCTTACATGTTATGATGACACTGAACAGAAGAATTTAGGAAAGCAACGCAGACTAATTAACAAAATAAGTGGAGAATTAGGAACCATATAAAAACCAAAGTAGAGAAAAGCAGAGAAGTAGGATTGAATTGATGGAAGACAGGACTAGTAAAATTGAGGACAAGTGTTGTATAACTAATCTGTTAGAGGAACAAGCAAAAGAATTATGCGGTACACCATCAAGAAGAATGAATTATGTGTGATCCGAATTCTAGAACAAAAAGAGAAAGCACAGAGAAAACTGTTGCAGATGTGTGAACAGGCAGAAAGCATGAGAAGATATGCCTCCCAGAAGCTCAACAAACCACACACAAAAGATGGTTCCCCAAAGAAAATTATGAATACATATCATAATCAACTTCTCAAAGACAAGGACAAGAAAAGATTCTGACAGCAACTTGGGGGGGGAAATTACTTACAAAAAAGAACCAGTAAGCTGAGCTTATAGACTAAGACAAACTAGTAAGAAAGCCCCAGTGACCACTGGAAGTCAAACGGGAAAACTATGAACCACAAGGGTTCCATATGAAATTGAACATTAGGCTCTGGTGGGGCTGTGGGAGCCCTGGTGGTGTTGTGGGCTAAGTGTTCAGTCACAAACCGAAAGATTGACAGTTCAAACACACTATTATCTCTGTTGGAGGAAGATAAGACTCTTTGTTCCCATACAGATAGAGAGGATACCCTTGGTAGGGTTGCTATGAGTTGGAATTAATTTGAAGGCATTGGGCTTGGTTTAGCTTGTGGGGATGGCACCGGACTGAGCGGTGTTTCATTCTATTGCATGGGTTTTCATGAGAAAGAGGATAACTCAATCCAAATTCATCCAAAGTTTATAGTTAAAATATAATCCTCATTCATAATCCCCATAGAGTCCCCATCTTTTAATCCTTTAAAAGATAGAAGAACTAACCGTTAACTAAGATATGAAGAGGAAGCACTAGTAAAAGAAGAAGACCAACGGTTGCTGATAGCAACAACATGCTGTTAACATGATGAATGACAGCAATTGATTTTGTGAAGTATTAGAACAACCTTGAATTCCTCAAGTAAACCGTATTTGTTCATCGTGTTATCTTTCTACGTATTGCAAAATATATTTTGCTAATAAGTAAAATATATTTTTACAGCAATGTTGCTGTCATTTTTCTTCGTTTGTATGCTAGTCACTGTTCTTCTTTCTTCTCTCATCCCTCCTTTTTACTCCTTTTACTCTTCTGGAATTTCTCTCCTTGTCCTTTGCTTTATTCTTTCTCTAGCAGTAGGGCACCAGCAGCCCAATCTAGCCAGACCTGCCACCTGCTGACAAGACACAGGACAAGAGCCAGCACTCACTACAGCTCCACTGGATCGATGACTGGTAAAGTGGAAGGGCAACGAAGAAGATTAAGGCCCTCAGCGAGATGGATTGACACAGTGCCTGCAACCATGAGCTAAGTCATAGGAACCATTGTGAGGATGATGCAGGACAGTGCAATCTTTCATGCTGTTATGCTTAAGATCACTGAGGATCCGAAATAACTCCATGGGATCTAACTGCAACAACAGCACTGTCATCTCTAACCTTCTGCAAGGTGGGTGCTCACAGTTGAAGCTTAATGCTATTCCCTTCTTCAATTTGGATTTTATTGTTTGTAATCCATGGATCACCCAGGCTGGTGTGCTTCTTCCATGTAGACTTAGTTGATGCCTCACTTAGATGACTGCCTGTCTGAAGACAAGCCTTTAAGAAACCAGATGTTATTCTTTTGTTTGTTTGTTTGTTTGTTTGTTTGTTTTAAACATTTTATTAGGGGCTCATACAACTGTTATCGCAATCCATACACACATCAATTGTGTAAAGCGCATTTGTACATCATTCTCAAAACATTTTCCTCTCCACTTAAACCCCCGACATTAGGTCCTCATTTTTCCCCTCCCTCCCCGCTACCCCCTCCCTCATGAGCCCTTGATAGTTTATAAATGGGTATTTTGTCATATCTTGCCCTGCCCGACATCTCCCTTCATCCACTTTTCGGTTGTCTGTCCCCCAGGGAGGAGGTCACACGCAGTTCCTTGTAATCGGTTCCCTCTTTCCTACCCATTCTCCCTCTACCTTCCCTGTTTTGCCACTCACACCACTGGTCCTGCAGGGCTCATCCACCCTGGATTCCCTGGATTTTCAGTTCCTATCTGTACCAGTGTACATCCTCTGGTCTAGCCAGACTTGCAAGATCAAATTCGAGTCATGGTAGTGGGAGTGGGGAGGATAGCCAGAACCCACCTGGTTTCTTCACAAGAGTTTGATATAAGCATCCAGTAGGGCCATGTCTTAAGAAGTAATTGAACTTAAATTGGGCCTACAATAAAATTCGACCCCAAAATCCTTTCATATATCTGTGTTTTATCTATGTCTCTGATTAACTTTAGAGACATCATTTTTGTTTTATGTTAGAGAACATATTGATCATCCCCCTGGGGGATAAGATACTTCGATTGATAGTGTCATTAATTTAGCCAATGGCATAGAATTAAAATAATATTGAGAAAAGGAAATTAGACAAATAGAGGCTGCCTCTGAATCAAAAATATTGCAGGATTTTCATTGAATAAGTCTAGCTCTACAAGATTCAGAAATAAAGTAAAGTTATGCACATGGTTTTACCAGTCATTAAAGGGTATTTACATAATTTAATAGATTCTGAAAAATAAATATTTCCAAATACTGATTATCAAGCAGCTCAACATCACAGAAACATTAGAAGGAAATAAGTAAATGACATAAGAGCCCCAGAAGTATCACTGAGTTTCAGGGATCAATTCTGCATTACCACATACTGAGCCATTATTGATACTCTTGACTCTTGCAGTTTAAAAAATGATGAGAGTGTATGTGGTTCTCTCACATAGATTTTCCTTATTAAACTGTGTGGACATATCTGATGAAGAATGTATGCAAGTGTTCCCAAAAAAAGTGTAAGCTTATCCTGATTTAAATGCAACCCTTTATAAAGAAGTATGACAATTTCATTATCACATGAGAACTAAGTGTATAGTCTCAGGAAATGTTAATTGTCTTCAAATAGCTATTCCATACATAAGCTACATTGTGAATGCTCCAAAGTAGAAATAGTTTTACCTGTATCTCTAGCTTGAATGAGCAAAACTATACAACATTCATTATATCCCTAAAGAGACTCAAAAACCTTGATCATAGACCTATAATTCCAGAAAGATTCAATTCAATACAAAATATTTTATACAAGCAAAACTACCCAAAAAAAGAGAACTATATAAATGTTAGTACATACTCAATTCATACATAAGAAAATCTTATATTGTGAAAATCTTAACACTACCCAAAGCAGTCACTTTATATCTTTTGGTTTTATTGCTGTGGCAGTTTGTGTGTTGCTGTGATGCTGGAAGCCATATAACTGGTGTTTCAAATGCCAGGAGGGTCACCCAAAGTGAGCAGGTTTCAGCAGAGCTTCCAGACTAAGAACAGACTAGTAAGAAGGACTAGGCTGTCCACTTCTGAGGAATTCACCATTGAAAACCTTATGAACAGCAGCAGAATATTATCAGAGAGAGTGCCAGAGATGAGCCCCTTGGGTCAGAAGGTACTCAAAAAATGTGACAGAGGAAGAGCTTCCTAGAGTCTACCATACTGACACTGATGGAGTCAAGCTTGTGGAAGTAGCACCTTCAGAACCTTCATTGCTGATGTGGCAAGACTCAAAATTAGAGGAAAAAATAAGCAGCTACCACCCACTATTAATAATTGGAACTTGGAATGTACAAAGTATTAATCTAGTAAGTTGGAAGTCATCAACAGTGAAGTGGAACATGTAGATTGATATTTTATGTGTTTATGAGCTGAAATGGACTGTCAGTTTGTCATTTTGAATCAGATAATTAGGAATCAAAGATTCAAGAGAAATGGCATCACATTCATCATCAGAAAGGACCTGTTAAGGTCTACCTTGAAGTAACAATGCTGTCCACAATAGCATAAGATCCATCCACATGCAAAACAATCTAGTCAATGCAAGTATTATTCAAATGTATGCACCAACCATTAAGATAGTGGGGCAAAATCAAAGAATTCTACCAATGTCTTAAATCTGAAATTGAATAAATATACAACCAAGATGCATTGATAATTATTGGCTCTTGGAATGCAGAAATTGGAAATAAAGAGGAAGGAATCATAAATGGAAAATATGGCCTTGGTGACAGACAAGAAGCTGGATATTATATGATAGAATTTTGTAAAACCAACTACTTTTTCATCACAAATACCTTTTTCAACAATACAAAAGGTATACACATGGATTTACCCAGATGGAATACTCAGAAATCAAATTTACTACACCTGCTCTGAGAACAGACAATGGAGAGGCTCACAGACCATCAACTGATCCTGTGTAAGTTCAGGTTGAAGCTGAAGAAAATTAAAACAAATCCAGGAGAGATGAAATACAACCTTGAGTTGATCCCACCTGAATTTCTCAGGAACAGAACACCTCAGGAACAGATTTGACACATTTAACAATAATGACAGAAGACCTGATAACCTATGGGATGACATCATATATGAAGAAAGAAAAGGGTCATTAATAAGACAAGAAAGAAAACAAGTATATGTCAGAGCCACTCTGAAACTTGCTCTGAATCATAGCGTAACAAAGGCAAATAGAAGAAAGGAAGAAGCAAAAGAGCTGAACAGAGCATTTCAAAAGGTGGCTCAAGAAGACAAAGAATCATAATGAAACACGCAAAGACCCAGAGTTAGGAAACCCAAAAGGAAAATAAAAAAATCCCAGTATATCTGAATTTGAAAGAATTCAGAAAAAATTCAAGCCTCAAGTTGAAATATTGAAAGAGATTCTATGGACAAAAATACCAAACTACAGCAAGCATCAAAAGAATATGAAAAGAATACAGATTCACTTAACCAAAAGAAATAGTAAACATTCAACCATTTCAAGAGGTCACATATAACCAAGAATCGATGATCCTGAAGGAAGAAATTGAAGCTGAACTGAAGACATTATTAGAAAGTGAGGCTCTAGGAATTGACAAAATACCAATTGACATGTTTCAACAAGATAATGAAGCCCTGGAAACACTGACTAAACTATACCAAGAAATTTAGAAGGCAGCTACCTGGCTAACTGACCTGAAAAGGTCAATATTTAAGGCCATTCCAAAGAAAGGTGACCCAACAGAATGCTCAAATTATAGAACAACCATATTGGTATTACATGCAAGTAAAATTTTGCTGAACATCATTCAACAAGGCTTGCAGCACCATATTGGCAGGGAGCTGCCAGAAATTCAGGCCAGATTCAGAAGGCATGAAACAAGGGATATGGTTGCTTATGTCAGACAGATCTTGGCTGAAAGCAGAGAATACCAAAAAGATGTATGTGCTTTACAGACTATGCAAAAGCATTCAACTGTGTGGATCATAATAGATTCTGGATAGGCCTGAGAAGAATGGAAATACCAAACACTTCAACGTGCTCATGAGAAATTTGTACAAGTGTCAAGAGGCAGTTGTGCAAATAGAAGAAGGGAATATATTGTATGGTTTAAAATCAAGAAAGGTGTCCATCAGGGTTACGACCTATACTTATTCAACCTGAGCTGATCATACAACTTGAATTATTTAATAACAGAAATTGAATTCAGCATTAAGACACTAAGAAGGCTTTATTAACCATCTGATATATGCAGATGACACAACCTTGCCTGCTGAAAGTGAGGAGGACTTGAAGCACTTGCTGATGAAGATCCAAGATCCAAGTTTTCAGTCTTTAGTATGGATTACAACTGAATGTAAAGAAAAAAAATCCTCACAACTTGACCAATAGGTAACATTGTGATAAACAGGAAAAATATTGAAGTTTTCAAGAATGTTGTCTTGCTTGGATCCACAATCAATGCTCATGAAAGCAGCAGCCAAGAGATCAAATGGCACATTGTATACATTGGGTAAAGCTGCTGCACAGAACCTCTATGGAATTGTGTTAGACAGGGTCCTCTAGAGAAACAAAATTAGAATGCTAATATTTATATATATCTTTATACAGAGAGATGTATAACATAAGAACTGAACAGTTAATTAATTATAAAGCAGTACAAATGGCTCAGTGCAACTCACTCTCATGAAACAGTTGTGAGACACTGGCCGTCCTTCAAGTCTTGAGGGCTGCCAGGTAGTCCTCCATAGAGCAATTCAGGCTATCCAGACACAGGCCGCAAACAGCAAGGCAGGTCACCAACAGTCAGCCAGATGTCAGGGGTCAGCAGTCCCCAGTTCAAGAAATGTAAATTCCAATGGGTGGCAAAGCAGATCTTGAAGGAACCTCAAATTACAGTGACACAGTCCAGGGGTTAGGTGTTCCAGAGGTAGTGTAGCTTGCCAATTGAGGCACAGAACAAGCAAGGCAGCCACACACAGGTCCGATGATCAAAGAGCAAGAGACAAGGAAGGCAAGGCTCGCTGAGCCATTTATCTCTCCACCCTTCAATTAATCCCACATGTGTTTATTGGCCAGGTTGGCACAATAAACTACCTCAGGAATGTGGAATGCAAGGATGTTACTTTGATGAATAAAGTGTGCCTGATCCAAGCCATGGTGTTTTTAGTGGACTCATATGCATGTGAAAGCTGGGTATTAAATAGGGAAGGCCAAAGAAGAATCAATACTTTTGAATGATGTTGTTGCAAAGAACATTGAAAGTTCCAGGAACTTCCAAAAGAGCCAGTAAATCTGTCTTGTTAAAAGTACAGTCAGAATGTGCCTCAGAATCAAGGAGGATAGGACTTAGTCTCATGTGCTTTGGACATACCAGGAGAGACTTGTTCATGAGAAAGGTCATCGTGCTTGGAAAAGTAGAGGGAGATTGAAAAAGAGGGATACCCTCCACAAGACATACTGGCAACCTGTCTGTAGCACTGGGCCCCAAAATAACAATCACAAGGGTGGTACAATCCTTATGTTGTACATAGGATGCTTGGCATCAGAACTGACTCCACGGCACCTAACAACAACAACCCAAAGTAGTCTACAGATGTAACGCAACCCGGGTCCACATGGGACAACATTATTTAGAGAGACTGTGGCAGCTACATAATCTCCTGGCAACGTAAGCGAAGGGGTGGAGTCTAACCTGTCAATCAGGTCACAGCTTGATGACCTCAAGCTTGGAGGAAATAAATAGCTCACTGGAGGCCAGACCCACTCTTTCTGTCTTCCCTTCCCTGCGGTTGAGACATTCAGAGAGCTGGAGGTGACATGTGGAGACCGTGCCAGTGTGAAGATGCTTCCACTGCCACTGGACCCACAAGACCTTCTATCCACTGGCCTGTGATCTTCCTGCATTTGGCATCACTGCATGTGCTGCGTGAGTCTAAAGAGGGATTTATGGACTAGTATAAGACATATGGGCTAGTCTCGGACTTATGGATTTGATCTGGACTGGGCTAGGATGTTTTCTCAAAATACAATTGCTCTTTTATAAAAAAAACTCCTTCTTATGCACATGAGTGTCTCTGGATTTGTTTCCCTAGTCAACCTGAACTAACACAGAGAGAGAGAAAAGATGGGGAAACTGCAGATAAGTGGAGCTTTACTAAAGAAGGAAGTAGGAGGGCTTACAGTTCCTGATTTCAAAACCTACTATACCACCATACTGGTACTGGCACAAAACAGATACACTGATCAATAGAGCATAATTGAGAACCTCACAAAAGACCCAAACCCATTAAATGAAAAAGATATCATCTCTTTCACAAATTATACTGAAGATCCAGTTGAAAAGAAAGCAAGAGAATCTGTACCTAACATTATATATGAAAAGTTACTCAAGATAGATCAATGGCCCAAATGTAAAATCAAAAGGTAAAAAGAGCAAGGAAAGAAAAATAAGTGCAAACTGATTCTTGACTGTTGAATCAATTCTGACACATAGTGACCCTATATAGGCTTTGTGAAGTTGTACCTTTTAACAGGGGCAGATAAACTCGTTTTTCTCCTGTAGAACAGTTAGCAGATTTGAACTATCAACCTTGAGATTAGCAGTCCACTGCTTACCCTATAGTACCTACAGAACTCCCTGAGGCAAACTTAAATCAAAAACACCAAGCTCACTACCCTCTAGTCAATTCCAACTCATACTAGCCACGTAGGGAATATTAGAACTGCCACTTTGAGTTTCTGAGACTTTAAATCTTTCTTTCTAATTTTTTTAAAAAAATTTAATCATTCTATTGGGGACTCATACAACTCATATCATAATCCATACATACATCAATTGTGTAAAGCACATTTGTACATTCATTGCCCTCATCATTCTGAAAACATTTGCTCCCCACTTAAGCCCCAGGTATCAGCTCCTCATTTTTCTGCCTTCCTCCCCGTTCCCCCCTCCCTCATGAACCCTTGATCATTTATAAATTATTATTTTGTCATATCTTACACTGTCCGATGTCTCCCTTCACCCACTTTTCTTTGGTCCATCCCCCAGGGAGGAGGTTATATGTAGATCCCTGTCATTGGTTTCCCCTTTCTACCCCACCCTCACTCTACCCCCCTGGTATTGCCACTCTCACCACTGGTCCTGAAGGGATCATCTGTCCTGGATTCCGTGTTTCCAGATCCTGTCTGTACCAGTGTACATCCTCTGGTCTAGCCAGATTTGTAAGATAGAATTGGGATCATGATAGTGGGTGGGGAGGCAGCATTTAGGAACTAGAGGAAAGTTGTATGTTTCATCATTGTAACACTGCACCCTGACTGGCTCATCTCCTCCTGGCGACACTTCCGTAGGGGGATGTCCAGTTACCTACAGATGGGCTTTGGGTCTGCACTCTACACTCCCCCTCATTCACAATGCTATGATTTTTTGTTCTTATGATGCCTGATACCTGAACCCTTCGACACCTCGTGATCACACAGGCTGGTGTGATCCATGTAGGATTTGTTGCTTCTGAGCTACATGGCCGCTTGTTTACCTTCAAGGCTGTAACACCCCAGATGCTATGCTTTTTGATAGCCGGGCACCATCAGCTTTCTTTGCCATATTTGCTTATGCACCCACTTGTCTTCAGCGATTGTATTGGGGAGGTGAGCACACAATGGTATGATTTTTTGTTCTTTGATGCCTGATAACTGATCCCTTCAGCACCTCGTGATCATGCAGGCTGGTGTGCTTCTTCCATGTGGGCTTTGTTGCTTCTCAGCTAGATGGTTGCTTGTTTACCTTCATGTCTTTAAGACGCTAGACACTATATTTTTTGATAGCGAGGCTCCATTAGCTTTCTTCACCACATTTGTTTATGCCCCAGCTTTGTCTTCAGTGCTTGTGTTGGGAAGGTGAGCATCATGGAGTGCCAGTTTAATAGAA
>NW_022106471.1:5540380-5553540 GCF_000313985.2 Echinops telfairi | reverse complement strand
TTCATGAGGGAAGGGGGAGTGGGGAGGGAATGAGAAAAATGAGGAGCCAATATTAAGTGCTCAAATAGAAGGCAAATGTTTTGAGAATGATTATGGCAACAAATGTATATGTTTGCTTGACACAATGGATGTGTGTATGGATTGTGATAAGAATTGTACGAGCCCCCAATAAAATGATTTTTTAAATGAAAATTAGATTTTTATGGGCATCAAAAGATTTTCTCGACGAGTAAAATGAGAACCTACAATCTATAGGGGAAAATTGGCAATAATATGTCTGACAAGGGACTAATCTAGAAAATATCTAGAAAATGTTAACCCTCAAGAGCAAAATTACAAATAATCTGACTTGAAATATTAACGGAAGATATGGGCAGACACTTTACCAAAAAAGACGCACTGGTGACATCCTGATGACCAATGAAGACATGCTCGTGATCATCAGCCATTATAAAGATGAAAATCACAACGAGGTGTCATCTCGCCCAAGCAATAATCGCAACGTTCAACAAAAGGGAAATCATAAATACTGCTGAGCGTTGGAAGAGGCTAGAACTCTCATCCACTGCAGGAGAAACTGTAACATGATGCAACCACTACGGGAGATAGGATAGCTATTCCTTAAAATTTTGGGAAGAGAAATATCATATCCCTAGTAGAGAAATGAGTCTCGACACAGGTGGATATAGGCTCACCCGTGTTCATCACAAGATCATTGACAACAGTGAGAAGATGGTAATAATCTAAGTGCCCACCACAGACTGAATGGATAAAAAAGTGTGGTACATACATGCACCCAATGAACCACTGCAGACATCAAGAAATGATGACGAATCCATGAAACACCGCACAGTGTGCTCAGTGGTTTGACGCTCGCCGTTGTTAGGTGACATCAGTTGGTTCTGCCTCGGCCACACTATGTGCCACAGAATGGAGCCTTGCCTGGTTCTGTGCCATCGTCAGGACGATTCTGGTGTCTGAGTCCAGTGATGCAGGCCCTGGGTCAACTCACTGCGTGTGTCACTGTCTTCCTCTTCCTCTGTCTCACTCTCCCTCTGCTTTAAGAAGCATGGTGTCCTTCTCCAGGAACTGGTCTCTCCTGACAACGTGTCCAAAGTAGGTGAGATAAAGTCTCACCCTCTTTGCCATTAACCAGCATTCTGGCCCTACTTCTTCCAAGTCAGCCGTGTTGGTTCGCTGAGCAGTTCGTGGAATTTCCACATTCTGCACCAGCAACAGAAATAAAATGTATCCATTCTTCTCAGGTCTTCCTTATCTAGTCTTCCTTATTCAGTGTCCAACTTCCATAGGCATGTGAGGCTATTGAAAATACCATGGCTGAGGTCAGGGACACTTTAGTCCTCAAAGTAAGATCCATGCTTCTCAATGCTTTAAAGAAGTGTAATGCAGCAGATTGACCCAATGCAATGTGTCGTTTGATCTATTAACTGCCACTTCCATGAGCACTGACTGTAGATCATAGGGCATTTAGGACATAGTATCCCCCGCATAAAGACATCTAACTGATGTAATCACTTCTGTGGTGATAGGAACAGCCAATCAATTGAAAGAACTTAGCCTTAGACAAAAGAGATGAACCTTGAGTATATTATTGCTGAGTGAAATAAGTTAATCAAAAGAGGACACATATTGGATAAGACTACTGTTATAGAATGTCAAGAAAGGGTGTAAACACAAAAAGAAACATAATTTTATGGCTACCTGAGAAGGAAGGGTAAATCACGGACTAGAAAATAGACGTGAATTCACTTTGGTGAAAGGAAAGGCAGTGAGAGGTTCCCACGAGTAAAAGACAACAAAGGTAAATACTATTACATACATGTTCTTGCAAGAATGGTACTAACAAACAGCTCCTATGATTAGCTGTGTAGGAACACATGCAAGCTGAACAGATGTGGGAAGGTGATAAAAGAGTTCATCCATGAGTCTATCAAGGTTTGGCAGGGGGTATTTTTATACTTATACAGTTGTCTGTGCTGCAAAGATGTCCATGTGGTAGAGCATGCAGAGGGTAGAGTTTTAGAACAGTCCCAGCCAGAACCAAAAACCTTGAGGAAATTCATCATTGGGCTTGGTGACTTAAGACCACAACATTTAGGGAGGGGCATCAAGGTCAATGAGCACAACATAATCCGCAAATAAATGTTCTATGTTCTACTTTAGTGAGTAGCTCCTGGGGTCTTAAAAGCTTATATGTGGCCATCTAAGATGCAAATCTTGGTCTCTCTGTGGAGCAAAGAACAAAGAAAATCCCATACTTGAGGAAACAATTAGTCCAAAGGATTAAGAAGCCACAGGAAGCGCTGCCCCCATGACCTGAGACCAGAAAAAGTAGCTGGTGCCAGGCTAAGACAATAAACTGCTCTGATCAGGATCACAGTGAAGGTCCTGATAAAAAGGCAGTAGAATGTTTAGAACAAATTTTAAAATCATAGAAAAGACCAAACTTACTATCTCATGGACCCTGGTATAACAACCCCCTAGGACACAAAATGTGTATAAATTGTTGAATGGAAAACTAATTTGCTCTGAAACTTACACCCAACATACAATACAAAGTAAAAATGTAAAAAGACTAGATTCATTATCTTTATTATACATGGAAGTAGATATTGTTTGGCAGCTTAATTGTGACAAAATCATTGAAGAAATCCATAAGAGCAAAGAATAAAAAGAAATGTTTTCATTATGACACGTTAAAAAAGAAAGAGCTACCTGAAAATAAAGTGTTTTCTGATCATCAAAAATATTTGTTTTCTGATCATCAACTATTCTTTGATGATTTACTTTCATTTGTTCCTTTATAGTTACCACATTTATTATAAAACAAGCATAACAGTATAGTATGAGCCATTTAAAGTAAAATAGGTGAAAGTCAATTTTTAATTGTAAGAGATCAACAGAGTTGTACACTGGTTGTTGAAATAACTAAGTTCACTGACTCGTGTTCTTTGTTGTAGAATACATAGGAAATGATGTTTGTAGAAAATGGCCTATGTAGTAAAACCCTTCATACTCCACATCCACTAAAGATTTCATTACCCAGTTTATCTCCTTCTGCTAAAATGACATATGCCACTTTTGTTTTCAATAACTAGTTGTATAAAACTCACCACCATCGAGTCAATTCTGAGATAAAGTGATACATGTGGAGAGGTCATGCCATTGACTGTTTCAAAATAATTTATTGTCCTTTTGTTTTTAGCAGCTTTATTGACATATAATTCATATATCAGACAATTCAATAGTTTTAAACATATTAAAAAGAGTTGTGCAATCACCACCATGATCAATTTTAGAATATTTTCTTCCTATTGTACTCTATTATTAGCTCTTCATCCTGGCCCCCAGCCTCTCCTGTCATAACCCTAAGAAACTATGAATCCAATTACTGTCTTTATAGATTTACCTACCCTGGATTTCATATACAGAAAAACACACAAAAAGGAAAAAAACAAAACTAAAATCCAACAATAACAAAATAAAACCAAGAAAAACCTTAATCAAAAAGAAAGTAGAAAATAATAAAAACTAGAACAAATTTAAAACGGGTCAAACGGGACAACAAATGATAAGGTGTTCAATTTGAACCTAACTACTTCTGCATTAACACATTTTCTAATACACTTTCTGATCAAAAGGCTAGTCACAGCCCTGGTCCATGGTCAGAAGGGATTCACTGGAAGCCTAATTCATGTAGGGAACCTGCAAGTAGATCTTGGGCTTTCACTGTAATCCATAATCTTCTGTAAAGCAGGTGCTCAGAATTTAAGCTGTAGTGCAGTTTCCTCCTCCAATCTTGGGTATTTTTTTAGTTTACAGTGTCTGGATCACACAGGCCAGTATGGCTCTTCTGTGTGGACTTTGCCGACACCTCGCTTAAAAAGCTGCTTGTTTTAAAACAAACCTTTAAAATCTCAGGCGCTATACTTTCTGATATCCGGGTACTTTCTGATTTCTTCACCACATTTTGCTATACCATCCATAGCTTCATGGATTACTTCATGTGGGCAAGTATGGAGTAGGGCCATGTAATTAGAACTAGTTGTTCTTAGGGCTACAATTAAGTGAGAGTTCAAAATTCATTTATCTATCTGTGGTCTATATATGTCCTTGGTCCACGTTAGAGACATCATTATCATTTTATTGAGGAATATTATAAATCATCCCCATGGTGCATATGTATTATCTTTTTTGTTGTCATTATTGTTGAGAATATAAACATCAGAACAAACACCAAACCACCTGTTTCTACATGTACATTTGAGTGATGTTGATTACATTCTTTGAGGTCTGCCATCATTCTCACCTTCCTTTTCTGGATTATTCTTTTCCCATCAACGTTCACTCGCTATCTGCTAATCTTCCCACCTGCTTTTGTCATTTTGGTCCCATATAGATTAATCTTAAAACAGTACAACTCTATGTAAGCTACCGTTGTTTGGTTTTAACCAAGACCTTTAAAAGTCTATTTTTTATTTAAGATTCAAATATTATCTCAGGGCAATAGTTTCAGGAGTTCATAGAGCCTCTACGAATCCATAAATAATTTGAAATTCTGTTCTATAAATTCCCACTTTTGATCAGAATTCTGGTATAAAAGGATTGATTAAAATGTTTAGTAATGGTTGAACTTTTTAAGTTGTACCGACCATCTCTAAAGGATTTATTTTCTGGTTGTAGACAAAAAAAATAATAGAGATTCTACAAAGCTCTTCTTAGAGGGATGGAGGTAGCAAGATTCAGTGTAAATACAATGCGGGCATTCCGGCTGTCCCAAGATCCCACATGCATCTGTCTCTTGCAATATAAAGAAATGATATAAAGCAAAGCAAAATGCTGGATATGACAAAGAAAGAAAGAGCCTTATAAGTCAATGTGATCTTCACTTCATAATGGGAATAAGCAGTACAGCCAGAATCAAAAGGCTGGACTGAGCTACGGTTAAATATCAATCATCACAGCTGTCCTTGTTCACATCATTTAACCTTGGTGAGCTGATTTACCTTGGTGAGTGTGCAGAGCAGGGGAAGTGACAGTGCTGATTTGGAATGCATGCCCCTCCAGTGCATGTCCTTGTTTTGTGGAGCAAAATGCTCAGTTCTAGCAACACTGATGGTGATCGAGGAATATTTATGAATCTATAATACACGGATCCGAAATGAGAAGTCCATTTTATGACTATGTGTGCTTCGAGTACATTTTTCTGATCCCCACCCTTCAAACAAATGTGCTTTCATTTAAAATAAAAATGTTGGCACTATTTTTAAAAGGGTTCTCAAATATGGGGAGCAACACTGTATACAGGGATTAAATTTAACTTGGCCAATATGTCTTGGTAGAGAAAGACCCTCCACGTTCAATTCAAGCTTTACCATTGACTATATGTCTTTTTGAGATACCATTACTGACATCAGATGAATTTCAGCTGAAGAAAATGTATTTTTTTATTATGAAAAGACATTCCACTGTGTAGACCATAACATACTAAGAATAGCATTGCAAAGAATGGGGATTCAGGAACACTTCATTTTGCTAATGGGAAACCTATACATAGAACCACAGGATACTGCATGGTTTAATATCAGGAAAGGTGTATGTCAAGGTTGTATCCTTTTACCATATTCATTATATCTGTATGCTGAGAAAATAATCCAAGAAGCAGAGTATATGAAGCAGAATACAACATCAGAATTAAAGGAAGGCTTATCACAGCCTTTAATATGCAGGTGATACAACCTTGCTTGCTGAAAACAAGGAGGACTTGAAATACTTGTTGATGAAGATCAGAGACTGTAGAAATTGGAACTCAATTTAAATGAAAACAAAAATCTTCACAATTTGACCCATAGACAACATCACAATAAACCGGAAAAAAAGATTGATGTTGTTGATGATTTCATTTTACTTAGGTTGACAATCGATATCCATGAAAGCAGCAGTCAAGAAATCAAATGACACATTGTCTTGGGCAAATCTACTGCATAAGGTCCCCTTTAAAGTCTTGAAGAGCAAGGATGTCCCTTTGAGGATTAAGATGGTCCTGACCCAAGCCATGGCATTATTTTCAATCCCCTCACATGCATGTAAAACAATGAATAAAGAAAACTAAAAATAATTGATGGCCTTAAAATACAGTGCTGGTTTCGGCAGTCTGAGATGCTCACCTTCCTGGCACGATAGCTGAAGACAGTGGGTGCACAAGTAAATGTGGTGAAGAAAGCTGATGGTGCCCAGCTATCAAAAGACATAGCATCTGGGGTCTTAAAGGCCTGAAGATAAACAAGCGGCCATCTAGATGAGAAACAACAAAACCCACATGGAAGAAGCACACCAGCCTGTCCCAACTGATCGCTGAAGATAAAGCGGGTGCATAAACAAATGTGGTGAAGAAAGCTGATGGTGCCCAGCTATCAAAAGATATAGAGTCTGGTGTCCTATAAACAAGAGACCATCTAACTGAGAAACAACAAAGCCCCCCTGGATAAAAAGCACACCAGCCTGTGAGATCAAGAGGCATCGAAGGGATCAGGTATCAGGCATCAAAGACCAAAAATAAATCATAGCACTGTGAAGGAGGGGGAGTGTGGAGTGGGGACTCAGAGCCCCTCTGTGGGCAATTGGACATCCCCTTGCAGAAAGGCCATGGGGAGGAAATGAGCCAGTCAGGATGCAGTGTAACAATGATGAAACATACAATTTTCCTCTAATTCTTGAATGCTTCCTCCCCCCCCACTATCATGATCCCAATTCTACCTTACAAAGCTGGCTGGACCGGAGCATGTACAGTAGTACAGATAGGAGCTGGAAACACAGGGAATCCAGGACAGAAACCCCCTCAGGACCAGTGGTGAGACTGGTAATACTGGGAGGGTGGAGAGAAGGTGAGGAAGAAAGGGGAAACCGATTACAAGGACCTACATATAAACTCCTCCCTGGGGGACGGATAGCGGAGAAGTGGGTGAAGGATGGTGTCGGACAGTGTAAGATATGACAAAATAATAATAATTTATACATTATCAAGGGTTCATGGGGGCGGGGGGGACGGGGAGGGAGGGGGAAAATGAGGAGCTGATACCAAGGGCTCAAGTAGAAAGCAAAGTTTTGAGAATGATGAGGGCAACAAATGTACAAACATGCTTGACACAATGGATGGATGGATGGACTGTGATACGAGTTATACGAGCCCCCAATAAAATGATTTTAAAAAAAATACAGTGTTGGGGAAAATATTCACAGTACGATGGACTTCCAAAAGAACACACAAAACAGTCTTGGAGTAAGTACAGCCAGAATGCTCCTTAAAAACAAATGTCTCAAAGAAGCACAGTCTCACATATTTTGGAGCTGCTGGGGAGAGACCAGGGCCTGGAAAAGGGGAGCATGCTTGGTAAAACGGAAAGGTCAGCCAAAAAGAAGACCCTCCATGAGATGGGTTGACGCAGTGGCTGTCACAATGGGCTCAAACGTAAGAACAATTGTGAAACTGGCTGCAAGACTGGGCAGTGTTTCCTTCTCTTGCACATCATGTGTATTGGAATTCCACAGCACCTAGCAACAACCGCAGCATATGTCTTTTTGCCTTTTTATTTTTATGGTCATCAAAGACTGTTTTTTGGGGTTTTATTGTTTTGTTTTGGTATGAAAACCTTAGTCTTGATTTTCCTTTTCATAACAGTGGTCTCATGAAAATATTTTTCCTCTTGTGATTGATTCATTATATTCAGCCTAATGTTCTCCAAATCCATCCATTCCTTGACATGCTTCACCGTTTCACCATTATTTGTAAGTGATGCATAATATGTCATTGTTTACAAGTACCGAAGTTTATTTATACATTCTTTCACTAATGGGCTTTTGGGTTTTTCCATCTTTTTGCTTTTGTGAATAGTGCTGTTGTGAATAGGGGTGTGTGTAGATCTCTTACATCTTCAGTGTGTAGACTTAGTAATGGGGTGCTGAGGCTGGTGGTATTTCTCGTCTCCATTGTTTGAGGAAGCAGCATGCAGCCTTCCACAGTAGTTGAACAGTTTCACAGTCCCATCGGTAACATATGAGAGTTCCAAGCGCTCCTCACCCTCTCTAGCATTTATTATTTTCTGGTTTTGTTTGTTTGTTTGTTTGTTTGTTTGTTTTATTTTGATGTCAAAGCTAGATGAGGTGGTATCTCATTTTGTTTTGATTGCATCTCGTGAATGGCTAATGAACACAAAAAATGGTTTATATGTTGGCTGGCTACCTAGATGTCTTTGGTAAACTAAGTGTTCATGTGCCATGCCAATTTGTTTTATTTTTCCTCATGAGGTATTGTAATTTTCTGTGTAATTTAGAGATTGGTCCCTACTTTGATGAATCATTACCCAAAATTTTTCCCAGCCAGGGTGTTCTCTTTTTACTGTTTGGATGAAATCTCTGGATGCACAAAAGTGTCGTATTTTAGGACTTATTTTAAGTCATCTATTGACTCATGCTTTGATTGTGTTTTCTTCATGTTTGGTAGTGTGCGCCATGTATTAGGGTTTCTAAGTCTGTCCCTCTTTCCACACTGATAATCTTTAGAGTTCTGGTATTTACAATGAGGTCTTTAATCCACCTCGAATTTGTTTTCTAAATAGAGTTCTGTTTAGAACTGTTTCATTCTTCTGCAAGTGGAAATCTAATTTTGCCAGTTCTATTTGTTGAAGAGACACTCTCTCATTTAGTGTTGTTGAAGTTCATTTGTCTCTCCTTCCATTTCCCTGTTCCTCTCGCATCCACAGAAACATCATCTGGCTATTTTGGGCACTGGAGAAACAATGCATACCCATGTGTTTTCTAAACCATCGATCAGCATCTCTATATAAAGCCTTGTCTTCTGAATTTAAACCCAGCCGCCCGTGCAATTCCTTATGATAAGTTTTCTTTCACTCCTGCAGAGTCGTGTCCCTTCTTTTCAGTTAGTAGGAGAATTGGGAGCTTTCCAAGGACAGATTACGGACTTGTTTTGCATACGTAAAGGGTTCAACTCTGTCAACTGGAGAATTGAAATCCCAGTCGTCTGCTGTGTCTGATACAGCCAGTCATTTCCCCTTTCTTTCTGCATCATTTAAGTGGAAAAGCTTTATGGCCCAATTGTATCAGGTGAGTGCCAAGTTATAGAGTGATGCCTCTGATCCCTCCCGGACTCATAAGATGAGTCTGAATGCATCATTCAGATTCTATCATAAAGAGGAACAAATAGGCCAGGTGAGAATAACCAGAAGAGAATTAAATTAAGAGAGTATTAGAGTCGAAGGCTGGGTGAGCAGTCACTGGTTCTTGTTGGTTAATTTAGCAGACTACTCACCTAGGAAAACACTTTGAATCCAACTATTTGTGTAACTGATACTTTAGGCAATAGCAAAGACCTCGGCTGAGTGGCGTCTATAATCTTGCTGGCAAGGACCTGGAACCCCTCAGCTCTGAGCTAGCTAACCAGCTGTGCAGTGTTGGGCTTGTTCAACCGAGTGATGTGCTCTTCTGGGTCTTTAGCTAAAAACAGAGACTGGAAGAGATGAATTAAAGGTGCTTCCAAACATCAAAATATTTTGCCTTCTGATAATACCCAGGTTTTATGCTACTTAGATCCATGCATTTGACCTGAGCCATGAAAATTCGCTAACCGTTTTCTGATTACCAAATATGGAATATGCCATTGCTTCAGGCTCCAAACTTATGGAGTCCCTCCTCTGGCAGTGTCTTAGAACTCTGGTCCTTTGGGAAATGGATGGCTTGCTCCCGTGTGTCTCCTGTCAGTTCGTCATGCTATGGTGGTTTGTATGTCCTTATGATACTTGAGCATATGCTACCAGAATTTCAGAGGTTTTGATTGCATCTCCTGAATGGCTAATGATCCCAAACATTTCTTTATGTTTGCTGACTACCTGGATGTCTTGCACAATGACAGCACGGTCACCCATAGTGGTGGACATATCTCAGCAAAGCTTCTAGCCTACGATGAACTGAAGAAAAAAAAGGCCTGTGATTTACTTCCAAAAATCAGCGGATGAAAACCTTATGGATCCCAACAAATTATTTACCCAAATAATCCTTGAAAATGAGCCCTGTAGATTTGTGGTAGCTAGATTTTATGTCAATTTGTATCTGTTGAGAAGTCTTGGCTCGTGTAATGGTTACGCATTAGGTTGCTAACCACAAGGTCAGCAGTTCCAAACCACCAGCCCTCTCCAAGGTAGAAAGACAGGGCTTTCCAGGCCCCTAAGGAGCTACAGTCTCAGAAGTGCACAGGGGCAGTTCCACCCTGCCCTATAATGTCGCTATAGGTTGGGCTCCATGACAGTGAGCTTTTGTATCTGGTGAAAATATGGGCATGGCGTCCAACCTATCAATCAGGTCACCACCTGATGCCTTCTTGGGGTGTGTGGCATTTTCATAAGAGAGCCACAGGAAAGCTCGCTCTTTCTCTCGCTCGCGCTCTCTCACTCCCTCACTCCCTAGCCTGCCAGCTCACTCTCTCCACCTTCAGCTTCCTGCTTTTGTGGATTCTGGGAGCTGTCACCAGGTTGCCATGCGACTGCACTCACCTGCCTAGAACCTCCTTGCTTCCTGTCTCACCGTTCTTTCTTTTTTAGGTATACTTATGATTCATTGTAATGATGTTTTCTTTTTCTATTAGTATTCATTAGAATTAGCTCCGACAAGCATCAGAACCATGGGTTTGAGTTGGACTGGGCTGGGGTTCCTTCTGGATATAAAATTATTTCTTGATATAAACTACTTTCTTACATACATTGAAGGTCACTGGTTTTGTTTCGCTAGACAACTCAGCCCAACACCAGGTTGCAAGGCATTGGAAAAGCACAGTAGCCAAAACAGCGTCTTGAGCGCATCTACCATGGTGACCATAGCACAAGACTGGACAATGCACAGGAGGCTGCTCAACAGCAACCAGCAGCACTATCTATCTTGATGCACTTGTACCTTCAGGTTCCGATCTCAGTCTCTTCCATTCCCAAAACACCCCGGGAATCGTTTCTTTTCTTCTAATCGCACGTGCCTCGTGTGGAATACAGTCTCTCTGTGTTACTTCACTTTTACCCTCAGGTCTGTCTGTAATTATAAAACTGTCTGCCGTGTGGTAGAGACGGAGGAAGGACCCCTACCATCTCTGTGATTGGCTGCAGACTCTACATGTCCTCGTGCTGGCTACAAGCACTCACCACCAGGATCAATCAACCTGGAAAACAGATCTTATTTTCTTTGTAGTAGTGATAAATTTCTGACGTTATAGTATTCCTACATGAGTTTTTGAATACTGTCTTTTTGTCCCACTAGCTTGGCGGTTCCATAAGTTCGAGACTTTCTTATTCACCAGCTTAGCTTCATTGAACCCAGAGCCCTCGGCCTCTTCTTTCCTGTCTTCCCTCCTCCCAAGAGTCTATGGAACACAGGAAGCTGCTCATGGGTCTGAGTTTCCTCTTACAGAGGTGCACCCAGAAGGCCAGAAATGGCCACTGTTTGTCTAAGGCAATGAAGTCAGTCCTCTAGTGACAGAGGACCTTGGCCTCTACCCCAGGGGCTGTTCCACTCTGCTCAACCCCACACTAGGCTTCCACTGACAGATCAACGCATTCTTAGGGATTTTCCCCTATGGTTATGCATCCAATAGGACATTTCCTTCTTTTAAAATGTCTGTTTGTGCCCAGTCAGCATTCCAAATGGCCTCCAATTTGCAGCCACAGGTAAACATCCAAAGTCAATTTCTTTCCTGGGTCTGCATCCCGGGACATGTATTTCCCCAAAGGAGGTGAAAGCAAGCTGCTGCACCGTGGCTCTCCAGACAGCCAAGAGCTGCCACTGGAGGCTAGGAAATGACAGAGCAGAGCCTGTGGTCTCCTCACTGATGAAGAAGCTCCCAGGTCAGAAAGCCAGCTGTGAAGGAGGATGGCAGTCCACAAGGAGAAATCACGGAAGCAGATGCCTCAAGCTCCCTGCAGTGATTCGGCAAGGGGCCCAGGATGCACCCTGGCCATGTCTAGTCAGCCCACAGCCCGACGCTTCAACAGAGAGTGGCAAGAGCAGAGATCTTCAGCTCAGAAAAGAGCCAAAGGTCCAGAATGATCCCTTCAAAGGAGACGGCCTCAACTGGGAGGAAGGTGGGAGGGATGAAAGAAAGAGGGTGGCTGGCTGGGTCCTTTGCAGACAAGCTGGTTCCTATTTAAAATATAAAAGACGAGAAGCACGGGCATGACAACAATGCGTGTTGTGACTGTTTCAATTAGAGGAAAAATCAATAATATGCGTTACGGATGAAAGAAGGCTTGGCCATGCTTACTTCCCGTCTGTTGCTTATAAACAGGCATGCCCAGCCCGGGAGTTCATCTCGTACAGCCCACACTTCATTCATCAGGGCCAACCAGGGACCTGGAAATGAGGAGGACTAATTAGGCATGGGTGAGAAGGAGTATGTAGTGTACTCTGGAGAAGGAAGTTGGGAGAAGGACCAGAATGGCCTTCCTAACACTGTGCACCCCACTTCCATTTCCTTCAGCCCACTTGAAAGAGGGGGAATGAAGAGAAAAACAAGTGGGGGTGAGTAGGAAACCAGTGGAGAAGTCTGAGGGGCCAGGCCCAACCCTAACTACTACGTGGACACCTGCCCCTCCCCCCAGAATAATTTATTTCAAAGGGTGGCATTGAATCTGCAGCTCCGGGAGAGGGACATATCTGATAGGAGCACATGAGCAGATGAAAGGCAGGAAGAGAGAGTGGAGCACATCCTGGCCCACCAGGCCTTGAGGACGATGTTCCCGATTAGAGCAGCCAGTCCACAGAGAGGACCACATGGCTGGCCCCACTATGAGGCACAGCGTCCCTCATTGACCCATAAGTCCTACAGGGGACAAGACCGGAGACACAGTGTAGGAATTGTGCCTGATCTGATCCTGCCACACCAAGGCAAAACACTAAGGGAATGCAACAGAACAGCAAGTGAATGGAGCAGCAAGGTCCCCAGGGAATGCTGAAGGTGGGCTTTGGGGCCAGGGCTTGGTGCCCTAACAGACTGGACTGGAAGGTGCCCTAACAGACTGGACTGGAAAACACTCCTAAAGGCCAACAAACAGTCCTTGAACTAACTACAAGCTTTTCTTTCTTGTTGT
>NW_022106471.1:5536906-5538997 GCF_000313985.2 Echinops telfairi | reverse complement strand
ATGAATGTACAAATGTGGTTTACACAATTGATGTATGTATGGATTGTGATAAGAGTTGTATGAGACCCTAATAAAATGATTTAAAAACAAATATATATAGAGAGAGAGGCCCTTGGAAGATCCCCTAATATAAAAAACAAAACAAACAAGTGGGGGTGAGTGCTAGGAAAGGGAAAACTTAAGAATGGAGAAGGAAGAGAACAAGAACAAAGCAACAAACCAACACAAACTCACAGGCATTCAGATGAGGCTGTGGCACCCAGCCGGTTCATGCTGTTTCGATATTTTGGAGCTCTGGGAACATCTACTTTGATCAAAAGAGAAATACAAATTTTTTTTTAAATGAAATATCACCTCACACAGATAACTTTAGCAAAATTCAATAAAACACAATAATAAATGCTGGTGAGGATACCAAGAGATTGGAGCACTATTACATTGTTGGTGGGATCATGGGGTTATGCAGCCACGAGGGAAAGGAGTATGGCACTTTCTTAAACAAATGGAAATACAATTACTTTATGATACCCAATCTTTCTATCGGGTAAATACCCTAATGAAACAAAGAGCACATACGCACACCTATGTTTGTTTATTGCACCAATTTTCAAAAAAGTAAAAACATGGAAACAACCAAAAATTACAACTATAGAGGAATGAATAAACAAACTGGCACATTCATACAATGGCCTATTATGCATCAATCAAAAATAATGACAACTCTGAAACATTCTAAGACATGGACAAAATTAAAGAAGATTGTGCTGAGCAAAGTTAGTCAACCTTATAAAGATAACTATTCCATAGTGCCATTATTATATAAAAATAATAATGAAAAGAAACGTGGTTTTTAAACCCAAAGAGAAGACTTTGAAGAGAGGGAGGGTGAGGAATAGCAAATAGCAGAGGGAGAAAGGAGGGCGAAAGAGAGGAGGAGAGGAAAGGAGGAGAAAGAGAACCCCGTTTATGAGGGAGGTTATAGGACATTGTCACCTGATTTAATTGGTTGAGATCGGCTGGGTAACTATATAGAATATGCTTCTTTTAAAACCAAAATAAATTGTATTTTAAAAATGAGATTGAAGTTTTGCAGCCTTTAAAAAAAAGGGGGGGGGGGAAACATGCCTTCAGATTTCTTCTCCCTCATACCTAAATAGTGGTCTATTTGGCTAAAAATGCAAAAGGGGCATAGGGGAAAAGCTACTATATTTTGTACTACATACATTCTTGGGGTAATGCCCAGATACTACAACAGGGGCCAGACTCAATCCAGGGATACATATGGCAGCCAACTGAAAAGGAGGGAGAAAGAAAAGAAAAGAGAAGACATGGGTAGAGGGAACAAGACACACCGAGTCTTATAAGGACTGTGATCAGGCTAGACGGGAGCATGTCCACTGGTACAGAGAAGAGCTATGGGGCCAGATGACTCTAAGGTTGGCAGGTCGGATTTGTAACTAGAGAGGTGAATGGCTCCAGGGTTGTCAAATCCGGTGACAGGTTGCTGATGGTTCCCAGGCCAGCAGGCACTAAGGCTGGCCATTGGCTCGGGTGCAAATAACCCGAGGTCTATCAGTCAGATGCAGGCTCCAGACCTAGCAAAAGGCAAGCAAGGTTTTCCACGGAGTTCATTTACATAGGAAATAGGCTATGAGCCCAAGGAAACTTCCTTTCAGTTGCATCAGGACTGTGATCTGAGGAAAGGGTTGAAATCCACCCTCATCTTCTTTAAACTAGCAGCGGTTCTCAACCTGTGGGTCGCGACCCCTTTGGGGGCCAAACAACTCTTTCACAGGGGTCGCCCGATTCATAACACACGGAATCCAGGACAGATAACCCCCCCCAGGAACAATAATGGGAGTATAAATACCATGAGGGTAGGGTGAAGGTGTGGGGAGGAGAGATGGGAACCAACTATAATGATCCACGTATAACACTCTCCCCCCACCCCCACCATCTGGGGGACAATCAACAGAAACGTGGGTTGCCATCATCATTTTCAAAACATTTTCTTTCTGCTTGGACCCTCTCTCATCCTCTCACCCTCGTGGACCGCTGGCAAATTAAAAATTATTATTATTTTTATATCTT
>NW_022106471.1:5515165-5536704 GCF_000313985.2 Echinops telfairi | reverse complement strand
GGAGTAGTAATACCAGGAGGGTAAGGGTAAGGTGAGGGGGGAAAGGGGGAACCAAACAATCACAGTGATCTACATATAACCCCCTCCCATGGGGACGGACAACAATAAAATGGGTGAAGGGAAACAGCCGTCTGTGTACGACATGAAACAAAAATTTACAAATTATCAAGGGCTCATGAGGGAGGGAGGGTGGAAGAGGGGGAAAATGAGGAGCTGATATCAAGGGCTCAAGTAGAAGGAAATGTTTTGAGAATGATGATGGTCACAAATGTACAAAGGTGCTTGACACAATGGATGGGTGGATGGATTGTGATGAGAGCTGTATGAACCCCCAATAAAATAATTTAAATTTATAAAAAAGACTTGGTGTGACGGAAAACCAGGAACTTTTAAAAATCAGAATAGCCATTAGAATGTGCAATCTGAAGAGAGGAGATGGTAATGTAATAAAAACATTACAACAGTGTTCATTTTTCGAAAAGCCATCAATATTTCTTTTTCTAAAAGGCTGTTCTTTTATTTATATTATCCTGATCATTTTACTTCTGGGTCATTTCTATACTTTTGGGGGTTTTTTAATCATTTTATTGGGGGCTTGTACAATTCTTATGACAATCCATACATACATTGTGTCAAGCACATTTGTATATTGGTTGCCATCATCATTCTCAAAACATTTGCCTTCTACTTGAGCCCTTAATACCAGCTCCTCATTCCCCCCACTGCCCTCCCTCATGAATGCTTCATAATTCATAAATTATTATTATTTTGTCATATGTTACACTGTCCAATGTCTCCCCTCGCCCACTTCTCTGCTGTCCAACCCCCAGGGAGGAGGTTATACATAGATTCTTGTAATCAGTTCTTCCTTTCCATCCCACATTCCCTCCACCCTCCAGGCATCGCCACTCTCATCACTGGTCCTGAAGGGGTCATCTGTCCTGATTCCCTGTGTTTCCAGTTGCTATCTGTACCAGTGTGCATCCTCTGGTCTAGCCAGATTTGTAAGGTGGAATTGGGATCATGATAGTCGGGGGCAGTATTTCTTTTTACAGGCTCCTCATGACCAAGCTCTGCTCAGCCTCCCACAACCTACTCCTGGGAAGGAGGGGAGACAGTACCGTTGACTCAATTCCAACTGATAGTGACCCTTAGGACAGAGGACAGGTGCCCAGAAGGGTCCCAAGGCTGTAAATCTTTAGGGAAGTAGGCTGCCACATCTCTTGTTAAGAGCGACTCCTGGGTTTGAAATACCAACCTTGAGTTAACAGTCAAGGACTTAACAACAGTGACACCAGAATGCCTTAGTCCTGTTGATTGACAGACACCAAAGAAATGTTTCTTTGAAGCTCTTCGGGGCAATTGCCTAAATGTGGTGGTAGAAACAATTCAAACATATACTGTACATACTCGTGTATAAGCTGAGTTTTTCAGCACATTTTTATGCCGTTTTTATGGTAAAATTAGGTGCCTCAGCTGATATTTGGCTTGGCTTATACTCGAGTATATACAGTACTTTTTCAAGTAACAGAAAACCTACTGCCCTTGAATCAAGTTCTTGCCAAATGTCATTTGAGAATGATAAAAATACAAGGACGTCTCGAAGGAGGAAGTACTGTTTGGTTGTGTAATTATAGATGGATAAATAATTTTTAATGATATAACAGATACATGTCCAGAGAAATCATATGCCTCAAGACTTGGCAGGGCAGTGGAGTAAAAATGAGTGAGCATAAATGATAGACTCATCATGCCAGGCTCATCAGCATGACTGGTAGAAAGTTGAAGGACTTGTGTAATTTCTGGTTTCAAAATTTTCTACAAAGCTACAGTCACACACAAAAAATTAAAAATAATAAAAATAAAAGCTGCAGTCACTTAAAACAGTATGGGACTTGCATAAGTATAGGCATATGAGCATGAGCCAAAAAACGTATTGCTACAAACCAAGAGAAGCCTCACTAAGCAAAATATATCAACATGTAAAGACACTCTTTTTCAACCTATCGTCCAAGTCGGACTATTCCTTTCTAAAGGCAGTTTTTCCATCTCTCTAACCTTTCCCCCAGGGAATTCTACGCTTTTTGATTTACACCCATGAAAATTGTTGTTTGGGCAGTTTGGGATTTCCTTGAGGAAATCAAACTATGTCCCATGACAATGTTCTTCTAGTTTAAAAAAAATTTTTTTTTAATTCTGAAGGGGCAAGATCACGCTACAGTGAATGGGATAAGGTTTCCCAACATCACCCTTGGAAGAATGAGCAACTTCATTGCATTGATGGGGAAACATCCTCACTTTTTTCTCACCAATACAGTTTTTGATTTTCTTACAGCTTCTTAATAACAAGCCTCTATGATTAGAAATCTAGCAAGAGTATCCCTTTGAGATTAAAAAAAAATAGAAAATGATCACCATTATCTGAGCTACTATCTCTGCCCTGGTTGATCCGAGCTACCATCTCTGCCCTGATTGATCTGGCCCCACAGATCCCTCCTCAATAGCCATTGCTTTGTTTGTACCTTGCACCCAATCATCTTGGTGAATATTAATTTTGCCCCTACACACAATTCATTCCACAAAATTATCTTTGTTCACTTCAGTTCTCTCAGCTACAGGATCTTCATACTACGCGTTTGTCACTCATCAAGCTGAACGCTTACAAGACCAAGGCATTCACTTAAAATGGAAAATTTGAGACCAAACATGAGAATTCAGACTTCAGTAACTATTGCATTAACGGTAAGTCTCTGGCTTACTTACACTAATTCCCACAGTTTCTTCATTCACTCCTCTTTCTTGAGTCCTCTCAGAAGTTTTCCTGATCTTCCTTAAAATACTCAATCCATCTAAAAATTGCTGTGGATTTTGGTTTTGTTTTTGGTAGGGAAGCATCTTCATAAACTTGTTGCAAAGCTTGCTTCAATGAAAAGATGCCCACTTGAGATCTGTTAAAAAATGTATAATAGCCCTGTCCTCAAAATTGTTTTACCCAGGGCACAAAAAGAATACTTTTTTAAAACACCCAAAGGAGACTGACAAGGCTAATGCAACAAGAAAATTTTTGTAACCATGCATTGATCTCTGAGCCATGTTTCAACACTATTTGGAATAAATCTGTGCATGTATAAACTAGAACATGAGTAGCAATCTTTTTTAGCTATTGTAATTCTTTCTTTTTTATAGATCACTTTATTGGGGGCTCATACAACTCTTATCGCAATCCACCCATACATCCTTTGTGTCAAGCACATTTGCACATTTGTTGCCATCATCGTTCTCAAAACATTCTCTTACTACTTAAGCCCTTGGTATCAGCTCCTCATTTTTCCCCTACCCCCTCCCTCCCTCATGAACACTTTATAATTTGTAAATTATTATTTTTCCATGTCTTGCACTGTCCGATATCTCCCTTTACCCCCTTATCTGTTGTCCATCCCCCAGGTCATTGTGATCAGTTCCCCTTTTCTCCCCCCACCTTCTCCTTATGCTCCTGATACGACTACTCTCAATATTGGTCCCAAGGAGTTTAATCTCTCCTGGATTCCCTGTGTTTCCAGCTCTTTTCTGTACCCATGTACATGCTCTGGTCTAGCCAGATTTGTAAGGCAGAATTAGGGTCATAATAGTGGGAGCGAGGAAGCATTAAAAGAACCAGAGGAAAGCTGTATGTTTCATCGGTGATATCCTGCACCCTGATTGGCCGGTCTTCTCCCCATGACCCTTCTGTAATGGGATGTCCAACTGCCTACAGATTGGCTTTGGGCCTCCACTCCATTCTCCCCGACCCCCTCCCCCAAATCCCACCCATTCACATTGACATGATTTTTGGTTCTGGGTCTTTGATGCCTGATACCTGGCACCTCATGATCACACAGGCTGGTGTGCTTCTTCCATGTAGGCTTTGTTGCTTCTCAGTTAAATGGCCACTTGTTTATCTTCAAGCCTTTAAGACCCCAGATGCTATATCTTTTTCTTCACCACATTGTAGCAATACTTTTTACACCAACAGAATAGACTTTAGAGTCTAGCAACAAACCTATTATACCCAAGTAAATCTGTGGCCAATTGATTTTCAATAAGCCTGCCAAGATCATTCACTGAGGAAAGAAGAACTCCTCAACAAATGGTATTTGGACAACTGGACCTGTACATGTTAAAGAATGAAGTTGGATCTTTACCAAGCACCATATACAAAAGTGAACTCAAACTGGGCGATAAACTAAATATAAGAACAAAAGCTATGAAAAATCTAGAAGAAAGCATAGGGTAAAATTTTAAGATCTTGGATTTGTTTATTGGCTCATAGAAATGGCACCCAAAGCACACACAACAAAAATTATATAAGTTGGGCTTCATCAAAATGTAAAATTTTTGTGCATCAAGAAACAATGTCAATAAAATGAAGGACAACCAACAAGAGATGGGAAATCATTATTTCTGATGAGGGTGTAGAACCAAAGATATGCTAATAACTCTAACAGATCAACCGCAAAAAGTATAATAACTAAATTTTAAAATGGAATTTAAAATTTTTGTTTCCAAATAAAGCACACAAATATTCATCAAGCACGTTAAAAGATACTCGACATTACTAATCATTGCTGTTATTCAGTGCATTGAGTCAGTTCGGATACACAGCAAACCCGTGTACAGCAGAATAAAATACTGTCCAGTCCGCACCATGAGAGTGCTAGGTTTGAGCCCATTGTTGCAGCCACTGTGCCAATCCATCTCCTTCAGAGACTTTCTCTTACTTGCTGCTCTTCAGTTTTACAAAGCATGCTGTCCTTTTCCAGGGACTGGCCTTTCTTAAGACATGTCCCAAGCACATGAGGTGCAATCTCACAGACGTAGCTTCAAGGGGCAACCTGGCTGAAATTCTTCCAAGACGGATTCTTGGTTCTTTTCACAGTCGGTGGTACTTTCAACATTCTTGGCTAACACCATGATTCAAATGCATTAATGCTTCTTTAATCTTCTTTTCTTATTCAATGTGCAACTTTCACATGCATATGAGGCTATGGAAAATACAATAGCTTGGGTCAGGAGCACCTTAACACTCCAAGTCCTATCCTTGTTCTTTAATAATTTAAACAGGTCTGTGCGGCAGATTTACCCAAGGCAAAGCTTCATTTGATTTCTTAACCGTTGCTTCCATGAGCATTGACTGTGGATTCAAGCAAGATAAAATCTTTGAAAAGTTCCACTGGTCCAGTTGAGAGCTTTTTGGTTTTCTGAGTTGTGATCCATATTGAAAGTTGAAACCCTTGCTCTGCATCACCAAGTGTTTGCAGTCTTCCTCGCTGTCAGCAAGCGCGATTGTGTCACCTCATTCATCATGAGGAAGATGTGAGCTAAAACAACAAAACTATCTATCACACATGCACTGTTGTTGCTGTTGTTAGGTGCCGTCAATTCTGTTTTGACCCACAGCAACCCTATGTAAAACAGAAAAATACACTTCCCAGACGTGCACCATCCTCACAATCACTGTCATGTCCAAGTTCATTGTTGCAGCCACTGTGTCAATCCATCATGCCAAGAGTCCTCCACTTTTTCACTGCCCCTCTGTTTTACCAAGTATGATGTCCTTTTCCAAGGACTTGTCTCACCTTATAACATGTACAATGAGACAAGACTAAGTCTCGCCATCCTTGAATCTAAGGCATGGTGTGGTTACATTTCATCCAAGATGAAATCTTTTGTTCTTTTCAGAGTCCTTGGTACTTTCAGTGTTCTTCACAAGCACCACAATTTTAATGCATTGATTCTTCTTCAGCCTTTCTTATTCCATGTCCAATTGTCACACGCATATGAGGTGATTGAAAATACCATGGCTTGGGTAAGGTGCACCTTTGTCCTTAAAGTAACACCTTGCTTTTCAGCACTTTAAAGAGGATTTGCACAGCTGATTTACCCAATGCAATGTGACTTTCAGTTTCCTGACTGCTGCTTCCATGAGCTTTGATTGGGGATCTAAGGGAGACAAAGTCTTCAACAGCTTCAGTCTTTTACCATCTATCATGGTGTTACCTATTGGTTCAGTTGTAAGAATTTTAGTTTGATTTACATTAAATTCCAATCCATACTAAAGGCTTCAGTCCTTGGTCTTTATCAGCAAGAGCTTCAAGTCCTCCTCACATGCAGCAAGCAAGGTTTATTATCTGCATATCCCAGGTTCTTTAATATGCCTCCCTCTGATCTTGATGCTGAATTCTTCAGTCATGATATCCCTTATTCCACATTGTCTTCTGTGTCTGGACTGAATTTCTGGCAACTCTCTGTCAATGTACTGCAACAACCATTGCTGGATGATCTTCAGCAAAATTTTGCTTGCACATATTATCAATGATATTGTGCTATAATCTGAGAATTCTTGGGGTCACTTTTCTTTGGAATGCATACAAATATGGATCTTTTCTAAGCAGTTGACCAAAAATCAGAAGCAAGACAGTGATAAGTAAATTATGGTACTAACATACCATCGAGTATTATTCAGCCCTTAAAAGAGATGTAGTCCAATTTTGCTAGCATCATTTGATGAAGAGACTATTCTCTCCCATTTAATGTTTTCTGGATCTTTATTGAAAATAGCTATCCATAGGCGGATGAATTTATTTCTGGGTGTCTCTATTCCGTTCAATTGGTATATGTATTTATCATTACCGGTACCAACCTGATTGGACTCCTGTGGCTATGTACTAGCTTTTGAGGTTGAGTAGTGAGACACCTCCTATTTTGTTCAGAAATTATTTACTTAAGGGTTTCTTTGCTCTCCATAGAAAATTAGTTTTTTCCACTTGTTTAAGGAATGACGTTGCGGTGTGGATTGGAATTATGCTGTATATATGAATCACTTTGTGTAGCATTGTCATTTTTGCCATGTTAAACTTTCCTGCCCATGACCTTTTCTATCCCATGGAGTGACAAATTGACTGCAACAATGGGCTAAAAATGACAGTGATTGGAAGGATAGCACAGGGCCAGGTGGTGTTTCCCTCTGTTGTCCATAGGGTTGCATGCTTCAGAATCGGCTCAATGGCGCTAACAGCAACATCCATGAACATACAATGTTCTGCTATTTATGTATGTCTCTTTTGGTTTCTTGAAGTAATGTTCTGGATTTTTCTTTGAACTAGTCTTTTGTTTCTCTGGTTAAGTTTATTCCTAAGTATTTCATCTTTTGTGTGACTTTTATAAATGGTATTTTCTTCTAGATTTATTTTTTAGAGTTCTCTTCATTATTATACAGGAATCCGATTGATTTTTGGATATCTACATGCAGATTTAAATCGGACCCATACCTCACATCTTGTACAAAAATGAACTCGACAGATCAAATAAATAAATGTAAATCCCATGATATTAAGACCATTGATGAGAAAATAGAGACAAACTTTTATTGTTAAAAATGCATAGATACACTATTAATCACAATAATGGAAGCACACAGAGAAGACAAAGTAGAAGATTGGGACCTACTAAAAATAAAGACAATAAAGTGCATCAAAAGACTTCATCAAAACAGTATAAGGGAAATTCGTGGCCTAGGGGAAACATCTTTGGCAACAACACAACCGCCAAGGGAAAATCTCTCAAATCTAAAGAAAGTGCAAGAAACTCAATTAAGGAGTGGGCAAGGGACATGCACAGGCAATTCACCCAAAATGTCATCCAAAAGGCTAACAAACATGAAAAGATGCTCAAATCATTAATCATCCAGGAGATGCAAATCAAAGTGACAGCTCAATTCAAAAATACAGAAAGCAATGAATGCAGGAGATGGTGTAGAGAGATTGGAACCCCCACATACTACTGGTGGGAATATAAATATACAGAATCATTTTGGAAAGCAGTATGGTACTACCTCAAAGACCTGGGAATAGAAATTACATAAGCTCCAGAAATGCCTCTGCTAGAAGTAAAAGACATAATAGGAGCAGACATACGTACTCCCTTTGTGTTAGACAGGGTTCTCTAGAGAAACAAAACTAGGACACCTATGATTATATAGATATAGATATATACAGCATGAAGGAATATAACAGCTAATTAGCCCACACAGCAGTACAGAGGGCTCAGTTCAACTCACTTCCAAGGGACAGGGAATATACTGGAAGTCCTTCAACTCCATGAGGGCCACTGGGTCCAAGGTCAAGGAAGCAGACAGCTGAGTCTTCCCTCAGGCAATGCAGGCAATCCAGCCACAGGCAGAAAACAGCAGGGCAGGTCACCAACAGTCAACAAGATGACAAAGTCCTACAGTCCCAAGGTCAAGCATTGTATACACCAGCAGCATGATGAAGGAGCCTCAAGCTCTAGCAACATGATTCACAGGTTGGCAGTCCCACAGGTAGTGTTGCTCACGAGTTGAGGCAGAGAACTAGTAGCCACACAGCTAGGCTGATCACCAGAGAGCAAGAAAGAGAAGTGGGGCTTGCTGAGCCATTTATCTCTTTGCCCTCCAATCTAACTGTGACCTTGTTAATCCCACATGTTCTTATTGGCCAGGTTGGCACAATAAACCTACCTATCACCTCCCTGTACACTGCAGCACTGTTCACAGTAACAAAAAGTTGGAAACAGTGCAACCAAATACCCATCATAAATAATGAATAAAGAAACCTTGGAACATACACGCAATGCAATACTAAGCATCACCAAAAAACAATGATGAACCCACGCAGCACCTCTTGCCACGGATGGAGCTAGAGATCATTGTAGGAGTGAAGTTACTCACTCACTGTCATCGAGTGGATTAGTCAATCACAAAAGGTCAAAGTTTGCATGAGACTACTCCTACAAAGATAAAAATCAAGACAAAGACTTGCACACCCAAGGGGACAGACTTTGGAGGCCACCAGGGGGAAGGCCAAAGGCGGGAAGATGAAGCAATGGAGTAGAAGGCTGACAGATGTTGACTTGGGTGAAAAGGAGGATGGAGGAGCACAGAAGGAGAAGGAGTGGGGGCAGGGTAGAATACAGGCAAGTGAAGGCCAATGAGTTATTTGAACTGTTGAATGCAACGTTGATGGTCTGAAATATAGACTCCCAACTCAATTCCTAATAACAAATAAATCAAAGGAATGAAATCGTGATATATATTAAATGATGGATGACCCTCAAACACATTACACAGGTGACAGAAACCAAACATAAAGGAGCACCTATTGCATGATTCCATTTATATGATATATGCAGACTAGGTAAATCCATTAAAATAGAAAGTGGCTTGGTATTTCCCAGAAGTTGAGGAGAGAGGTGGATGGTGATGACTGCTTAATGGATACAGTGTGTTATTCTGCAGTGATGGAACTGTTTGGGAACTAGATAGAATGATGGTTGTTCGAAATGCCAGTGAAGTGTTTGTTTTATGGCCTATGGATTTCTCCTCAAGTTAGAGAAATATAAAATCATATCAGCAATGGGGGGGGGGGTGTGGAGAGTCCTGGTCGAACAAGAGGAAGATGAGCCCTCATGTGTCGATTCACAGTTGGAGCCGTTCCTCTTCTGCTGGTTCGCTGAGCCAGTGGCAGCTTGCTCTCCTAGGCAGCCTCCCTGGCAGCCCCCCTCCAAAACGGCCTTTGGGTTATAAATGCAAATAGGAAGCCTCTAAGAGGGAGGGGTGAGACAGATCATTTTCTGATCATGGACCCAGCCATTCGAGCCTGTGATACGAAGATAAAAACAAAACAAAATGGAAAGGTTATCGTTTTTTTGAAATTGAGATAACTAGAATGGATTGTGATGGTGTAGATACAACTCTTTTTTGAAAGTGATTTAGCTATGGAAGTATATGATATGTGAATAGGATATCAAGAAGACTACTATATAAAAACAAAGAAATCAAACTTGACCAATGGTTACCGTGGTTGAAGGAGGAAGAGTTGTAGCTTAGGGGTCATTGAGTTTTATGTTGAAGGTAGTGGAATCATTGGAAAAGGATCCCAATAATGGTTGTACAACATAAAGGGTATAATCAATGACACTGAATTATACTTGTAGAAGTTTTGAATTAGAGAATGTTTTGTTGTGTATATTTTTGCCACAATTTTTTTTAATTACACAAATCACAATGAGTTTAAGGAAGAAGAAAAAGTTCTAAAATCAGTTGTGGTCATGATTGTACAACTCTTTTTGATATGACTGAACTACTGAAGTGTATGATATGTGAATGAACTGCCAATAAAATTGTTAAAAACTAAAATAGCCAAAAGAAAGAAATTGAGATGATTCTAGGACTGACAATCTAAAATTGTTTGTGCCTTTTCATTGTCTTTTTTAAGAAGAAAAGTCACCACACCTAACACTGACTTTCACTTTTGTAAAGAAGGCCCCCTCTCCTTCCCTGTTTGCTACTGACTGAATCCTGGGAAAATAGCTCTGCTGGGCCCCACCTGCCTAAGGAACATCGGGAGCTCCCTGGCTCGGGCACCTGAGGTTCACGAACGTTTCCATGGCCCAGTCTCACTGCCCAGCACGTTAATAATGTCGGCGAGGCGGCCTTCCCACTGTTCAGAATATTTCACTCCTGTGGTTTCTTGGCTGGTGTTCAGGGATCGCTCTATGAGGTGAGTGAGTTCGTCAGTGTGTTGGTATTTAAACTGTAGTCAGACAGTTAAAAAAAGAACGGGGCTGGTGGGGGGGCGGTTTGTTCATAAAAGGCATTCATTAGCAACACTGTTTTTCCTTGCCTCCCCAAGCAAGATATAAAATGGATCTGTGAACATCCAAAATAAAAGTAGAAGCACCTAGGATTATTATTTTTAAGTGTCTCTGGCCTTAGGAAAAAAAATGTTAAAGATACATGAAATGAAAAAAAGATGCTTAAGACAATGTGGTGATTTTGTTCCACAGAACCTTTGGGCCCTTTCCCTGGGAAAGGGGGTTAAAAGGTTGTCGGTGCTTTCTCCAGGGGCCCTGTCTGACAGTGAACATGTGTTTCCGCCCTTTAATCGACTCACCAGTAGCCAGAAAGCTGCTTGTTGTCTGCAGAGGTTGTCAGAAATGATTTCTGTCTGGAGACGATGAATGATAAAAGAGGTTTTCAAACATGGTTTTGCGCTGTGGTGTTCGCAGCCCCAGAGAGGAAAGATTGTATTACAATCGCGGGGCGCGGGGCCATGTTCCCCTGGCAAGAAAACAGAGGCTCCTTCAACCTGTTTGATGCATCCTGGGGAGCTGGAAGATCCTGGACAGGACCCAATGGCCAGCCCCTTCCAGGACAGTGGGACTAAAGAGCTACCCTGCGTGGAAGAGAAAACCCCAAATCTGCTTCAGGAGTTGCCCTTTTTGATGGCAAGCTACTCTCAGGGCCAAGTCTGGGGCAGACATCTGAGAAGGAAGCTGCTGCCGGGACAGCCACCCCAACCCCCCGCTTCCCCTCCACAGTGACCCCACTCTGCAGACTGTGATATCAGCCGTTTGGGGAGCGTCCGTGCCATGCATCGGCCCTCCCCTGGATGTATGGGCAGCCTGCACTGTGAGAGACGAGTCAGTGTTCAGAAAACTCAGGCGGTCCCTTATGCCCTTCCAAAACATGACGCCACCAAAGCTTGCAAAGAGTCGTGAGGCTCATCGTTCTCCGAAATGTCCATTTTCTCAAGAGAGGGAGAGAGAGATGGAGACAAAAACATTAAAAGCCACGATTGTTCCAGTTCAGCAGCATGCTTTATAAGTGCCCCACCCCACCCCACCCCCACCCCCCGTTCCTGTCTTAAGAGGGTGGTAGACCCACCTAGTGTAGGAAAGCCCAAGAAGGTAACATCGGAGCCCAACGGACGGGGATGATGCACTCAGCAATCGAACACTCTCCTTCACCTGACATGCGACAGCCTTCTTTCGACCAAGAGATGCTCCTGGGAGCCAATAGGAGAGTCCGGTTATAAAAAGAACTTGACGTTTATCTGCAGCTTTGCAGGAACCCATTAATAACATAAACCAAGACGGTGAGACATTTCTCTTAAAACCTTTCTGGGAAGCCTCACACTGAAAAAGAAAGCAACGCCTAGGCCCAAGTTTCTAAAAACCTAAGGCTGAGAGCATGTTTCACATCAGAAGGTTCTGAATGTTACCCTGCGAATGACATGCATGGACTCTTCCCTCTGCTTGCACAGCCAAACTCCCTCACATCTCCTGCGCAACAAATTCTATTCCTTTCGTGGTCGTTTCAGAAAGTCTTTAAAATATTTCTTCCTTCATCAGGGACTACTATTTCTGCCTCTGTAGAAAGGCCAATAGAGAGTAACTGGTCAGGTAGCCCAGAAAAAGAGTCATCGTCAGAGGTAAGATAGGCATGTTGGAGCGCTGGACCGGCTCTGTCATCGGAGTCTAAGTTCTTATCTGGGGATACCATGTGAATACCATCCAACTGATTCTGTGGACATGATCAGGAAAGAAGTGTGGCGCTGGAGGGTCGCAGGTACATGTAACAGGTGCACAGCGCAAATGGGCAGGTACATTTCAAATAGTGGATGCAGACGTCAGTCGTAAGTATCTGACTGGTTCTAGCTTGCATCATCTTGAGTTGCTAGCATAACTCCATCAGGTGACTGACTGGATGTTCAAAGTGAAGGACAAAACTTTCTACCAGGATCATCCTTTGCAAAGTCTGAGCTGATGGCCTTTCTGGTGCCAATATCCTTGGCCAAGGTCAGAGTGATTTGGCTAAGTGAGTTCAATCAACTGTGCTCAGTCTATTATGGTTCCTAATCCCTATTCAGGATGGAGTGTGTAGCAGCCTAATGAATGTGGTAATGGAATCCTTGTGTATGTTTTTCCACAGCAGGGCGCAGATTAGCATAAGTGTCATATTCTCTGGCTCGCCCACTCTTATTTCCCGGGCACTGCATACACTGGGAATTCCTGGACTGGATAATAATAAGATGACTATGGCACACATATGCAGAGCCAGCCTCCATTTTTGAAAGCAATCTGTAATAGATCACACCTGGAGGTATCCTATGATCGATTGACGTTGCACTTCTGCTTAAAAATGTCATATTTTACACCAAGGGTCCTGTAAGCTGAGAAAGGAAGAATTAGATTGAATTTCATGCAGAGTTTTTAAAGAATGTTGTCACGTTGGACTAGGGGGTGGAGGGATACTTTACATTTCTTCCAGCTACCCAGACGCGTGGTAAGTTCAAAGCTTTGTTCCTATGTCACAATTACTCAGAGCTGATGTTTCGTCCTCCGAAACGGCAAATGGGGGAAAGATATTCTTGATAGGAAAATGCCCTGGGGGGTGGGGGGGAACAGAGGCGACGGGGCAGGGAGGGTGAAAAAGCAAGCTTACACTCATGTTCTGTTTTAAGAATCTTTGCCTAGAAACCAAATGGAAGGCCAAGATACAGGACGTGCTGCCTGGGTCCTTTGCTTTCTGTAGCTCCTAGCATGGGATTTGGGGATACCGTACTACAGGAATTGCACCTCAAAAGACTCACAATTTTGCATTTCTGCAAATGTTATGTTCTGCAGTTCTGCCATCTAACTTCCTGACTCCAAACCAGAATTGATGGTCCTAGTGCTTAGGACTTCGATAAAATTGCAGTAAAGCTTAAGGTCACTGAAGATGCCCCAAATCCCCACCCTTCACCTTCCGTTCTGCTGTTAATACAAAAGCGGTTCTTTTGGTCTGAAACGCAGCTGCCCACACGGTCTTATTTTCATAGCTTTTGCTTCTTTCGTTCCTTTATTGTTATTCCAATGGTCCCATGATGTTGCCCATCCACCCAACGGATTAGGGAGAGTGTGGAAGGTTCAGGGTTAGGGAACTCACAATGAACTTGATTGCTCCATACCTCTTCTGAAAGGGGTACTGTGTCTGAGTGTCCCGAAATTTATGACTTGATTAAGGGGAGTGTAGATCCAAAGAATGCAGGCCACTTAAGTGGCGGTTTAGTATGACTAATCAAAGAGGATTTCCTGGCACCCAGTAAGTACCAATATATATTGGCTGGGATAGAAAAGCGTGTCTTGATGCTTTTAAGCATGGCGGCAGGGGACTGGCCTGAGCCTATTAATCAGTCTAAGGTAAGTGCTGCCTTTATCTCATATTTTAATCTCCTCCTTTCTGCTGTGTTAAAGAAATTATATCTGTGGCTGAAATCACATTTAGAAACGAAATTGTTTGCCAAGTGAATGAGACAATCAAACCAGTCGTTTAGCGTTGGGGATTAAATATGAATCTCATTTACCTTTATTATCCGTACATTTCTTGCTAATCATCATAACTCAGCCTATTTAGACTTCATTGGAAATGTAGCCAGTAATGGCGTGTCATTAATATTTGTTTGTAATCGTTCCAGCCTGGGCTAAGCAAATCTTAAGAAATCCAGCCGTTCTCTTTGTGTGTCGGGAGCGGGGAAACACCGAGTTTGAGGATCTGGGCTGTCCTGCCGGCATGTCTTTGGAGACAAACATGCTCCTGTGGGCAGCTCTCTTCCTCCACTTTTGCCTCCGTGGTGACATTTTAAGGGTCAGCTTTCCAGAAAGCGAGTGAGCTGAGACCACTGACGGCTGAAGGAATTCAGGTTGGAAATTCCACTGAGGCTGGACTCCTTCCCAGCCCCCTTTTAATCTCGTCTCCCGTTCTTTCCAATGCAGTGGAAAGAGGTGGGTGGCAAGTATACTTAAGACTCGGAGGAAAAGGGCTGCTAAATCGACCTTGGTAACTTAACTGAAACAGTATATGTGTAAATCCATCGAAAATCCCTGGCCTTTTACAACTCCTGTCCCAATGGAAATCAGATCATTGGCCTATTTACAAGAGCCCACGATTCCCTGGGATAAAGAGCCATGACAGCAGAGCCTCAGATCATTTGAAATTTTAGAAACCTAAGCTTTCAAAATATGCTAAAAGCAAAGTAACGAGGGGCAGGTAATTGCCATGAGCTAATTACTTGTGATATTCCATATATATAATCGGCGAACAATCTCTGTAAATGTCAGCTCGTGCCACTTTGGCAATCACTTGTAATTTTTATTGTTTAAAGAAATGTCAGCATTTCCATTTTCCCCAACTTTAGAGAGCCCAGGCCCTCCAAATGGAGTTGCCAGAAGAGTACTTTACACCATCACTTTGGAGATGCAGGTTGAACTTGTCCTTGAGTTAGCTACAATGTTGCTGCTCAAGGGGGAGGGGGGCCGAGTAGAGGTGGGGCATAAAGTGTTTACTAAAGGATTTAAATGTTAAAATGGAAGAGTGATCAATGATTTGATGATGTTCAGAACAAGATTTTCATGCACCTTGCAGTCAGTCTTTTCTTTCTTTTTCTAAAAATTCATTTTATTGGGGGCTCATACAGCTTTTATCATAATCCAGCCAGCCATTGTGTCAAGCACACTTGTACATTTGCTGCCAACGTCGTTTTCAAAACATTTTCTTTCTACCTGAGCTCCTCATTGGTATCAGCTCCTCATTTTTTCCACTCCCACCCCGACCCTTCCTCCCTCCCTCACGAACCCTTGATAGTCTTTTCATAAGCTTAAACCCAAAAGCCAAATCCACTGCCAGTCAATTCCCACTCCCAGAGAGAGTTGGAAGTATATTTCCTCCAAAGCCTTGCAAACCTGTACAGGAGCAGACAGCCTCACCTTGCTCCTACAGAGTGGCTGGTGGGGTTTGAACCACCAACTTAGAGGTTCTCAGCCTGGCCCATAATGCCACCAGCGCTCCTTCATACTTTTCCTGTGTGGGGCTTCGGGAGATTCCAGGATTTCTTGGTTTTGTGGCATGTTAGTATTTCTTCCCTTGACTACTATGACCAGTCCCTTAGGAAAAACAAAGTCGAAGTCTACTAGTAGGATTTCTATTAGAGGACTCCAGTCCCTGGACATCATGCTCAGTCAAGTAGAGGAAGCAAGAGAGGAAGACCGTCAATGAGATAAATTGACACGTGGCAACAATGTCGACAGAAGTCATTTCCCCCAGAGAGGGATGCACCTGGGTGCCACTTCCATATCAGGCAGGCTCCGAGTGGAGTTCTGTCTGCCTTACTCACTGAGTGAGCTCCTACTCCGTGCAGCTCTGTGCTGGACAGAAGGCGCCCCTGCCCTCCAAGAACGCACCATGCAGAGGACACAAGGAGGACGGGAGAGGGCAAACAGAAGAAAGGATCACGTGGAATAAGGACCTATTCCAAATGCTCAATTTTACGTTATGTGAATCCATTTTATGTGATGTCAATAAAAAATCCAAAACTCCCGGGGAGGTGGCGGGAGGAAGAGGAACCATTGTGAGAATGGCACAGGATCGGCAGTGTCTCATTCAGTTGTACAGAGGGTCGCTATGGGTAGGAACCAACTTGATAGCGCCTAACAACAGAGGAACCCTTCACAGGCCAGAGGGAGGGAAAGGTGGGAAAGAAGGCGAGTAAAAACCAGAACGAGGAGAGTCCACAGGCTGCCACTACCAAGGGGGAGTCTCTTCTGATTATTCGCTGTCCTTCGTCTCCAGCACCAGTGACACAGAGGATCAGACTTTCTTTTGAGTCTCCAAATACCATTTACACTGTAGAGCGACTAAACTAGCTTCCCTGATCACTCCCTAAATATGTTTTTACTAGAGAGAATGGGCTCCAGGAACGATGTGTTCTCAGCACCAGGAAGAGGCTTAACCAGCAGACTTCCTAGCAAGTAGATTTCCTAACCATGAGCTGGTAAGCAAGTGAGGCTGTCGTCAGTGTAGGATCTGAGAAGCAACGGATGTGGGAGAGGGATCTGAAACCTCAATGACACAATGGGAACCAGTGAATGGAGTGAAGCGAAGGAGCGTGTGAACAACGGATCCCCTTTGTGGAGAAAAGCAACGCTGAACAGAAGGAAATGAGGATTCCTGAAGGATAGGAGTGTCAGCCTCTCCCTGGGCTGGGCTGAACTGTCTCCAACTACAGCCAGGATGGAAGTCAGAATCCATACTGGTCAGCGCCAGTCTTGCTCGGGTTACCCTGAGCAGGGCTAGCCTGCCTGGTTAGGGTAAATTCTTGACATCCTTGATTGGAGTAACCTCACTGGTGGTGGGTGACTTCCCCTCCATCACTAGAAGAATTGGTAAGCCATTCCACCACCAATCTGTCTGTTTGTTGTCCTGTGGTGGGTTGCATGGTGCTTTTGCACACATGGTAGAACAGCTTGTGGACTAAGATTCGAAATTTGGAAATCTACTTCTGAAAATCAGCCCATGAAAACCTTATGGATCACAACAGGGTATTGTCTGACTCCTAGACTGAAAGGCACTCAAATGCACAGTGGCCAAATTCAATGGACTAGAGTCTACCAATCTTGGATCATGAAGGACGAGGGCACAGGACTGGCCAGTGTTTAGCCCTGTTTCACATTGGGCCCCCATGAATCCGAGTCAACTCAATAGCAGCTAACACACGGAACAAACCACTGAAAGTCTTGCATTCAATTCAAACCTTTTGAATGGAGCTTCAGAGCAGGTAAAGGCGATGGCAGGTAAGGACAGCGTGGACGAAGAAAAAAGAAAGGAATGAAAGCATACAGATGAACAGATGGTTGTAGACATATGAATCAATATTTGTGCTGACAAATCAATGATGGATTGATTAATCAGACCGAAATTAGAAATATATTGAAGATTAAAGGGGTATTAGGAGCCCAGGTGGTCTGATGGTATAATGATAAGCTGTTAACAGAAAGGTCAGTGGTTCAAACCATTAGCAGCTCCAAGGAATCAAAGACCAAGCAGTCTGTTCTGGGAAATGTTGTTGGTTTTAGGTGAGAGGGAGTTAATCCTGATTCAACCCAACCCAACGTGTAACACAACGAAACTCTGCCTGGTCCTGCACCATCTTCACCATCACTATTAGGTTTGACCACGTAATTTCAGCCACTGTGTCCATCTGGGAAACTCACGGAACAGCGCTATAATCCGCTGTTTAAGATGACTCTGAGATAGAATTGGTTCAGCTATTGGTCTACAACCATATCAACAAAGGGGAGTTAAACAGAAAGATGTATCACATTCATTTAGTGCCATGTTCAGACCAGCAGTAGGGTTCAAATTGGAAGTAGCATTCTACAAACTTTACATTTTTATTACCTATAACTTCTAAAAGCTATGTATTTCTTTGGGAAGTTGAAAATACATTCTTTGGCATGATTTATTTTTGTTGTTGTTAAATAAATAGTCATTGGCATGATTTCATTTCTGAAAAAAGTGAGGGTTTTTTTTCTGCACAATACCTCTTTCTGTTTTTTAACAGTTCTACTGGCTTCTAATTAATATCATACACCTCCAATCGTTCAATTATATTAAGAAGAGTTGTCGAATCATCGCCACAATACATTTTAGAACATTTCCTTCTTTCTTGTGCTCATTGCTATTAGCTCCCCTTTTCCCGCTCAATCTCCCCTGATACGCTCCCAAGAAACCATTACACCAGCTACCGTCTCTAAGATTTACCTGTCCTGCATTTTATCTACAGAAAAACATACCCAAAATGTTAGATTCCTCGGGTGGGAAATACCTCAATTCTTGGCTTAACACAAGAAAGAAATTCACGCCGAAGGCTGGTGGTTTATGATCCAAGTGATTTTTTATAAAGGATAGAAGAAGTTTCAGGTTTTACAGTCAAAAACCCGGGCACCCTCAGGGCACCGCACACCCCCGACTTGTGGCACCCCTGAGGCCAGAGAGTGGAAGAGAGACCGCAGCATGGCCGAGCAGAAGACAAAGGTGCAACAGGAAAAAGAGGGTGGTGGTCTCCAAGTTCCCGTCTTTGGGGGGCCTGCACCTGGGAGGCATGGTCAGTGATACTGGTTGCCACCATTGGCTGAATTAAGCCCAACTGGCCTACATTGGGCCAATCCAGGTGTACCACCCCCTGGATCAGGGCCTGGATTTGTAGCATGCTCAGTAGATACCCCTGATTCCTGCTCGAGCTACCTAACAAAAACTAACAACAATAACAAAGTAAACCAGAAGAAACCTCAACCCCACCCCCAAAGAAAACCCCAACAGAAAATATTCAAATCTAGAGCAAACTACATAATGGGTGCATAAGCAAATGTGGTGAAGAAAGCTGTTGGTGCCCAGCTATTAAAAGATATAGCATCTGGGGTCTGAAAGGCTTGAAGTTAAACAAGTGGCTATCTAGCAGGGAAGCAACAAATCCCACATGGAAGAAGCACACCAGCCTGTGTGATCACGAGGTGCCAAAGGGAATAGGTATCAGAAGTTCAGAAACAAGCAATCAAATTGATGTGAAGGAGTGTAGACAAGTGGAGACCCAAAACCCACCTGTAAGACACTTGGACAGTCAGTCTCTCACAGAAAGGCCACATGGAAGGGATGATATACCCAGGGTGCAGTGTAGCACTGATGAAATGCATAACTATTAGGTATAGTTCTTTTTTAAAAGAACTACTCTCTAATTCCTTCATATTTCCTCCCCTTACTATTATGGTCTTAGTTTTATCTCATTAATCTTGTTAGTGTATATTCATCTGTATAATTAAGATCATTCAATACATGAAAGCCATGATAGATGAACCCTTCAGAAACAGGAACAGGGGTAATGATTCCCTGAGGGTATGGGAAAAAAGGTGGAAGAAGGAGGGGAAGGGGGAACTGATAGCAATAATGACTGTCTAACCCCACTTGAGGGGAACAAATAACAAAATTGTGGGTAAATGGATACATTGGATGATATAAGAGACAGCAAAAATAAATAATAATATGTACTATAATAATAAAGGTTCTTGGGGTGTAGGGTTGGAAAGGGAGAGGATAAAAAGGAGCTGATATCAAAGAGTTCAAGAAGACAGAAACTGTATTAAAACTGACGGTGGCAGCAATTGTATAATTATGTACAATTATGCTTGATCTAATCGAATTATGGATTGTTATGATATCGGCAAGAGCTCCCAAAAAATTATTAAAAAACAAAATCTAAAGCAAACTTTAAATGGGTCAAATGAGAAAGTGTTAAATTGTAACCTAACAGCACCTGCAGTAATCCACTTTCTTTTTTTTCATCATTTTATTGGAGGCTCGTACAACTCTTATTACAATGCATCCATCCATCCATTGTGTCAAGCACATTTGTACATTTGTTGCCACCATCGTTTTCAAAACATTTTCTTTCTAATTGAACCCTTGGTATCAGCCCTTCATTGTTTCCCTCCCTCGATCCCTCATGAACCCTTGATCATTTGTATTATCATTTTATGTTAGAGAACATTATTGTTTCATCATTTTATTGGGGGCTCATACAGCTCTTATCACAATACATGCATACATCCATTGTGTCAAGCACGTTTGTACATTTGTTGCCATCATCATTTTCATTATTAATCATCGCTCCTGGGGCATAAGGTAATTCTTCTGATAGTGTCATTTAGTAAATGGTATAGACTTTGAAACACTGTTGAGAAAAGTAAAGTATACAAGTATAAACTGGCTATGAGCTTCAATGCATGACTAGGACAGATTAAACTCATGTGACTAGACACTATTTACATAAACAATGGGGTTAGTGATAGGACAAAGCAGTCAACGATATTCATTCACAATGGCAGAATCATGCCTGCCAGATTGATACATGTCATACTAAAACAAAGAGAGAATTAAAAGAGTAAGTATATGGTAGTCCCTGACCAGCATTCTTTGGGCACCCTCAAGGCAAGAGACCTAAACCAAAGTCCAAAGACCACAATATGCCCTTGGGTTAGCAGTCGCCTGCTTCTTCTCACCCTAGGGAGTTTCAGCCTGAAGTCCAAGGACAACAGGTGAGTTTGAGGCAAAGTCTGGTTCACTTAGGGGGTTTTCCACATAGACTCCTTCCAGTGTGGCCTCTGAAGGATGTTGTTCAAAAGAAGTCTAAAATCCCAGTAGTCTGTAACAAATAGCCTAGGTCACCAGGGGCTGAATAGAAGGTAGGTCCAAAGGATATAATTAGGAACACAATACCAGGTATAGTCTCTCTTGGATTCTATGTAAGTATTGTTAAGTGTTTTCTGAATTTTTCTTTAGTTTTAGAGGAATGGGCTTTATTTTGTGACATCCATAGGGGTAGATCTGAGCAGAAGAGCTGCTTAGGTCCTAGTTCAGAGCAAATGTCTTAAAAAGGAAAATTCTTCAGAAAAGCATCATTAACCCTCTTCTTGCCATCAACATTATATTCCTCTTCCACAGCCTGTGGTTATTGAGTGAACCAATGGAAAAGGTATTTGAGTAATAAACCACCCATCTACTGCCTTCAAATCAATCTCAGCTCATAGCAAATCAATAGGGCCGAGTAGAAATATTCCTTATGATTTAAGAGAATATAACTGTCTAAGGGAGAAGGCAGCCTCATCTTTTCCCCCAGGGAGTGGTGGGTTTGAACTGATGAGCTTATGGTGAGCAGCTCAACGTGTAACTCACTAAGCCATCTGTATTAGTCTAGGTACTTTGGAGAAACAAATCCACGGCGACTTACGTATAAGAGAGAGTTTTATGTAAAGAAAAGGTGCATCACGAAAACATCCCAACCCAATGCTGCCCAAGCCCACAAGTCCAACATTAA
>NW_022106471.1:5439776-5514599 GCF_000313985.2 Echinops telfairi | reverse complement strand
CTATTCTGGAATTATGGTTTTTAGTCCTTTTGTACCACAATCACGTGTGTGTGTGTGTGTGTGTGTGTGTGTGTGTGTGTGTGTGTGTGTGTCTTACAGGAATCGGTTCTTAAACCAATTTTTGTTGAAGAGTTGTTGTCTTCAACTCTTCATCCCTTGTGGGCTACAACTGAAACATAAATACTCATACTTATGAGATCTCTGAAAGACCATTTAGGGAAGTTCAAGAGCCAGAAAAGATGGATTTCAAAGCTTTGCAAAGAATTTTAGATCAATTAGCAAATTTCTGAAAAGTTTCCTTTTATTCTTAGTTATCAAGCGTCAGCTACGACTGGCAGTTTAATAAATGTGCACATCAATTTTCAAACATGCTTTTGATGATGTTATGCTATATTTGTATTTTAAACTCCTCTCCTTTAATCATGATGTTTCTCTCATACCTTAGACCCCTTTATCTCACTAATGTGTTGTTGTTACTCTATGGCAGCGCCATTCACCTTTGATTATTTTATATATGTTTTCTGCCAGGATAGGCCATGTTAAGCAGCAATAACAAAATGTTGCCAATCTAAGAGAAGCTTCTTACAAACTGTTTCTTGCTTAGGCTTCATTCCCAGGATAGGTTGGCAGAAAGCCTAGCTTTATTTTAGTTGCCCAGGGGCCCAAGTTAAATCTGGAACAAACATGCTCTGGTGTTTACAGCTTCCCCTAGGATGTTGTACATACCACTGTCATATACACATTCTGGGAACATGCAAGTCACACGAATACCTAGTCTTCAAGAGGGCAGGCAATTGAAATTGCTCCCTGCACCTAAAAGGAGAACTCGCAAAATCTGCGAACGGACTTAATATCTATTCTTCTACTTACCCCTCTTCCCTTCCACCAACAGCATTTGACTTTGCTGAAGGTCAGAGACCAAGTCTTATTGCACTGGAAATTTGTGTAGCAGTGCTTCTAGAAGATAGATAGTACTCATTAACTAGTTATTGAAACTTTAATAAAAAGAAAAGGAATGGTAATTTTGAAGCCTTCATATCAATCACCACACGTTTAATAAGTAGCTACTTTGTACTCTGTTAGTGTGCTGTGTTACGTCCCATAGACTGTGATTCCTCACAACCTGATATAACGGCGGAGAACTGTCCCCTGGGCTTTCCTAGGCTATGCTCCATAAGACGGAATCCTGGTGGTGCCGTGGTTAAGCACTTGACTCTTAATTGAAAGGGCGGCAGTTCAAATCCCCCCCGGCATTCCACATAAGAAAGATGTGCCACGCTGCTTCCCTCCAGCCTTGGAAACCCTATGGGACAGTGCTACTCATCCTATATGGTCAGTTAATTAACCCTATGGAGTTTATTCCAACAATAATGTGTTGGAATTAACTTGACAATAATGTATGAGAATTACCTAGATGGTAGTTGGTCAGTGGGGAGGAAGGGGGGAGTTGTGAGGTTTTTATTATTATTATAATTATTATTATTATTAGTTTTCAATCTGTACAGGAGTTGATCACCAGATTTCCTGCCGAGGGACTGTTGAGTCCAAACGGCAGGTCTTTCCATGAACAGCCCGACCTTAACCATTGTGCCACCATGCTTGCCCCATGCACAATAGTCGCTATAGTTTATCAAGCCCCTACTCTGTAGCCAATATGAAGCTAATGACTTTGCAGATATAATTCTCTGATCCAAAACACAATGACTACTAAAGGGAATTATCATGACTGAATGAAGACTCGGCATTATTTAGAGGTGAGCGAACTTGCCGCTAACCAAAATGTAACCCCCTGCCACCAAGTCACCTACAGTGGGTGGCAGAGGTGGAATGAGGCCATGGTGAATCAACGGTAGAAGTCCCACCTTCCATGCAGGGGATCTGGGATTTGATTTCTAGTCCATGGGTCTCCTGAGCAGCCACCACCAGTCCCTCAGGGGAGGTTTTCACATTGCCCACAGACCTCCCCGACTGAGAAAGACTAGGAAGAGGAACCAAAAATCTACTGCCAGAAATCAGTCATGGAAACTATGGATTCCAATGGTATGATCCCATTGGGTATGGGGTTGCCATGAGTTGTGATCTACTCGATTGCAGTTAACAACAGGGGTCGAGTTAGACCACCCCCACCAAGAGAAGTGCAGTTAGAACAACAGCAAAGGTGGAGTTAGAACTGTAGAGGTGGAGTTAGAGCAACAATAGTAGTAGAATGAGGGATCACTTGCTTCTAGAGCCCTATTGAGATATTCAAGTGCTCCCAGGATGGGGCTCACTGACCTGGTGCTGCCACCATCCCACCAATCTCCTACCTCAGAGACTGTGTGCCTATGCACTTATTGTTTAACCAGCACGCTCACCCCTCGCCATGGCTCTGTCTCTTACCACTTTCAAGTCTATTCAAGTATGAAGCCTTGTCTGTCTATCCTGCTTAAATGTGTAAACAAATCCCTCCCCAAGGCCAGCACTTTGTCTCCTGTTTCTGCTTTATTCTGCTACTTTCTTGTCACCCGTTATCTTGGAAGAAGCTTAGTTAGAATGCTCCTTAGAGGCAATGATGGCAAGACTTCATCTCATGTACTTTGGACATGTTATCAGAAGAGACCAGCTCCCTGAAAAGGACCTCATGCTCGGTAAGGGAAGGGGCCTGACATCTTCTGGCACAATCGTCTTCTTGTGCTTACTAGGTTTTCAGTAACTGACAAACCTATCCATAGGTTTTCAGTGGCTCCTTCCTCTGAGGTGGACAGCCTTTTTCTTCTTCGTGGTCTGCTCTCAGTCTGGGAGCTCTGCTGAAACCTGTTCATTTTAAGTGAACCCCACTCTGCCAAAGCACTCGACTGTGTGGACCATACCCAACTATGGATAGTCTTGAAAAGAATGGAAATTGTAGAACACTTCACTGTGCTCATGCCAAACCTGTACATGGACGAAGAGGCAATCCTTCAAAGAGGACGGGAGATAATGCATGGTTGGAGATGAGGAAAGGTGTGTGTCAATACTTTTTCAATCTGCATGTTGAGCAAAACTTCTGAGTAGCTCGATTAGACGAAGAAGAAGGTGGCACCAGGATTGCAGGAAGGCGTGCGAACAGCCTGCAATTTGCAAGTGACACAACCTTGCTTGCTGAAGGCATGGAGGACTTGAAGTCCTCGCTGATGAAGAGCAAGGCTGCAGCCTTCAGCATGGATCACAGCGCAATACAAAGAAGACCAAAACCCTCACAATTGGACCAAGAGGTCATGTCACGGTAAATGGAGAGAGGCTGTCAAGGATTTGTCTTGCTTGGATTCTCAATCAATGCCCGTGGAAGCAGCAGTCAAGAGATCAAAGAACATATCGCATTGGGTAAATCTGCTGCACAAAAACGACTTGGAGTGTTGAAAAGCAAGGATATTACTTTGAGGAGTAAGGTGTACCTGACTCAAGTCATGGTCTTTTCGGTTACCTCATATGCATGTGAAAGTTGGCCACTGAATAAAGAAGGCCAAAGAAAACTCGATGCAATTGGACTGTGGTGTTGGTGAAGAATGGTAAAAGTACCACGGACTGCCAAAAGTGCCAGCAGCTCTGTCTTGGAAGAAGCACAGCCAAAATGGTCCTTCGAGGCAAGGATGGGCGACTTTGTCACACATACTTTGGACATGTGATCAGGAGAGACCGGCCCCTGTGAAAGGACCTCAGCCTTGGTAAAGCGGAGGGACAGGGGTAAAGAAGGCAGCCCTGGACGAGGTGGATTAACATAGTGGACGCAAGCATGGGCTCGGACAGAAGCGTGATTGGGAGGCTGGAGCAGGAGTGGGCTGCGCTTCGTGCTGTTGCACAGAGAGTTACTCTGAGTTGGAACGGACTCGACAACACCTAACAATAACAACGACAACAACAGCTTCCCCTTTAAAACAACTGTTTAAATACTGGTCTGGAGAGAGACGGGCTAGATGAGAGTAAGTAAAAGCAGCTTGGTACTGGGGTTCCAAGTACCAAAGGGTTTGTCCAAACAGAGCACGTGTCTGCAGGAAGTGATGGTGGCTGAAAAGATCTCTTAATAATACACTTGTCTTTGCCTTATTAAGGTGTCTTGAAAAAGAAAAAGATCATTAAAAAAAATCATGTGGCAGGAAAATCCAGTATCTGGGGAGCTGATCTTTCTATTCATGTTTTATGCCAGACCAAAGCTAATGAAGGCATTTTGGAGAAGAAATCATAACCAGGGGTGAGTCTCGGATTTGTCCAAAGGATCTAGTAGCAAGCGCCAACTAAAACAGTGGTGTGTTAGTCTGGGTAGACTAGAGAAGCAAATCCATAGACACGCCTATGTAAAAGAAAGAGTTTTATATAAAGGATAGTTTTACATTAAGCAAGCATCCCAGCCCAGTCCAGTCCAAGCCCATAAGTCCAATATTAGCTCATATGTCCAATGCCCATCTATAAAGTCCTCTTCAGACTCATGAAACACATGCAATGATGCCGAATGCAGGATGATCACAGGCCAGTGGGCAGAAAGTCTTTGGATCCAGTGGTGGTGTAAGCATCTTAGCACTGGCAGGGGTCTCCACATGGCTTCTCCAGTTCCCAGGCCAGGGCTGCATCAGGGAAGGTCCATGTGGCTTCTCCTCAGGGGTGTCTCACAAGAAGTGAGCCGAGAGAGAGAAGTGTCTCCCGTCTCCAAGGGAGAAAACACAGGAGTTCCCAGAATTCTCAGGAGAAGACCACGCCCACACAGAGGCCTCATTGGCTGTGACAGACTAGACTCCACTCCATCACTCCTAATCCTCTCAATCCCAAATGGACACCAGATGATGTAACTACCACAAGTGGCTTCCAAGGGGAGCTCCTTGGTGAGTTGAACTCAATCAGAGGGAGAGCCCCCTTGAAAAGTTATGAATGGCAACTGGTTTTTTGGGGGAGGATTTTTTTGGGGGGAGCTTCCCAAGGGACAATCTCAATAGGTTTTCTCAAAGGTCTCAGGATGATTATGAGGGCTTATTCAGAGGAAACTTTAAGAAAGTGGGAGAGTACATGGATGAGAAAAGGACCAAGAAACTTGCACTGAGGAATTTTTTCCGGCATGACCAGGTACTTGCTCATTCTTCAAGGGCACCAAGGGCTGTTACACAAGAATGTCCCTGGGAAACCTGATCCCATCCACCCGGCAGGCCTGATCCTGCCCCTGCAGACATCCTTTGTTTCCCAAACTCAAAGAACGTTGAGCGGGAACACAAGCTGGATGCCTTCAGATCAAAAAGCTGCCATTGAACACGGTGTAAATCAAAGAGCGCAGAATTCCTCCAAGAGAGGCCGTAGGAGTGGAAACGGATGGATGGTGATAAGAGTTGTAGGAGCCCCCAATAAAATGATTTTTTAAAAAGGAAACCCCACCTTCAAACGTGTCCTCCGAGAGCGAATATATATTGAGGAACAAGAGCTTCACGCTTGGATACTTTTTGCTTCATGAAGGTTTCTGTGATTTTGTGGCAATGCTTTTTGATTTACTCTTTGGTAAGAAAAGTCAGTGGGACAATCCAGAGATCCATTTTTTTTTTTATATTGGAATTTCGAAATTTTTTTAAAAAGCAGTAATTTTAAAAATGATTTTTTTAAAGCTAATTAATATGAAGTAAATCATGTTTGGCCAGTAGCTGGCATAGCAAAATTCACAAATAATGGCAATTTAGTCACCACTACTAGGCCTCATTGTCAGAGCAATTGTCTCTTGATCTTGAGGGTCTGGGAGACAGAGACAAAGTGCAAACCATTGCCACTAATGGCATCTGTCATCTGAATGATTCAGACAAAATGTGGTTTTGATTCCAGAGGAGGAGGAGAATCTCACTGGGCACAGCGGCCAGCAGGGATGACAGGGGTTACTCCCTGAAGCATGAGAGGGCACGAGGACTGTTTCCATACTCAGGCATTCTCGTCTTGTCTTCTCCAAGCTGGTGCAGGATTTGATATGGGACATCATTGTTTCAAAACCCAACTCTTTCCTTTGTTGGCAAATAGATGAGAGGGCTCCCAAAAGCTCATGGAAAACCTCCATTATCTTTTGATTCCATTTTTCCAAGAACTTTTTGAAGTCTCTTCAAATACATAACACAATATTCAAAATTGTATATATGTAAATTGTATTCATCATATTGCTCAACCATCACCATTACATGTTTCCAAATGTTTCCATCTCCTTAAACGGAAGCTCCATGTCCCCTAAGCACTGAGTCTCTGTATACCTTGCTCTCTCCTACCCACTCCTATCAACCATAAATAGAGTTTGGTCCCTGAAAACTTGCTTATTCTATTTCATATAAATGAGATCATACAGTATTTGTCCCTTCATGGTTAAAATATTTTACTCAACACAATGCTATCAAGGGTTGTTCATGTCGGTACATCACTTCCACTTATTATTGAGTAATATTATGTTGTATGTACATAAACAAACAAAAAACCCAACTGCCATCAAGCCAATTCTGACTCATAGCAACCCTGTAAAACAGAGTACGACTTCTCCCTCAAGCTTCCAAGGCTGTAAATCTTTACAGGAGGAGAAAGCCTCCCCTTTCTCCCACAGAGCAGCTAGTGAAATCAAACTGCTGACCTTGCCGTTAGCAAACAGCCCAACACATCACCCCCTCAGCCACCAGGACTCCTTATTGTATGTGTGTACCACATTTTACTTATCCATGTGTCAGGTGATAGTTGTCGAAGCTGTTCAAAACCCCATCTCTATATTCATCTTGCTCACGGCAGGGCCAGCAAATTCCCGGAGGGGAGGACAACACTAGTTTTTCTTTGCTCTTCAATCTGGAGACCTTATGTCTGTCCACCCACCCCCGCCTCTGTTCTGGAGCTGAGGACATGGACAACGCTTTCTTCCGTGGGACTTTGAGATAGGAGGAGCGCTTCTGTACCTGTGACCAAACGACTGTCTCGGGGTGGGGGGGGGCCCAGGGAAGAACGCCCCGGATGTGAGCCCCATTCCTGATCCCCAGCTATTGCAGAGAAAGGAGTCGCTAGAAGAAGACAAACAAAACTATCATCCCACCAGTAACGAGGAAGACAACGTCGGATCGCTTTCTCGTGGTGGCTTTTCTTCTCATGAGCATCATCTCCTGGTTTGCTAGGGGTGGGGTAGAGAGGGCCACAGGCAGCCCATCGGGGCTCTGTTCTCTGCCGCACAAAGCTATGCGCTGGGAATTGCCTCCACAGCCCCCTCACCCCCTACACCCCTGCACTTGGACCACTACAATGCGCCAGAGCCAGTCTTTAGTTCATTTGCATGAGCCACGCGACTTAGGAACTGCGACAACAACAAAGTCATCGTCATCAAGTGTTTCCCTTGAGACTGCCTTTGGTCTGTGTTCAATTGAAACTGGATCCTCTGACTTGGCACCTGCCTCCCTCCTCCGAATTGCCTGCCGTGCTTTTTGGCTGCGTTCATGTGAGGGAGGAAGCGCTGGCAGGGAAGGCGAAGCGCTAGCTCCCCGTGTCACCCTGTCACCCTCCTGAGGGCCCCCTCGCAGGCCAGGCCGGCTCCCTTTGCCACCTCCCCAGTTGCACCGCGGCCGCACTGGACTTCTTTCATCTTGGTTCAAGTCTGACAGAAAAGAAAATGGCACTTGCACGCGCAGTTATGAAAAAATGCCCGCTCATTATGGAGAGGAGAACGAGGGAGGGAGGAAGACTGGTTGCACTTATATAGCCGAGGGAGGGAGGAAGACTGGTTGCACTTATATAGCCACCTGATTGCTCTCCGTTAACTCCGGCTTAATTGTTTGAAGGGGGGGCGGGGAGAGCAATTTTGTGGGGGCTGGAAAGAAAGAAGAGGACGAGGCCTGCATTTTGCTATCTCTACTTCAGCCAAGAGCTAACTTCCCTCAGTGTGCTGCCACATTTGGATTGCAGCCTTTCAAATTGTGGGTGTGCCAAACTCGATGGCAATGATCTTCCTCCTTTTCTGATGTTCTGTTTCCACACAGCCAAGAGATCCTTATCAGCACTATCCTGAAAGGCTCACATGTGTCTTTTCAGGTGAGTCCTGTTAATGGAGGCACCAGCAAGGGCTTCCTAACATGCTTCCTCTGTGCAGCCCACAACAATCAGAATAGCACCATGGAGTCCTCATTTCTCCCCACACCTCCCATGTGGTTCCCTCTTCTCTCCCCTGCTTCATCAACTTGAGGAGAATGGTGGTACGTTGTTCCGCGGTAATCTCTATCAGCCTCGCCCAAGGTCTCTTTCGGGGAGCCAAGGGGTAGTGGTATTCCCATGGAAACCTCCTCGCTGAGCCCTTTTGTGGACCCAACCTTGCATAAGGTGTCTTTGTAATGGGAACCAATGAATCTCAGGATGATGAATCACTTCAGATAAAATATGGGCATGTTTTCAGGAGAGACCATATCGTGGACAAAGGGCATCATGCTTGGTTCAAGTGGACGGTCAAGGAAGACCCTCCCCAAGATGAACTGACACAGTGGCTGCAACAAGGGCTGAAATATAGCAATGGTGAGGACGGTGCAGGACCAGGCGGTGTTTCCTGGTATTGTACATAGAATTGCTATGAGTCAGATCAACCTGATAGCGCCTAACAATAGTAATATAAGTAGGTATGTAGGTAGGTAGGATGGTAGGTAAGTAGGTATATATAGGTACGTATGTGTGTGTATGCATGTGTATACTTGGACCATTCCAGTTGCTGGAGAAAGATTATCATGCTTGGTAAAGTACAGGATGAGCTAAAAAGAGAGAGATCCTAAATGAGATGGATGGACACAATGGCAGCAACATAGACTCAAGCCTAGCAATTGCTGTGAGGATGATGCCGACTGAACAACGTTTCACTCTCTGAGTCAGAACCAATTTAGCAGCACCTAAACACAGCAACACACACACACACCTGGAAAGTGCAAATAAACTGCTTGTCAACTGCTAGCTACCAGGTTAGAGATTCAAGTTGCTCAGAGGCACTTCAGAAGAAAGACTTGGTGAACTACAAAAAAACAAAGTAGCCACTGAAAATCCTATGGGGCACAGTTCTCCACATAGGATGAAGGCTTGTCCTTTGTACCTGGTTTTCAGAGCTGGAATCAACTTGATAGGCACTGGAGATATCTATCCATATCTATATTAGTACAACCAATTGTATCCCACCAAATTTAACACAGACCTCCGTCAAATGCATAAACAGTATGATAGGGAAAATGCCTCTGCCTTTTTATTCACCACAAGCTACCAGAATGACCTTCTGAACTCTGGAAAAACATCAAATAAATACATTTTCAGGACCAATCCCAAACAAAAAGGTAGAGAGCCTGCCTACGGTTCCTGGATTCCTAAAGCCCGCTTTTCCTTAAAAGCCTCCCCTCATTAGGCTCACCTCTTTTCTCTTCACTGTTTTCTTCACTAAGCCCCGCTTTACTTTGAATATTTTGGCACTGCACTGTGTAATTATTCTCTCGCCATTCCATGGCATTCCGTAAAATGCTGAGCAAGCTGTTGTGCCCTCTGTGAAGGCATAGTGCTTATGTCATGCACCGAGAAGTAGGTCGTGTATTTCTTCATTATCCATCGGCATGCGGAGTGGGTTTGCAGCCAACACTCAGGTACTCACTAAGGAGCTCTGAAAACCAGGTACAAAGGACAAGCCTTCATCCTACCTAAGGCTTGTGCACTTGTGCCTGGGAGCAGAATCTGCAGAGTCAGCCCACCTACAAATCCTGAAGTGATCGTTTCTACTTATTGATCATTTCTATGCCTTGGTTTTCTCATCTGGAAAACGGAAATAATGGTCACCTGCCTCTTGAGATGCTGCCAGGATATAATAACTGCTAATTCCTCTGTGTAGGAAATGGTCTGAGAAACCAGTGAGGTGCTAAGCCAGGGAAAGGCCCTGGTAACTAGTACACACTCAGAAATGAAATCACTAACTATTCACTTTATCATTAGAGACAGCATCACGTTTCAGGTTCCCTCCCTCCTAATCTGCAAATTTCCATCGGACCAATCACCTCCACCAGAAGCCGCATTACAAAGAGGCCTGCATACTCCCAGAAAAGCAGGGGGTCAAGCCCCTGTAAGCACAGCTCAAGCAAGTATGTCTCCTTTGTTCCTCTTTGAACCAGGAATCAAGAACTCTAGAAAAAAAAAGCATTAATTGCATACATTTTAGGGACCAATTCCCAAGCAAAAAGGTAGAGAGCCTGCCTAGGGTTCATGAACCATACATCATCTCCACCCCGCTACGTGCACATGTTAAGAGGAGGCCTCCAATCAGCTGGGGTCACTCCTCCAAGTAGTGGGAAATAGGGAGACTATCCACTTGATGCCATACATTGAAGTTAGGTCTTGCCAAATCAACAGACACTCCACAGGAATGCGAAGGGAACCTGACCGGAAAGTCAGGTTCAGGGGAGGGGAGCATCTAGGATTCAGAGGCGGCATTGATACTTCTGTTGGTGGGTCAATGGGGAGCAGCAACCTCACAGAGGGGAGGGATACCCCCACAATAATTATAGAGACACAAGGGGGGAATAAGCTCTGTACTACATTACCAGCTAGACACTTTTGAATTCGTTTCTACCCAACCCTCAGTGAACCACACCATGGGCTATGTACTATGATGACCTTAGACTCTGTCCTTCAGGGGACATGGCATCCCTCACAGGCCACACCAGAAGGACTTAACGTGGAAAATCTGCGGAATGAACTGGGATCTACCTCAAAATTACCTGTAGTCTTGAACTTAAGCCTCAATGTGCTTGGTAGGAGAAGAAGCAAATGACAGCCACCCCACGGCTGTGGAATTAGCAATCGTTGGGCCTGGCTGAGTGAGTGCTCACTAAAAGGTGGCCCAGAAATGCCACGTATTTGCTATTCTAATGCCTCCCTTGCTTTAATATGACATAGATTAATCTGATGGGCAAGGTTCTGCCCTTGGAAATGAATGTTACTGGACATTTTCCCCAAGCACCAACCCCATGGTCAATGAAAAGAAAGCTCAATCATTGAAGAATTTAATCTGTACAAATCCACAACTCATGGAGCATGGTTCCGAGCTGAATGATACTTGTATAACCTCCTCTTCTCAATCGTAAATTAAATTCTATATTATTGGATGCATTAATGGCACTATCAATGGAATTGCCCTGTGCCCCAGGGGGATGATTGATAAAGTTCTTTGTCATAAAATGATAATGAAACCTCTAAAATGAACTAAAGTTGTGCATAATCCATGGACAACTGAACAGATTCTGGGCTCCCATTTCATTCTAGCCACAATCTAAGAATATATAGTTCTTATAATATGGCCCTGCTCAATAGGCACCCACGCGAAGAGATCACTGAAGATCTGGGTTACAGCAAAGTGTGGTGAGGAGAGCAGATGGTACCCAGCTACCAAAAGGAACAGCATCTGTGTCTTAAGGGCTTGTATTCAAACAAGCAGCCATCTAAGGGAGGTGTCAACTAAGACAACATGGAAGATGCACAACAGCCACTGTGACCCAAAGATGACAAGTAACAAAATCCAACTATGATAGAGGGAAAGGAATCAGAGCTTACCCAATTTGCAGAAGGCTCTGGAAGGAAGACAGTGGGGACTCAAATTCCATCTGCATAGCACCTACGTCCATTAAACTTATGACCCCCGTCAAGGGAAGAGAGCATCCTTGCTATCAGACAGATTGTTGGAAACCTGGTGATGGTGGATGGAACTATGGTGTAATGTGACACCTGGCCATTTGATCTCTCTTGACCCATTCTGGATTTGTTCTAGGTTTGAATATTTCTTGCTTATTTCTCAACAGAGGTTTTACTCTCTGGCTTATTTTAATATTGCTGATGGCCTTTTCTTCCGTGTGTGTGTGTGTGTGTGTGTGTGTGTGTGTGTGTATGTGTGTACTGCTTTCATTTGTTTTTTTGTTTTGTGTTTCTCAGTTTATGAAGTACAGAATGGGTGGATGTTTAGAGACAATAATTGATATAATATCTCATGGATATGGGAGGTTAAGAGGAATTGGGGCGCCAATAATGAATATAGCAGGGGGGAGGATGCACTAGAACTGATTCTGATGCTGTATACACACCTCTTTTTAAATATAACTATGAACGTATGATAAATGAATTATATCTCAATAAAACAATTGGAGAAAAGAAAATGGAAGGTGCATGGAAACTATCCGTCCAAGGAATTGACTTTGAGACCGGCAGGGAAGAACTCTGGCCACATCCGACCTAAATGAAACAAAGAAAGACCAGCACACTGTGTGGTAAAATATGAATGCCGAGTATTGTTCATGGAATGATGTTCCCCCAAAAGAAAGATTCATATCCTAATTCAGTACCTGTGACCATGATCTTGGTTGTCTTTGAAGCGTCTTCCGTTAGCATGAGGTCATCCTGGAGTACAGTGGATCCTCATCCAATCTAAGTGCTATCTAGCTTTATAAAAGAGAAGAGGCACCGAGAGACAGACAGACACCGGGGAAGACCCTTTGCAGAGGAAGTTCATACACTGAATTCAGATTTCCAGTCTCCAGAAGTATGGGGCAAGACAGTCTGCTCGCATTAACCCGTCAGTGCCCTCATTGCTCTGTGGTGATTCGCTATGGCAGCTGTAGGAATCAATAGATGGTCTCTGTGGCAGCTAGATGCTATGTCAACTCGCACCTGTAAAAAAATGGAGGGGTGGATTCCAACCTATCAATCAGGTCACATTCTGATGACACCTCCATGGGATGCAGTCCTGTCTTAAAATTTTTTATTATTATTAATTGGGAGTGAATATATCCATCATATCATTCCACAGTTCAATCACACAGAACTGTTCAAACAGACCTAACCCATTGCTACCACAATCAGTTTCCAAGCATGCCCTTTCCTCCTAGACTCCTTGGCATGGTCTACCCTTCACCCCATCCCACCACTTCCCCTCCCTCCCCTGCTGAAACACTGATTCTATTTTCTGTCCGTATAGGTTCATCAATCCTGAGTTTCGTATACCGAAATGCAGAAAAACATGTAACACAACTTCCGGAGGGTGACCTCCAATGACGTAACATCTCTGATACACACCATAATATCAACAAACAAAACCAAAACTAAAATGGAGGTGTCGCTTTTTTATAAAGAGACAAGGGAGCTGCTCCTCTCTCTCTTGCCTGTCACCTTCATCCTTGCTGGGGCTCTGCCTGCCTGCAGGGGTAGCCCCATGGGAGACACTGACCTTGGGAGCCAACCTCCTAGCTGTCTGTGCCCTGCCGTGTTCCTGCAGATCTTGAGCCCACTTAACTCTGTGCCCACCAACCTGCATCCTACTCTACCTTTCTACATCAGCACCCTTCCGCGACATGAGTCTGAAAAGGGCTGCGGCCAGCATCGGACCCATGAACTTGAGTTGGCCTGCGCTGGGATGCTTTCTTGATATAAAATGACTTCTTGATATCGAGTTCTTTCTTACACCTATGCCACATGCCTGACACATGTGTCACTGGTTTAGTTTCTCTAGACAACCCAGCCTAGCACAGTCTCTTGAGTAAAGAAACATGAGAAGTATCTGCCTAGGTTCTAAGCTGCAAGCCACAGATGCCTTCACTTCGCATTTTAAAAGAAAGGGAGTTGTATGAATAGGTATTGAAGACCAGAAGGCTAAGCCCGACAAACAGGGAGACAGAAGAAGGGCCATTGGGCAGACAGGACCACAGCCAAGGTCAGGCCACACGGTCCACTTGGTGAGGACCTTGCTGCCTCCACCACTGGATGCTGCCTGGCTCAGGCCCCTCCCTGCAGGCATGGGAGACTAGGTGTGGCTGCTAGCACCAGGACGAATCCCTCACAATACCTGCTCCTTCGGACTGGGAATCAGGCCCACGGTACCTGCCCACATCCTTGCTTGACACCTGAAAAGGTTCACATTATGGACAACTCTCCCTTCATAAAAAATCAAGGGCTCGAGTAGAAAGCAACTGTTTAGAGAACAATGATGGCAACAAATGTACAAATGTGCTTGACACAATTAATGTATGTATGGGTTGTGATAAGAGTTGTGTGAGCCCCTAATAAAATGATTTAAAAAAATTATCAAGAGTTCATGAGGGAGGGAGGGGGAAAATTAGCTGATACCAAGGGCTCAAGTAGAAAGCAAATGTTTTGAGAATGATGAGGGCAACAAATGTACAGGTGTGCTTGACACAATTAATGTATGTATCGGTTGTGCTAAGAGTTGTACAAGCCCCCAATAAAATGATTTTTTTTTAAATTACAAAGCTGGCAGATGAAAAGAAAACAGGCAAATGATTTTTCTACAAGGGCTTTGGTTGGGTCTCTTGCTATCTCCCAATTTTCTCCTGTGAGTGTGTGTGTGTGTGTGTGTGTGTGTGTGTGTGTGTGTGTCTTACTTTTGTAATCGCAGAAAATAATAAGTAGCTCCATTTTTAAAGGTACTGCTTCTGTTTTTAAGGCATTTCTCTCTTTTGCTTTTCCTGCATCGTTTAGGACCCATAGAATTTTAGAGAGCCAAGCGGAAACAGCCGACGGAGCCGCTGAGCGAACAGTGGGGCGCTGGGGGCGTATGTATATCTGGGTTTCAAGATGTAGTGAGAACGAAATGATCAAGAGACCAAATTGAAAAACTATGTTTGACACCTTTTTCCCTTCCCCTGCTCTGAAAGCAGGGGGATATCTAATTGCTTCTGTTTCCTCCAATAATAATCCCATAAATAACAAAACGGCCGAGAGTGCTTCCATTCCCTCCCTCCGTATCAGATAACTATCTCCTCTGTTCACGCAGCCCATGCATTCCTTTCACTTGGTCGGCACTTTCTGACTTTGAAAGGAGCCTGGGACAAAGCCTCTTTGAGCTTCACTTTGAGCTGGGCTTTGCAGCCAAAATAAATTAGCCGAGTCTAGAACTTTGTTTTCAGAGTTGTCAAGTTCTTTCCAGCGAAGTCTTTCCTCTGGTTCCAGATGTTGTGGTTTGCTTGACGTCAGCTTCTATTTTCCTGCGGGGCGAAGTGGCCAACATCACACTCGGGGGCTTTCAAGGCAATCCGGCAAAGGGTGGGCACCGCTCGCCGGCTCAAATATGAACCTGGGGAGTGAGTCAAAGGCAGCGAGTGCTTTTGGCACTTGGGGTTGAATCATTGAAGAGACACATGAACTTTTCAGAATCTTTTCTGATAATGGCACTTACGTAAACTTGGTTTATTTTATTTTCCGCCTGGGCAGAGTGAGGTGAAGAATTGGGGCAAATTGGGAATTATTCCATTACAATCAAAATATCCAGATTATTGGCCAAATGTGCCTTTGAGGTTCAAACTATTCAGGGAATGGTCTCAATTTTCCCCTTCTCTGGTTTGAGTCACAGACAAAAGCATGCCCAGAGCTAACCAGCCCAGATCTGCTCGGCCGACCCAGAGTGACAGGTTTTTGCTACAAAATTGGTTTATGGTATATTAAAAAGCTACATGATCTCACTGCCCCAAAACATGGCAACTCCATTTTTTACATTCATGTGACCAGAGTGTATAAATAAATTTGCATTACTCTGGCTCCTTTTAAAATTTCAGAGGCAATATTGTCTTCCACTGGGACATACATAAAATGTAACTTGAGAAAAAGTAAATTATTGAAAGAGCATTTGTGGATTTGTTCAAAGACCGAATTTCTTTGAAGTCTTTTTTTCCCCGAGTTTAATATTCGGTAGCTTTTAAATGTGGTTTATTGTGTGTGTGTGTGTGTGTGTGTGTGTGTGTGTGTGTGTGTCTTTGGCTTTCATAGATTTTTTTTTTTTAATGAACTGTTCCCACTTTGATATTCTGGATGTATTTATCTCAGCCTTCTTTTTATCATCAACCCAAAATATTAGCATGTTTCATCCTCTCCAAGGGCGGTTTTTGAAGACCACCACTGGCAACCCTTTAGGAGGTGCAATCGATTCTCCTTCTGACATTTTAATAAAGAGGAAAATAAATGCTGCCCACCAAATTGTCTAATGTCAACACTGACCTCATCCAAAATGAGCGAGTCAGTTTTCATAGATTTTACAACATGTGTCAAGAACCTGTTTTTCTCAGCGTCGGTGCCTCCTTTCCTCTTTGCCTTTAGTCTTCGCTACGACGCGTCATTTCGCAGCTCTGTGCCTCGGTTGCCTTATTTCAGAATTGAGGGGGTTCTAAACTGCCTTTCAGTTACAAGTGCCTATGACTCAGGAATTTCTCCTAGTGAAAGAAGGAAGCGGCACTGTGTGATGTTTACCTGTTTGTTTCTGTGAAATCAGTATGAAAGTTAAATTATTACGGAAAAAAAACAAACAGTGGGTAATTTCAAGAAGTAAAATGGTACCATTTCCTCCGGTTTCTTTCACTGTGTGCACATCTTTAGCCTGCGGCCCGGAGGTCACTGCTGCCACCTTCTCCTTTGCTCGTCCTCAAATGCCTGGGCCTGGACAGACATTTCGCTGGAGCGCACTGAAAAGGCGGAAAACCCACAGGATGATGCATTGACGCGGGGGCGGCAACCAGGGGCTTAAACAGGCTCAACCATCACAAGCGTGATGGGGATGGTGCCGGCCTGGGGAGCGTTTTCTTCCGTTGTGCATCGGGTCCCTGTGAGTTGGAAACCACCAGATTGCACTTAACAGCACACTTGGGCTGCTAACCACCACGTCAGTGGTTAAAAGTCACGAACCGCTCCAGAGAAGGGAGATGAGGCTTCCTGCTCCTGTAAAGACGGACAATGTGCAAAACCCTGCTCTCCAGGGTCGCTCGCAGTGGGAATCAACATGAGAGCAGTTTGGGGTTTCATATTGAAGTGTAGCTTAAATTTGTACTTTTAAATACAAATCGAGTCATATAAGACATTACTCTAGTAGGCAATTGGACATCCCCTTACAGAAGGGTGGAGGGGAGGAGACAAGCCAGTCAGGGTGCAGTGTAGCAATGATGAAACATACAACCTTCCTCTAGTTCCTAAATGCTTCCTCCCCGCCCCCACTACCATCATCCCAATTCTACCTTGCAAGTCTGGCTAGACCAGAGGATGTACACTGGTACAGATAGGAACTGGAAACACAGGGAATCCAGGGCGGATGATTCCTTCAGGACCAGTGCTGAGAGTGGCGATACCAGGAGGGTGGAGAGAAGGTGGGGCAGAAAGGGGGAACCAATTATAAGGATCCACATATATCCTCCTCCCTGGGGGATGGACAACAGAAAAGTGGGTGAAATGTGACATCAGACAGTGTAACATATGACAAAATAATAATTTATAAATTATCAAGGGTTCATGAGGGAGGGGGTGGTGGGCAGGGAGGATAAAAAATGAGGAGCTGATGCCAGGGGCTTAAGTGGAGAGCAAATGTTTTGAGAATGATGAGGGCAATGAATGTACAAATGTGCTTTACACAATTGATGTATGTATGGATTGTGCTAAGAGTTGTATGAGCCCCTAATAAAATGATTTTTTTAAAAGACATTACTCTAATATCTCTTTTTAAAGATAAAACAGTAATTATGAAGTTCTTTGCTGTGCCCATTCATATAAAGGCACATTCTTTTGAACAACTGTGCGGTGTTCTACTAAACAAATACACGTACTTTACTCAGCTCATCTTCTCTTCAAATTTGTTTCATGTCTTATAGACAGTCCACTTGTGTCGGTGATTTTTAAGTGTCTTTGCAATGTTGCATTTCAATAGTTTTCACCTTGTTCCTTATTTTCCTGCTTTCCCATCACAAATCTTCATGGTGTACCTATCATGTGGCAGGAACTATTTCTCACAGCCCCAATGAGTCAACGACTTGAACATACTGTATTGATTGCATTCCCCAAATGCAGGCCGACCTACCTGCCAATGGGCATCACCTTCATGTAGCCAGGGGAACACCAGCTATTGAACAACAGGAGACAGGCTGCAATTCCAGTTCCCCTGGGCCCACCCTCGATGGGTCGGTATTTGTTGTTTTCTTGACAAAGGTTGCTGAGAAGCACCTTCTCGTTCAACAATTTAGAGAAGCGCCTCTCGAAAGTGAAATGTTGCCACCGGATCTGCCTGAGAAACAGTAAGCCCTAAAGGGTCATGTGAAGCATATGGGGAGAGCATATGTTTTAGCTTATTCATGTTAAGTTTTGCACTGCCTCAGTATGAAGGAATATTCCCTTTGAAATACCATCCATCATCAGTAGTAAAAATAAAACTAATATCTATTACTGATGGGTTGTACACTATAAGAGTGTATTCTCTCCAATCCTTAAAACTCTCTGACAAAAGCGGTATCATGTTCTCATTTCACAGAGGAAAAGACAAAGGATTGGAGAAGAAAAGACCATAGGAAGTTGACCCCGGACACACAGCGGGTAAGCGAAGCCATGATTCCCCTATGAAAGTTCTTCTTACTGAGTTACTCCAGTCCCTTATGAAGCGCTGCTATCTAAAAAGGTATGGCTAGAGAAAAGGAAACCCAACCGGAGGAGTTTACAATAGAGGAGCGGACTGAGAACGAACATCTTTAGTAACTTTCTAAAGATGTTAGGAGGAGTCTTGATGGCGGAGTGGATGATGCCTTCAGCTGAGAAGTGCAAGGTAAGCAGTTCGAGCCCGCCAGCCGCTTTGCAAGAGAAGGACAAAACTTTCTACGCTGTAGATTGACAGCCTCAGAAGCCCAAAGGGACAGTTCTACTCTCTCTTCCCTACAGAGGCTCCATGAGTCAAGTACAAGTCCAAACTCCTGACATACAACCCTTGAATACTGAATATGTATCAGAATTCAAAACGGTTCAGAGGCAACTCATTTACTTTAGACCTGCCATCAAGGATGACAAATCGCTACAAAAACATACCCTGACTGGTTAAGGGTCAGGAAAAATGAGGGATACATTCAAGAATCTAGATTGGCACAATGAACTTGATCGTACCAATGATCATGAAGCTGGGATAGCAGTCTGACTGTGAATAAATTTGCAAGTTTTAGAGCTTTGGTTTGGTTTGATTTGGTTTGATGTGGTTTGGTTTGGTAAGTGTGTTAGATGAATTGCCTTTGGGCATAAAGTTGGCTAGAAATTTTAGGAGAGTGACCAACTTATAGTACACTTGGTTGAGATATTCTAGAATCTAGATGCTCCAGCACACACTTGAAATCTTGATCTTGAGGCTGCTATATTTCAGCTCGGTTTTGTTTTTCTTCCTTTGAACAAAAACCTTCACTTGCTGTAAAAATTGAAGGTTTTCTCTCTTCCAACTTGATTATAAAATGCTATCTGATGCCACAGATGCATTTCTCTAAATGCCATTCAACACGCAATTAGCCATGTAAGGATTATCCATGTCAGGGTTGTCTCCTGCTCATTTTTAATCCCCAGATGAGTTTTTCCTACTGCCCAGGGTGGCCTTTCCTCTCAGCCATGAATATCTTTCCATAAAGCCAAGCCAATATTAACAATAATATGCACAGTACCTAATTAAAGTATATGAATCTTCAGGGGGAAAAAAAGATATTTCCTGAGGCCAAAGAACAATGATTGGGAGATTATCTGCTGTTTTGGGTTTTCTGCACTACCACTCCTTCCCACTGGCATGTAAAACTGAGAGCTGGCTGCCCAGCATGTTTTCAATGACTGTTTTGGGAGTGAAGCTGTTGATTAGCAAAGGACTGTTGTCATAGCATATGTCAAACTCGGTAATTATCATATTTTCTTACAACAAGTTCTACAGCTGCTATGCTATGGTTCATTTGTCTCGGAAACTTGGGGAATAATTGCTTTTGGTCAGGAGTTTATGAGAGTAAAACCAACAATTTAATCCAAGTGATGAGATACTATGCATTCTCCAGATGATCATCAAATCTGACCTAAAGGGCATTTCAGATCTTCTGAAGCTGTATCCAGCTAATTCTGTATGAGAATATTAGGTAAGTAATGGAACCAAATCCTTCGATGCCAAACTGCCCCCAACACCTGACAAAGGAATGTCCTGGGAAATGCATGATCGGCACAGAGTGAGCCAGAATTGGGCCCTTGCGCTTACCAAGAGCAGAAAGAGTGAATTAGTGCAGCTCAGGGAAGAATTACCTGAGAGGAATAAATACTGGAGTAGCTCAGGTGAGCAAAGATGTGCATGCCTGGCAGCCGTGTTAGGCCCTCCAGCCTCAAAGAGAGAAGGCCAAGTCCCTGTGAATGAAAGGAGCAAGAAGCCCAGGACAGCCCAAAATAAGTGTCAGCTTTCTCTATATCTCTCTTGTGCAGCCTTCACAGTGTATACAAAGTTTGTGTTCCGTTCCACCGTGATTTCCTTGACTTCACGGTGCCCTTTCTCCTACAAGACTGCGCTCACTCGATGACTTCAGGTGGTGTTTCATAGCATGTGTCCGATGGTTCTCCGTTCTACCTGGAACACAGTCTTATTCACCGCCCACGGGTCTGAGGACCCAAAGTTAGGGTGCAGAGCTCTGTAGAATCCTTTCGTAATGCTGGGCTTCTGACATCAATGTAGGCAATAAGGTGAGACATCATCAGATCCCAAGGTGCACCTGGACACAGGTGCCAGTACGATCTTTGCTTGTTGCTATGACAGCCGATTACCCGGAGGACCACAGGATCATCTCAGAATGTCAGAGAACATCCTGAAATCACAATCGTCTCATATCACTTGCTATAGCCTTACCAGAGAACTCTGGCCTGGGGATCCAGCCTAGGGATTATTTACTTAATCACTCCTTTTTTAAAAATAGACAGTTTGAGGATTAGAGAAATAAATGGATTGTCTTAATGCAATGAATAGCATTAATTTGTAGCAGAACTAAGACCAAAGCAACCATTATGGATCTTTACAGAGATAGGAAAGTGACAGAAACCAGTGTCCACCCTCAGCTCCCTGGTAGTCCGGGCTACTCTGAGTCTTCTGTCTGTCTGCTGGGTCACTGCCTGCCCTCCTGGCTTTCCTTTGGCTTAACCACCAACCAGCCAGGCCTTCATCAGTCTTGGATTAACACAATGAGATAAACAAGGAGCAGGTGATTCCTATCCAGACTTCCCCGTTTCTCTAGGCCAGACGTTGTTTTCAGATAACATGAGGTTTTAGGTCCCCCCCTAAACATGTGTTCCTTCTGCATGTTTTATTAGTCATCTAATCACACTTTCTGCTCGGTTCTTTTTATTTTTTTCCTCTCCGGTTAGAAAACTAAACTAGCCCCCAAGGACCCAACTGTCATCCCCAGGAAAGCATCACCGAGAGATGTACTTCGATCCTGGATCCCCGGGCCCAGAATCACATTTCCAGTCACCACCTACGTGCCTCCCTGGAGCCGCCAGCACAACCCACCTCCGCCTCAGCGGGGCTGCTCATTTCAGCTCCTCCTGTTGCCTTGCTCTTGTTCTAAACCGTCACTCCTTCCGCTACCCGGGGAAAAGAAGGTCATGCCTGAGTGGCAGCAATTCCTTGTTTTAATCAGCACCTGAATGAATATGCACATCTATAGGCGCACACTTTAAAAAATGGATGAGAGAAGATTGAAAGGTGATATATCTCGATGAGCTCAAGACATTTTGAAATGACATGTGAGGTAGTTAGTTTATTGTGCCAACCTGGCTGATAAACACATGTGGGGTTAATTGAAGGGCGGATGGATAAATAAATGGCTCAGTGAGCCTCGCCTTTCTAGTTCTTGGGGCTCTTGCTTTGTGATGGTCGGACCAGGGGGCAGCTGCCTTAGCAGTTCCCTGCTTTAGCTGGCAAGGCTCGTTTCCTGCAAGACATCCCTGAGGAGAAGCCACATGGACCTACCCCGATGCAGCCCTGGGTGCTGGAGCACCGTGTGGAGACCCCTGCCAGCACTGAGATGCTTACAAGTTCACTGACTTGGCTTTTCTCCTACAGTCGGCATCATTGCATATGTTTTGTGAGATAGAGGAGGACTTTGTGAACTGGTGTTGGACATATGAGTTAATGGGTTAATGTTGGACTTGTGGGCTTGGGCAGCACTGGGTTGGGATGTTTTCTTGATGCACACGTAACCTTTATATAAAACTCTCTCTAATACATGAGTTTCTGTGGATTTGCTTCTTCAAAGTACCAGACTAACACAACATGAAGAACAATGGATCCAGAGAAAAAGAATGTTCTAAAATAGTGGTAAAGATCTTGCAACTCTCCTTGATATGGCCGAATGGTCGAATGGTACGATATGTGGATGAAGAGCCAGTAAAACTGTTTTTAAAAGAAAGGTATTTGGAAGTATGAACTAACAACCCATCCATGTACTGACCGAATGGAACCCTAGTCCTCTCTGTTGAGCAATTGCTACTCCTGCTCAGGTCCACAGGAGCAAGGGGAGTCAGGTAAGATGTGGTTTCTGCCTTGAAGAATCTAACCAGGAAGGGGAAATTACCACTTGGAACCATTCTCATCCATGCAAGCCATTTGAGGGTACACACCCCCAGCTCTGCAGAAGCTGAAGCTCTAAGGATCATGAGCTTTCAGGAACAGCAGAAGCAGGTTTCCTGGGTGTGCGGAAACGAGCACCAGACAGAGAGGAGAGGGAAGGCAATCCCGATGAGGACAGGTCAGCTCAAAACGCAGACCCAGGCATGAGGGGGAGGGTGGGTCATGGGGAGGGTTCACAGGACTGAAGAAACCAGCTTAACTAGTCCTGCTCAGCTCTATCCTGTTGGCACGCCTATAGCATAAACCTCTCCATGGACCAGATGGCCAACTGGCTTGGAAGGCAGGAAAGAAAAAGAAAAACCAACTGATGTTCTCTATAAAGAAGCTGCTCTATCTCTTGTGGGGGTGGGGGTGGGAGGGAGGAGTTGAAATCAAAACAGGAAGCCCAGCTGATTTCTCATCCTATTTTCTCCTTGAGAAATCCGTACCACGCTCTGCACAGAGCAAAGGTTGTCCACAGATGTCTTGGTTTCCTCAGTTGATACCGGCCTTTACTTGGAACTTTTGGGACACAATCCCACCGTGTCATCACGTATCAAGGCATCTGGTGGCCTAAATGTTAAAGGGCCAGCAAGGAGCGATTTAGCCAGAGAAGTTCATTTCATATCATTTGTCAAGGGGAAAAGAAAGCAAAGGATGAGTTGTTTCTATGCCTCCATCGGCAAATCATTAGAAATGAAATAAGCCAGGCTCATGGGTCTGGTGGTAGAGTGGCTCCACGTGGGATGCTCAGTGCATGGCCAGCTCAGCATGCCCAGCCCCTGGAGAGGAGAAAAATGAGGTCTTTTACTCCCAGGGAGAGTCCCTCTTCTTTGAGGCCTTTCTCCCTGTCCCATGGGGTCACTTTGACTCAGAATCCACTCAATGGCTGTGAGGTTGTTGTTGTTGTTGTTGTTGTTGTTGTTGTTTTCAGTGGGCCTACTACACGTGGAACGGGAGTTTGTTTTCGTGCAGAAATGTGCAAACTGGAGTACAGTTTAGATGGATCTGTGGACTGGGGCTGTGATTAGGGATACAATTATTGACTCCATAGGTGAGCTTTCTTTCCATAACACTGGGAATGAAGGGCAATTTTGACATTAAAACAAATGGCTCTTCCAGTTGCTCAGTTCATTATATTTTGAAATCATTTCTGTCTCCTCCCAAGGCCATGCCCCACAGCTACTCCCTGTTGGCAGGATGTTACTAGGATTGGAGTCCACCCAGTGCCCTAACCCAGGCTGTTACCTCCCATCCCCCATGGGCCTCCTCATGCAGGACTCATGTTGATAACCCATTTTAGTCACAGAGAGTAAGCTGTGATAAATATGGTTATAAAATGTTTATGTTCCATATTTCTTAGATTAGATGAATGCTAACAACAAAATTGTTTCATAACGTCGTGCTACAATCATTTCTAGCTACAACACTACTAGTAACTGTGCAGAAACTTTTTTTGCTTTTTTCTCCTTCTTTTCCCTTCATTTTATGATTTCATTCTCCAAAAAAAAACACCAAAAACATGTTGATATAGGTTCACAAATACTAATTACCACAATGTGGTAGCGAAAGCACTAAAAATTCTGAGAAAATTGGAGACGGTAAAAACATAGACTGGAGTAAAACAGCAGTACACACTTGCAGGATGTGTGAAAACGAGGGCAAATTAGAAAGTCCGAAATAAGTTAGCAAAGAGTTTTAGCATGCAGGTACATTGGTACAGATAAGTTGGGCTTTCCGCGCATCCCCCATGCCCCCCAAAAAAGTGTTTGTTGTAGCTAACTACGGGGATACTAGTTCATGTTCAAGTGTAAGCAAGCTAGGGTTTGATTGAGCAGCAGCAGCGGGGGGACATGTTAACGCCCTCTCTGCCATCCACAGAGCCTCATCTGGGTGGCATCGTCGCAGCTGGTCTCTCCCCTAGGGTCGCGGCGAGTCTGAATTGAGTCCACCGCAGCGAGTGAGTAGCGAGTCTCCCGAGATCTGAATTCCAGTCCGTGAGAAGGGGGAGGGGAGGAAGGGACGGGGCCCTTCTTTTTAAGAGTGTGACTGAGGAGTTTCACAAATCACTTCTGTTCCTGTCCAAATGGTCGTGCGATCGCACCTAGCTGCCAGGGGGTGGAGGGTAGGAAATGTCGGGGTTGAGTGGGCCACCACGTGTCCGGCCTTCAGTCTTGCCCATTCTGCAGCAGGCGCCTAACTATCTCATCATGCACCGCTCCATAGGAGTCAGGGTCAACGCTCTCAGACATGACCACAACCTGGAATGAAGCAAAACGGAAATGGAAGCAAATGCCTCAGGAGGATGATTTCCAAAGTCCTAATAGTCCCGAGGAAGGAGCGCGGTGATAGGATGCTTAGGCGCTCGGCTGCGGAGAACTTGGGATTCACCCAGCCCCTCCACAGGAGGATGGCCCGGTGACCCATCCCCATAAAAAGGACGGTCCCGACAACCCCACGGAGCCGTTCGACTCGGTCACGTGGGGTCACGATGAGTCAAAAATCAACTGGACCACACCTAGCAACCACAGCAATAACATCAAGAGAATCGCCAAGCCGTGCGCTTTCCTGGAGAGAGAGTCTTGCATCAGGGAATGCTAAAGCTCGTTTTTCAGGGAGTCCCTGGGGAATGTGGCCTGGGAAGAGGAGGTTCTGGGACAGTATAGAGCTGAGGGTGAGCAGCCCAAGGCCAGAGGGACTTTATTTCAGGAAGGGAAGAGGGCATGGGGCAGCTGGGCATATGATATCAGGTTGTGTTTTCTTTCTGTCTGGTAACCCCTCTGAGTCATCGTCAGTACTTGAGGAATAAGGGACGGAGGAGTGTGTGTTTTTGAAGCAGGAAGAGGACATCATTATTAGTTGGGCAGATACAGACACGGGCCCTGCCTGGAGATATCAATCGGATGGAGGGTGGCACACAATAGCCAGGAGCATGCGACACTCATTAGAAAATCCCAGAGATCCTTGATCGATAGTTGTTTATTTTCAAATCAAGCAAGATGGGGTGAGGAGGAGTAGATATACTTTTTTTTTTTAAGTCTCACTACTGGAGTTAATTCAGGTTCATAGTGACCCTACAGGACAGGCTAGACCAGCCTCTGTAGATTTCCAAGACTGTAACTATTTATGGGAGTAGAAAGCCTTGTCTCTCTCACAGGGGGGTGGATGGTTTCAAACTGCTGATCTGGAGGTTAGCAGCATAGCCCATTATGCCCCCAGGGCTCCAGGGTATACTAAGAACTGTGTTTAAAAAAAGGAAAAACCTGACGATGGGCAGTGGGGAAGAAATAGACCATTGATTTGGCATCACCCTTAATGAGCCCTGGTGGTATAGTGGTTACTGATACCCACAAAGCCAGCCGTTTGAAACCACCAGCCCCTCAGTGGGAGAAAGATGAGGCTGTCTACTCCCATAAACAGGTGCAGTCTTGGAAATCCACAGGGGCAGTCCCCCCTCTAACTTCTAGGGTGCCTATGCCTTGATATTGACTCCCTGGTAGGGAGTTTTTCATATGCTTGGGAAGAGCTGCCAGTCTCTCTCTCTCTCTTCTCTTCTCTTCTCCTCTCCTCTCCTCTCCTCTCCTCTCCTGTCCTCTCCTCTTCTCTCTCTCTCTCTCTCTCTCTCTCTCTCATCATCCTATGGAGTCTCCTAATGATTAGGTTGCTCCCCGCTTACAGGAGAGTTGGACGTGGGAATCCACCCTGACTCTAACACAAATCTCTCCTGCTCCTCCCCAACCAGCCCAGACTTGGCCCAGATGCCATCCCGTGTCCTGTGTTCCTGGGGTCCCTAGATGGTGCCAATGATTAAAGTGTTTAGCTCAAGTCCACCCAGAGGGCCCTTGGAAGAAAGGTCTGGTGATCAATTTCAGGGCAATCAACCACCTGGGGACCCTCTGGGGAACCATTGCGGTGAGCCACATTCTGTGGCCATGCATCAGAATGGACCCCACGGCAACTGGTGCAGCACCCTCTTCTGAATGTTCTCATGCGCTCTGAGAATGAGTTGAGGACCATGCTGCTGCTGCCCCCCGCAGCTGCCACCGGTGGGCCCCTTATACAATGGGTGCCACAGGGCCCCGCCGAGATCTCCATCACAAGAGCATGTGCCCATCTCCAAGGGCCCCCTTCCCTTACAGATCGCCTGCAGGGACACGAGGGCGGCTTCATCTGGTAGGTTATCCTCCCAAGCCAGGCACTGGCGCTAAAATAAAACTCACTGCCATGGTCGCGCCCATGCCAACTTAGCGGGAGCATAGAAGGACAGGGGAGAACTGCCCCTGGGAGTGTCCCAGACGGTGACTGTGCAGGAGAAAGGCCCGTCTTTCTCCCAAGTAGCACCTGGTGGTTCCCAACTGCCAACCTTTCAGATCGCAGCCCAATGCATAGCCACTAAGCCACCAGGCTCCCTAGCGACTGGCACAGTGGTACAAAACAGTAACCCCTGACCTCAAGGTAAAAACTATCCTCCTCTAGAACTCCCTTTGGGCCAGGACGAAGCTAGTTCCACCCGAGAGCACAGCCCTGCTCTGCTGTCTGCCCTGCTTCCGTGACACCCCTTATCCCAAAGGCACTACAGTCTCCACTACAGTCACTTGCTAAAGAAGATGTGTCCCTGGTTCGGCTTCCAGAGAACCCACCTCCCAGCTGCCCTTGAATCATTTCTGCTACCTAGTGACCCCATGTGTATCAGGGGAGGACTGTGCTGCACAGGCGTTCCCGTGGCTGATTTTTCAGAAGGAGATCACCAGACCTTTCTTCCAAGTTGCCTCTGGGTGGATTTGAACCTCTAAACTTTGGGTTGGCGGCCAAATATAGGAGGGACTCCAGGAACCTCCCCTCCCCTCTTCTGGCCCCACGGAGCACAGGACACAGCAGAAATGGAATGGAATGGGATAGAACCAGGACAGGGTCTGTACAGGTTGGGGGTGAGGCTGGCGAGACTTGTGAGGCTGGTGAGCGGCAGAGGGGAAAGGGACCTTGGGGGCTAGACAGAGTGGAGAGTGCTCAATGGCGAAAGCCGTGAGTGGAGGAGGAGAAGACACACGAAGTCAGCAAAGCTCTTTCCTCCACAACCTGAGCCTCCTCCGAGAGCCCCGCCCTGCCCACTGCCTGCTAGGTGTTATGTTCTTAGCGCTCAGCAGAACCAGACACTGCGGGGACGGCTCCTGTTTGAACTTGTCTGTTCTGTCACAGTAAGAGGAGGTCTCCAACTGATCCATTTGTTAATCCCCTGGATTAAGCTCACATCAAGAGTGAAAACACCACTAGGGGAGAATTCCTACAGCTTCCTGCTTGAAACAAGATTTGCCTGCAGCGAATGGGCATGCCCAGTCTGACAGCTACTATAAACCCTGAGCAGTGTTTGGGGTGGGAGGCTGGGAGGGGGTGGGGTGGTGTTAGAAAATGCAAACGAAAGGGAAAAGACCTTGCTAGGGAAGTCAGAGGAGGAACAGGGGCAGAACCGGAGAGAGGCCTCTATTGCTATCCGATCGCAGTCCAGGAATGCCCTTTCTGCACTAAAAATAAAAAGCCTATCTGTTGCCATTGAGTAGATTCCAACTCATGGATAACTCATGGGTGCTAGTCCAGGTAGACTAGAGCAGCAAATTCATAAAGACACATGTGTATAAGAATGAGGTTGGTATACAAGAGCAATTGAGTATTGAGAAAACATCCCAGCCCAGACCAGATCAAGTCTATAAGTCTGACATTAGCCCATATGTCTGACACCAGTCCATAAAGTCCTTGTCAGACTCATGAAACACATGCAATGATGCCAAATGCAGGAAGATCACGGGCCAGTGGGTGGAAAGTCTTGAGGATCCAGTGGCGTTGTAAGCATCTCAGCGCTGGCAGGGGTCTCCATGTGGCTTCTCCAGGTCCAGGGCTATGGCTGCATCAAGGTAGGTCCATGTAGCTTCTCCTCAGGGATGTCTCGCAGGGAGTCAGCCTTGTGAATGGAGAGTCTCCAAGGAAGTGAGTTGAGAGAGCTGTCTCCCACCTCCAAGGAGGAACTCCAGGAATTCCCAGAATTCTCAGGAGAAGGTCATGCCCACACAGAGGCCTCATTGGCTATATTCTGATTGACAGTCTAGACTCTACTACACTCTTAATCCTCAAATTGACACCAGATCAGGTAACTACTACACCATGTGTTACAGACCAGAACTACTCCATAGGGTTTCTTGGCTGCCATCTTGGTGGAAGGAGATAGCCAGGCATTTCTTCCACAGCACTGTTAGGTGAGTTGGAAACCCCAGCCTTTCAGCTAGTGGTCCAGTGCAAACCATATGTGCCACTCAGAGACCTGCACTAAAGACAGAGCAGTTTTGGTCAGGATATTTTAGCACCACTATTGGTCAGGGGGTGGAGAGAAAATGCTGGCAGAAGAGAAAATTTTAGCAGAAGCGATTGGAGGAATAAGGAGGACGTTTCTTACTTTTGATTGATCTTTCTTCAAAGCCTTGAAGAAAGAAAGGAAAAATCATGGGGGTGGGGGTTGAAATTGCTTTGCTATAACTTTAGCTGAATTTCTAATCGAGAGTCGTTGTGGCTTTGCCAAACATTGTTCCATTCACTTTTGAAAGGGTCTCAAACTCAGGACCTGCCTGCTGAGACTCTCCACAGACTATCTTAACTCTTTGTACGGGATGGCAGGAGTACGGGCGTGTTAGTAAATTTTGGAGGCTAGTGAAGAAAGTTGTATGTGTTTGGGGTTTGAGTTTTGAAAGTTAGGTCACATGATTGACTTCAGGGAGGTTAGTGTCCTTTCTTCATGTAAGGGCTATTATCTTGAGGATCTCCTGTGAAACAGGTGTTGTCCTGGGCATGGATCACATGTAGATAAGTGGATGCAATTTCTCTACCCCAGACGTTCACAGCAGAAGAGAGACATATACGACGTAAACAAGAGGTTCCACCAAGCTCTCCCTGAAGTTCTCTAGCCATACGCTGATCTGTCCTCACAGGGTTCATGGTTTTTCCACTAACATGAGAGAAGCATCTAAGAACATGGGAGTGGGCCAGCCCCTCCAGCTGTTTGCACCCGACACACCCCGCAAGACTGTTGGAGGGAAATCTCACATAGTACAGCTCCGTGACGCTTTGATTCACCCCCGCTATTGTTCCTTCTGCTCCATGTATTGTCCAAGTATCCAAGTATCAGCACAAGGCAAGGCCAGAGAGCTCACTTCATCATGTGTTTCCAATGATGTCCTCTTCCCAGGAGAGACCAGTCCTTGGAAAAAGCACATCATTGGTGGAGCAGAGGGTCAGGGAAAAAGATGGAGACCCTCAGCTGGATTGACACAGTGGCTGCAACAACGAGCTCACAGGCAACACCCACTGGGGGGTGGGGCAGGACAAGGCAGGATTTCATCCTGTTGTAAAGAGGGTCCCCATGAACCACAGCAGTGGTGATCATAAGGGAAACATGGACTCTGCTGGTTAAAAGGATCACAAACTGCCCCTTCTAATTTCCCCACCCTTGTCTTCTAGCGCATTATTCCAACTGTTACTTGAATGTTCTTTGTTCGGGTGGTAGTTAAATCATCTGGTGTCAATTGGGGACTTGCTAGGATTAAGAGAGAAGGGGTGGAGTCTAGTCTATCAATCGGATCATAGCCAATGAAGCCTCTGTGTGGGCATGGCTTTCTCCTGGCAATTCTGGGAAATCGGATGTTTCCTCCTTGGAGGTGGGAGACACTTCTTTCTCTCTCTGACCACTCCCTGGGAGACATTGCAGCTGACAAGACATGGAACTATGCTAGTACCCTGAGCTGAAGAAGTCACATGGACCTACCTGATGCAACCAGACCTCTGAAGCCAGAGAAGTCACAGAGAGACCCCTGCCAGTGCTGAGATGCTTACAACGCCACTGGATCCAGAGACTTTCTACCCGCTGGCCTATTATCATCCTGAATTTGACGACATTACATGTGTTTCCTGAGTCTGAAGAGGACTTTATAGATTGGTATCAGATGCATGGGCTCATATCGGACTTATGGGCTTGGACTGGACTGGGTTGGGATGCTTTCTTAATGTACAATTACCCTTTATGTAAAACTCTCTCTTATATATATAGGAGTCTCTATGGATTTGCTTCTCTAGTCTACCTGGACAAACACAGGTATAGAACATTTTCAAAAATGAGGACCTCAGATTCCTCGAGAGTAAGAGCAATCCATTTTTAAACGTAGGCAAAAGTTAGGTAGGCTCCCTTCCCAGTTCACTCATGACGACCACCAGAAGAAAGGAAAACGCCTCCATGCCATCACGTCAATTCTGACCCACAGCTACCCTGTACAAGGGAGTGGAACTGCCCCTGTGAGTTTCTGAGACCACGTGTTATTTAAATCCTTGACCGTTTTCATTACTGTTCATATCATCCTTATCTGATAGTGCCTGTAATACAGGAGCCATTTCATGATTTCTGTTTCTTACTTGTTTCTGAGGTTTTGGACCAGTTTGAATGGGCTTAGTCATGGCCAATAAAGCGAAATTAGAAAAGACTTGAATTTTTTTTTTAATTTGGGTGAAACAAAACAGTAGCAAGAATGGGGGGAAACTATGGATCAAAGCCAAGAGTAGGAGACTCAGACGTGCTTAGGGAGTTCCTGAGTATGATGTAGGAGATTGGATGACTGCCAGGACGGTGAAGAGCAAGACACATGTCACCCTCTCCCTCTGAGCAGGGCTCCTCTGTTTCCAACTCTGCCACTCCAGAGATTTGGTTGCTGTGCAACGCGCATGCTGCCCTTGTTTTCTAAGACGGAGATTATGTTTCTAGGAGGATATCCACCTGTAGCTTTTTCCATTCCGGCTAGAGTTCCAGTTCGTCCACATTTTACACACTTGGGTCCCTGCCAGTATCACTTCATGGACCATGATTGAACTGGGAAGAACTCATTCAAAGCCCTGCCTTTTCCCTTGAATAGGAGTCATCTTTTTCTGTTTTGGTACGTGTCTAAAAGTGTTGCACTATCAAGGAAGATGTGTTGTGAGATCCCGGAACGACACTGGCCTCATTTAAAGGGTCCTGAGTTTGTCTCCCTAGAGTTCAACCATCGATTGATTCTTTCGGTCCTGCTCAGTCTGGATTTCTCCTTTACTGTAAGGATCTCTTTGGATTTTGTACTCAATCCCAGGGCATAGCCCTTCATCAAGAGCATAGTTACTATTTTTCCCCATAGGTCTGCACTTTGTAAGATGTCACCAGAGTGTTGAAGGTCTATCTCCTGTGACTAGGTCACAGCTCCAACCTCTCCCAGGACTGTATGACCTGTTGTCACTGTTCTGCTTTGAACCCCGTGCCAGCCCGTCTATGCCATGTGTCATCGAGTCCCAACATTCATCTGCACAGTACATCCCTCCTCATCCCTCAGCCAACAAAGCTGGGTCGATGGACATGCAGCTCTCTGGGACCTCCTGCTGCGTCAAAAAGGAGGAAGTAAACTCAAACTCACAGCCACCGAGTCCATTCAGACTCATCGTGAACCCTGGTGGCACCGTGGGTTACTCATTGGGCTGCTAACCTCCCGGTCGGCAGCTCCAAATCATGAGCCATTCCTCAGGAGAAAGACGAGGCTTTCTGCTCCCATCCAGCTGCAGTCTCGGAGAGCCACAGAGGCAGGCCTACTCTGTCCTAAAAGGTTGCTATGAAATCTTCTGCCCAGTTGCCCCTCATCTAGTCCCCATCCAGGAAATTTTAGCTACATTCTGGTGTCTGCTTCATAGTCCAGCAAGAACCTCTTCTATTTGGGTTCCACTACTTTGTTTCGCATCAATAAGCTACTCCCAAGCGCACATAGGTAGCTTATCTTGTGTGTTTTCCTAATGTTTCCTAGCCCCACACTTGTTATCCAAAGCCTGCAAATAATTGCCTTATATATTTTTCCAGTTTTATAGTCGTTTTCGGTGAGAGGAAAAGTTTGGTACCAGTGACCCTGTAACAGTCGAGCGGGCAAGTCAGTGTGCTTTTCTCTTAATTATTGATGTTATTTTCTGCACATCCTGTCTAGAACTGTGCATCCCATAATTCACAAACCAACCCCTGCACCCCTTGGTGAAGAGCCAGTGGCAAGACAACATCCTGAGAGAAGACAGCAGAGCAGAGAAAAAGAAACGACCCTGTCTTTACTGAATCAGGCTACTCTGATGTCTCACCTCCAAAGTCCTTTTTATATGAGATTTCAAATGTTTTTCTTTTCTTCCATAAGCCATTGCTTTCATTAAGTTCGGCCAATAGGCCAAACTTCTCATTTTCTAGTGGTGCAATGGTTAAGTATTTGGCTGCTGACCAAAGGTCAGCCATTTAAGCCCACCAGTAGGTTCACAATAGAAAAGAGCTAGCAATCGGCTGCTGTAAAGATTACAGCCTAGGAAACACTGGGAAGCAGTTGTACTCTGTCAAATAGGGTCACTGTGAGTCCATTCTGACTCAGCGACATGCACAGTGGTCACAGCAACACGGAAAGATTATCCAAATAAACGCTCCGACAGTACCAGTTTGTGCCAGAATAGATGCCTTACACAAGGTAGCTTGCCTTTCTCTAAGTGATATGCAGAGAACTCTCACAAGTGCAGCCCTTTCTTCTCCTCTCATAGGAAAGGTGGTCAATGAGACCACAGACTCTCCCATCAGGCTAACTCTAATCCTATCTGCTTGACCTTTGTTGCAATTCGATTTGATGTCAACTTCAAGCCGTGTGAAGTGGTGGGGGGAGGCCAACTGATCAATCAGGCCTCTTTTGGTGGGGGAGGGGTGTCTTCAAGAAAGACAGTGAGGAAATCACCCTTCCTCTAACTTGCCCTTCACCTTCATCTATGGAGGCAGCCCCATGTGGGCCTCTGACCCTGGGAGCTAATTTCTGGGATGTCTCTATCCCAAACTTCAGATCCACGTGACTCTGCACCCACCTGACTGTGATTGCCCTGCAGCCCGCTTCACCTGGCCGCATGGTTGGTCCTCAGTTACATGAGTCGGAAGAGGGCTCCGGCCAGCATCGGACCGATAGACTTGAGTTGGCCTGGGCTGGAATGCTTTCTTGCTATAAAATTACTTCTTGATATAAAGTTATTTCTTACACATATAGGAGTGTCACTGTTTTTCTGTTTTGTTTCTCTCTCTAGACAACCCAGACTAATGCAATGTAGTTGTTTCTTGAACACTGGGTTTTCAAATCTAGAAAATGACATTTGAAAGAACATCCATACACACATCCCCCAAATCGACTGCCATGGAGTCTATGACAATGCATAGCAGCCTTGCATAGGGTTTCTGGGGCTATCAATCCTTCAGAGAGCAGATGGCATCATAGACCTGCCCTTGAGCTTCTGTTGGTTGTGAACCACTGACCAATACTTACCCAACGGTTAACTGTCCAATACTTACCCAGCAGAACCACCAGGACTCCTCCCATATCCATTAGGGGGTCTTCATTTAATGTAAGCGGATGGTTGGTTTAAGCAGTAAATGAAATAAGGCTATGAGAGACTTCAAAGATAGGGCTGCTAACATGTTGGATTCCGAGAACAACATTCATATTGCAATCTACGTTTATAAAAATATTAGGAGACCTAGAGAATCAGACTTGGAAGTGACATAAAGAGGGGAATCTAGGCCACAGCCAAACCACAGCCAAAATTATACCATAAATCTATTCTTGTGAGGCCTCTGTGACTGCTGACATCGAAGCATTGGTGGAAGATTATCTCCCACAGCTCCTGACCTTCACATTGGACGGTCCAGCAGGAGCCACAGTCCTCAGAGAACTAGGAAGTTCTCTAAAACGCCAACTCTGGAACCATTAACTGATGAATGAGCTCTCTGTTTTCCTCTGCTCTGTATCTCAAGCTACCAATATGAAAGACGAGTCAGGTGCCTCTGTGTGTGTGAGTGTTGCTCTTGGGTCCACACGTAAACTACAAAAGGGTCTAGAATGACAAGTCTTTGAACTTTCTTGGCTTCTATATTAGATGTTCTACCAAAAGTGATAAGGAATTGCTTACATTTCTTTGTTAGTTTCTTAAATGTTCTTAAAATGGAGTTAGAAGGCTCCTGAATAAGTCCAGTGTGGGGAGCAACCCTTCTAGACATAACTGCCATTCCATTCATGGGTTTGGTGGGAAGAGTAAGTAAGAGAGAGAGAATGAAAATAAGAACCCAAACCCGTTGCCACCAAGTTGATTCTGACTGCACAGGGTTTCTGAGACTAGATCCTTACGGGAGTAGATCATTCCTTCTTCTACAGTGTGAATAATGGTTGCTCAAATAATGATAGTTCTCATCATAATTTAATATGAAATTGTACTGTCAAAAGTATACTGTATACTGTAAAAATCAAGTCATCTGATCTTTAGAATACACCAGTTGTCCATGACATCTGCAGCTGAGGTGGCTAACGTGGTAATAGAGAGGAAACAATTAGCAATGGAGGAGTAATGCCCCCAAGGAATGAAGGTGGAGAGACTGATAGAGGAACAAGAAAAGGAAGTGTGCCCTAATTCAGAATTGCTGAGTCTAAGGCAGTAGTTAGTCATCCAAGAGAAATGTCATGGGCAGGAAATGGAGACTCGGTGACATGCTATTCAGAACAGCTCTGGGCTGTAGAGAGGATTAGCCCTACCCAAGGTACATGCAATGTAGGAAGGCAGGAATTCAAAACAAATGGAGAGTTTTAGGAAAGAACGTTCACAGTTGATTTTTTGGAACTAAGCACTCAGTACCACATTAGTTTAGTGATGGTGGTGCTGGGCCTGGTGCTGGTGCTGGTGCTGGTGTGAGTGTGGGTGTGGGTGTGAGTTTATTTTGGTTTTGTTCTGTTTTGTTTTAAGTTTAAAGAAAAGAATTGATATTGGGATATCAAGGAATCTTCCATTATTTTTTTCTTGGCCCCTCTTCCAATATGACATCCTTCCTCTTCTCCCATCCAAACACATGGGCACACAAATAACGCTTGTGATTGATTGCAAAAATTATGCCTTTCGGTGTATGCCCTTTGGTCTCATTTGGGCTCAGTTGACTTCTGATATCTGATAGAGGATCCTAGTGAAAACATACCAAGGAAAAAGGACAAATCTAGAACACTGTTGCCCAAACCTTGTAAATATGAGGACCCCACAGAAAAACAACAACAAAGAAACCCTCATTTCCGACTCATGGGGACCCTAATAGAGCCTTGTAGAACTGCCCCTATGAATTGTGGGTATAGAAACTTTGCCATTCTCCCAGAGAGGCTGGTGGTTTCCAACTGCTGGCTTTCAGTTAGCAGCCCAATACGTAACCACTAAGCCACCAGGGCTCAGAGAACCCCTCCAGTAGTGGGCAATCCATCATAGTTGGTCTGTATATCACTCCTTTTGTCGGTGGGAAATTGCCCTCCCCTTCTCTGTGTGTGATTCTGGTGGGGCTGTAAGTCAAGGGCTGTACTTCCTTGTTCCCTAGGGATGAGCATGTGACTCAGACTGAACAATCAGACTGCCTTCTCTACCTTAATGCCACGGTGAGTCCAGAGAAAAACACACCAAGTAGGGCTGGCCAATCGGAACTCTCTTTTGGAAAAGGGCATGGATGTTGAGATTACACCTCTTGAGTTTAGGGTCACCGTGAGTCGAAATTGACTCTCTGGCAGTGAGTTCAGGTTTTGTTGCTGTTGTTTGGGTTCTGTTGTTACTGTTGTTCTTGGTGGGGGGAAGGATCATGTCATCATGGAACAAAGAGTAGACCACTAACCACCCCGTGAGCAAAGCCTATCTGAAAATGAAGCTGAGAAAAGCAAATAGAGATCGGGATGCCTCTGAGTTACTCATACGTTCCTCTTCTGGTTTTAGTTAGAAGCGCTGGTGGCAAGGTGAGTTACTTTAGGGCTGCTAGCCTCAAGGAGAGAACCATCAACCCTTTGAGGGAGAAAGATGAGACTTTCTACTCCCATAAAGAGTTAGTCTCAACCCCACAGAGGCATTTCGACCTTGGCCCACATGGTCTCTATGAAGCACTATCAACTCGATGGTAGTGTATTTGAGTTGGTGTGAGCTCGTTTGAGTGGAGGTCTTATGGCTTGTCATTGATAGAGGCCTTTCTCATAACTGCCATAGCAACTGTCAAGGTTCAGACCCTTACCTGATATAAGTTGAAATTTTAGCGCAGCAGGAGAAAGGCATTTAATGACAAAATGACTGTAAGCTCAGTAAAGAGTTTTAAATACTATGGAATTAATTCATTCTAATCACACCCCCTGGCCTTATTTTAAAATATAATAATCTTTGCGAGAGGAACTTATTTATTCTGGCACTAGAGAATGCTTATACAGCAAGTAGCTTAATGGGCCCCTAGCAATAATTTTATCATCCTCCACCTAAGGTCAGAAATCATTGTTTTCAAGCCCAATACTGAGAAAAAGTTCTTCAATATATCACTATAAATTAAAGAGTTGTATACCTTTGGTCCATCTTAAAAAAATACAGCATCAAAGGAGTATACACCTTTTTATACCCTAAGACACAGAGTTTGCCCTGAAAATTTCAAAGTCCCAACACCATCACCAGGCAAACACAGGGTCCCTCTCTGAGTGCAGGAAGCTCTGGGACTTGTCTAGGAACCTCACTGCCATGGTCATCAGAGGAAATTGTCAACATTCGGGGGAAATCAGATGCTCGCTGATATATAGACACCCAAGACAAAATTTCAACCTCCTGAAATTTGAAATGTGGTGCCAGGGGCCATCGGTGATAGATTTGACATTCTATCAGAGCAGTGCACCAAAGCTCTATTAAAAATTACTCAAAAAAATGGGAGAAGCCCTGACTATAAAAGCAACCATTTACTAGGAAGACCAATCCAACCCTTTAAAAAGCTGGCTGGCTGGGGTAAAATGCACTAGCTGTTCAATTTCCTTTTTGACCTGTTTTTAAAGTTACAACAATTTTCAAAGCTATTTATATAGCTGAAGATCTCTATAAAGACTTCTACACATTTTCAATTTAACAAAGAACAGACTGCGAGACCATGTTGGGGTCAAGAGGCACGGGGCTCGAAGTGCGAGAAGCCCATTACACCCTACTTCAATTTAGCTGCGAGGAAAGGGAGTTCTACTGCCCTGGGAAAAAAACATCGATCCTATGAGCAAAAAGGTTCGCAGAAAGTAAGAGGCCAATAAATTCAGGCCCCAGCCCTGTAGCAACGTCATCAAATGTTGCCTGGGTCTTTGATGTGTGCTATGGACATAAATTGTGTCTCCCCCTTAGTCCCCACCCCCCTCCAGAAAAATAGTCTTGGGGTCCTGACCCATAGTACCACTTGGGAACAGGGTTTTCTTTGTCATGCGAATGAAGCCAGAGCCTTGTAGGTGTGCCCTCAATGGTTCTTGAGATACAAAATAGCACAATAGGCAGAAAACCAAGCAATGGAAGAAAGATAGGTACCATGTATACATCATCAAAGAACTAGGAAGGGAAGTGCTAGAGTAACTAGAACAAGGATTTCCCACAAAGCAGACCCCAAAAGCCTTGCCCTAGAGCCAGCACCCTGAATTCATACTTGGATCCTCCTAACCTGTGCTAAAATATATTTTTATATTTGTTAACACTCCCCGCCCCTGCCGCCCCACCCCCCCACACACACACTTGTGATATGTCTGTTACAGCAACACAAGATAACTCAGACCGAGTCTGAGCGGCCTGATCGGGCTAAAATGATTGGAAAAGGGCACCGGACTTCCGGTGGTGCCTTCAGCTGAAGTCTGGGGACTGCGCCCATTTCCCTCTTCCTGACAAGCCCACCATTCTGACTCGAGGCATGGATCCTGTGGTGGGATCGAATGTTAGAATTTTTAAAATGCAAGTTTGATGTGGATGCACAACTGTCTATAAAACGTAAGCTCCTTGCCTGTAATGTATTTAATTTCACACTGGCTGCCGGGATTGCCCCTGAACGGATGACGGCCAGGCGGGTAGGGGGCTCACATTGTCCCAGGAAACGAAACCACACGGTTTAAATAATGCCTTGGTGTCTCACAAGGATCAGTCCGATGTCCTAGTGTCTCAGACGAAAAATGAGTACCTGGGCGGCAAGTCATTTGGTTTGGTTAAGAAATTGAATGGGTTTCAGGGCAAGAACATTGACTGCACTCTTTGGACAGTCCATCTGTCCACATTCACCATGGCACCTGCCTTCTGCGGAGGGGCAGAAGCACACACTTCGTGCAAGCAGGCATGTGATGGTCAGGGTCTATTTACTGAACAGCCCCGGGACTAAGACCCCACTCCAAGGTCAACCACTTCAGGCTGGCCCTGGCCTTTAGATAATGATCCAGGGTTCTTGTCCAAGTGGGAGAAGATGCTATAGAGAAGCTCCGACGCCCGCCTCATCCCACTCCACCGTGGGCTCGATTCTTTTTCGAGAGCACGTTTCAACTTGAAGGGCATTTTCCAAGTTATCCCGTGCCGTGCTGGACCATCGCTCGGTTTTCTTGACCTCTGCTCAGGCCAGAGGCGCGTTGAATCGGAGCCAGATGGGGCCAGAAGGAGGCTTTGCAGCCAAGTGGCCTTTCCCTGGTGCTCGCCTTGCACCTGTAACGGATCCAGAGCAGCCGTGGAAAGAGGAAGCACTTTTACAGCCCCGGAGCGGAGCCTTGGCTACAATGGCCTTTGCACCCGTGTCTGCTTTGGTGCGTGACTTGGCCTAGCAGTTGGGGAAATGAGAAGAGGCCCAGGCTAGCACCCCTTGGGACTAACTATCCCATTGTGAATGCTTTTTTTAAAAAAGGATTTCAAGAGTCAGGGAGTATAGAAGGCTCTTTTACTTCCTCTGAATCGTTGCTTCAATATTTAAATGGTTCCCCCCCAGAAGGAAGTATTAACGCTTGACTCATCTCCCCACCTCCACCCTCTTCTTTTGGCTTTTGAGTCTGAAAAGGATGCTGGAAGTCATCAGAGGCCCGGTTGGGATGGGGAGTGTTAATTCTTCCATATCTAAGCCTCTTTGTCGAAATTCCCTTTGTCTCCTGCCCCAAGTCATTAAACACTAATCCCATCACTCTTCCTAATCCGACACACTGGAGCTGGGGTTCAGTTTCCGAAACTGTCGTCGTGGATCTCCTAATAGACAGCGCGTCTGGATCGCGGGGGGTCAGCGCGCACATTCAGGGCATCCCATTGCCGCTCCTTAATGAAGTGGCCTTAATGAATCTTTTCCTCCTTCAGGCCATGGGCAAGCGCAGGCGTCAATGGGTTTAGTGTTAAGTAGGCGATGCTACCGAGGCATCTCAGGGGCCTTGGCAAAATATGACAGTCAGAAAGCAAGACCAAGGAAAGCGGCCGCCGCTGAAGTGCTCATTTAATTACGAGGGGTTGACAAAAGAAGATCTGCCCTTTGTGCCTTACAAAGGACAAGGGACTAAGAGAGACAGAAAGGGGCTTTTCCAACAAACGATGAAAGAAGGGAAAACATGGAGAGCACTCGTTCACACTGGCTACACAGACTTACCTTTCTAAATACCAGGGATGCCCAGACTGAGGTAGGCTTTTCTGTCCCACCAAGTGATGGAGACCCGAGAGGGAATCTGATAAATTCTTCATGGGCAGAAAGCCACTATCCAATGACAATCCACTAAGTTTAAAATGAGGTATTGTTCCTGGCATGTTGATAATCCTAGGGGACTTGGAAAACAACCCGGAAGAAAAATTTATATCCAAGGCTCACCTCCCCGCTTCCTTTTCTACCTGAGTAAATTGTTTACCGTTCCAATAGTTGAAGTCCACTTGGATCTAATATCCCTTCAACACAGCAGATTTAAAGGAAAACCTTGACGGCCCTTGTTCATTTTTTGTTTTCAAAACACCCGGACCAAACCAAGGACATCTCACCCTTGGTGTTTTGTTTGTTTGTTTGTTTGTTTGTTTGTTTTCTTTAACCCCTTAGGTGAGAGTATTTATTATATGATACAATCTAAGTATTTATTATGCACTAATTTTACAATCTAAGGAGATTTGTCAAATTAATGGATGGCATTGGTCTTATAAATACAAACATTTCAAATTCTATAGTATTGCAGATCATTGCTTAAAAGAAGAAGAAAATCAAGTTTACAAGGACAATGTCATTCTTGTGGTCATAATTTATTCAGCATTAAAGACAGAGAAAAACAATTGACAGCAATTAATACAACTGGGGTTGAATTGTTTTGTCACAATGTCTCCATGCTGGGATCATCCGACCTGAAATTTTAAAAGTCTGTGGGGTGGGAGGTTGGGGGTTAGAGGTAGTAGTCACTCAATAATTATGTATTGTGTCAAATTGATTAGCTGATTCATTGCGCCAACTGATCCAGCCCTCAAAAAAAAAGAGGCTTAGAGAAACCTCAAATTTGGGGTCAATACATAAATGACACCTGGAGATCATTTAATAGAGCTGAGAAAATTAAGATCACATGGCACAATGGGCTTAGGAATTCTGACTTGGCTGCCAGCACGACTTGGACAGATGATGTCAGATGCTGAGAACAAAGTCCCAGGCTTCCCTCGTGCTGCCAAGACCCGAAACCCTCTTCATTGTCTGTGGCAGGGGACATCTCGGCTTCTTCTTTATTGAGCATTTCAGCAAAGTTCTATTTTCTCCTTCTTCTCACCAGACCTGATAGTCAACTCCCTAATGAAAACGAATCAGACACGTCGACGAACTGGATAGATGAGAACAAAGTGACTCATCTCCAAATGAAGCCACGGCCTTGCCTGAAACACATGGAAACAACCGCATTTAGCATTTGGGCGGGTTGTCAAACTCCAGTGCATGTCTACTGTTGGCAATCAAAGTTACACTTGGACATTGTTAAAATGTGCTCATGTGTTCAGTACTGCTCCTTTCCTCGTCACTGACTTGCCAAGTCTTTTTCTTTGGGGAATCAAACAGCTCTTACAGGCATTGAGGGAAAATTTCCTGTGCCTCACGCTTAAAGAGAGAGAAGGGGGGTGGGGGCAAACAGCCTCCATTGAGTTTATGGGAGATACTGAGGCAATGTGAGGGCAACACCAGGACCAGCTGAGTGCCAGCTGTCCTCAGAGCTCCAACCTTGAAAGTCAGTTTTCCCTGAAGCTGGGCTGCCTATGGTGAATTAGATCCCTGTAGCTACATCCTACCAGAACTCTTTATTTAATCCTTCCCTTCCTTTCCAGACCCTAAGTCCCCCGCACTCCCCATTTTGCACAAGCACGCCGCATGAATCTAGTTTCAAATGAAAACAACTTCTCAGAGTGGAGCCAGATTAGTGCAGGGGAACGCTCTCTGGAGACGCTACACTCCAGACTTTGCCTCCCCGCTGGTCTTCCATGCCCTCAACTACAGAAGGCGACGGGGGTGGGGGGGTGGGGAGTCGTTTGGATTTGATTACTGTCCATGCTCCCCCATCCCCCTGCCCAGTGAAGGTATGTATTGGTAAAGTAGTTGGGGTTCTTAAGATATTCTTTTTAAGAAAAGATGTCTCGCTTAGCTTTTGACTGAATAGGCATTGCGAGTTATTTGCTCTTTTGTTCACGGTAAGAAGCATCCGCTGAGCTATGCCAGTATTCTGTAGTGAAAGCAGAGCAGGGATATTATAAATTCAAGAGCAGACATGAAGGGTGAGGAAAGACTGCTATCTACAGATAGGTAGCTCACACCTAGATGTGTACCATTCCCCAAAACAGCATAGCAAAGAGTAAAACAACAAAGCATTGGTCAATATCTCTATTACATAGGAGACACCAGAAGAGCAGGTGCTATGTGAATTATAGTCACCTCCACATGCCTAATGCCTGACACATGCTTCCAGATTGAATGGATGGGTGGATGGATTCGGCTGTAGGTAGCATTAGCTGCAACATTATCTAAAGGGAAGATCAGGTTGGATACCAAGAAGAGCTAAGATAAATCTCACACTTCCTGTGGGATATTTCCCTACAAATTATGTAGAAATGAAATACTCTGCTTTTTACCTTTGAAATATGGACATTTCTCCAAAGGGGAAGGCAGCTGACTAAAATACTGCTTATGAGATGCTACCAAAGTAGAACTCTTACAAAGGGGTGGCTTTAAAGAACAGAAATCTCTTTTCTCAGTTTTGGAGGATAAATGTTCAAATTGAGGTCTCAGTCTTATCAAGCCCTTCGGTGGCCTCTTTCCTGATTTCTAGTGCTTGCCAGCAATTGGAGTTACTTTGCTTGCAGATAAATCCTCACACAATGTTTATCTTTCCCTTGTGAATGTCACTGTGTGTACCCCACTCTTCTCATAACTCAAAAATGATGAGATTTAGGACCCACCCTGCTCTCACTAACATAAAAGAAGAATAGGATCCCATTCACAGGTACAACAACTAGGAATTTAGCATACATTTTGGTGATACCCAATTCAATTTATAACACGCTTACATTCGTCATTAATCAGTGATATGCAAACAAAGTTTGAAGAAACTATAATTCCAATTGTTGGGGAGGATTCGGGGCAATAATTTCACTCTTGCTCAGAGAGTATACATTGGTGAATCACTTTTGAAAGCATCTTGTGACCACACTCTCCCACGTATCTCCCAAAGAGGATCGGACACAGATCTTGGGGAGCACATATCATTCTTCACTGTATGATGTCTGGTGATGTTCCAGCAAAGGCAAGATGTCTAGAAATCCATCCCTGGAAGATGGATGGTAAGTTTAGGCAGCAGGCAGAATTCATACACGAGAGATAAATATACAATCTAACTACATACTTAAAACTGTTTCTTGAGTGAAATGGAATGAGATCTATAGCATATTTTCTTAAAAGTACATTAGAAACACATGAACGCATAAGCCAATGCTGTAAGTCGAGCCAATGAATAAATATAAATCTAAGTAAGTATACCAAGTGCTTTGAGGAGTCCTGGTGGTGTACTTGTTATATGTTGGGCTGGGATCCACACGGTTGGCAGTTCAAAACCACCAGTAGCTCCTTGGGAGAAAGGCTGGGCTTTCTACTCCTGTAATCCATTACAGTCTAGGAAACCCACAGGGGGGTTACTATAAACCCACAGGGAGTTGGCTATATGTCAGCGTTGACTCAATAGCAGTAAGTTTGGCTTTGGTTTTGATGTACCAAGCCCCCTAGAATGTGTATCTGCTAGAGAGAAACAAATGGGAGTATGAGGAATGAAGGAAAAACCATTAGAATTGTAACTAGAGAAAGATCTTTCTGATACCAAGGATGGGATGTGCCAGGAACTGATGAGAAAATTTAACTTAGCTTGCTTCCCCTGGGGTGCAAAGGAAAGCAATACATTTTTCAAATTAAATGCAACAGAGATCATTAGATTAATTTTTCTCCACTCCAATAGAAATGTCATCTCTCTGAGTAAATGTTAGACTTACACATGATTGCGTTCATTGAGAATCAATGCAAGGGATGCAAAGTTCCCTCTGACTGGAGGGGTAGTGGGGAACAGCCACTGAGTTGAATCAGACCCATAGCAACCCTAGTGTAGAGTTGCCCCTTTGGGATTTCAAAACTGTGAATCTTTATGGGAGTAGAAAATGTCATCTTTCTTCCCCAGAGCCGCTGGTGAACTTTGAACTGCTGACCTTGCAGTTAGCCACCCAATGCATAAGCCACTGCTTATGGAAGGAATCTCTCTACTATATCATGTATCCACTATACAGTGAACCCTCGCCACTTCACGCTTCGACTTCCGCGGCTTCACTCTATCGTGGTTTTTGCGTAACAGCGCATGCTCTGTCATTACTGCCACTGATTGGCTCATACTGTACACGCTTGATGCCATAAATAATATAATAAATAATTGTAACATCCAAAATGTTTTACTGTATTTTCCCTTTTTCGTTTAATAAATTGGATAATACGAGTGTAATGGTGACTAAAGGGTGTTTTTTCATGTCCTCTATGCTCTAACTACGAAAATATTTGATTTACAAATAAGGAATCCTACTTCGCGGAATTTCATTTATCACGGTAGGGTCTAGAACCAATTAACCGCGATAAACGAGGGTTCACTGTATATGGCATATAGTATGTATATATATAAAATGTCAATATATAATACTAGTAAATATATGTCAACATATAAAAATACATATACAGTATAAGTAGATATATTTACTTATTTCTTATACATAGAAAAATACTGGTGTTGGTTAAAGTGATAGTAACTACTAACAAGTGAGCCTTAAAATGTCAGTGGTTTAGCATAACAAATCTTTATTTTTTTGTTCATCTAGCAGTCCAGTGTAATGGGAACTAATTGACCAGGGCACTCTGTGCTGGACATGGATTCAGGGATCTAGGCTGAAAGACAGTGTCTCCCCTCCAGAACATGGTTTCCAGGGTCTTCCCAGGGCTTGTCTCTGCTCTCTTATTTGGAACGAGGGAAGAGATAGAAGAAAATATGTCGGAGGTTCCTATTATACTCACATTCCATTGTCTGGAACAGGGGGCGGGCAAACAGAGGCTCTCGAGCCATTGATGGCTCTCTTGGTAAGTACACGTGGCTCTAAAGTAAAATTTAAACCATGTAAAGGATATTATTCAGATGATGGTGATTTCATTTTCTTGTAAATATATATTTATGGTCCATGGGTAATTTTTAAATTGTTGCAAGGAACAGGATTGGCTATTTTGTCTCAAAAGTGTGCCAACCCCTGGTCTAGAACTTCGTCTGAAGGCCACACCAAACTAAAAGGAAGCCTGGGAAATGTGCCCTACCTGTGAACCCAGGAAACAGAAAAACACAACTTTCCATCAGGGGCCACTGTCAAAATCCTGCCGCAGTGGCATCCGATACCGGGAAGGCATATGACCAAGTTACATGAGCACCAGAACCAAAGACCGTCCCTGGTTTGTCCTTAAATCCAAAACAGGTAAAGGAAGAAATGGAGCCCAAGAGAATACTATACCTGTGGGCTTCGTTTCTATAGGGAAATGATCACAGGGGGAGAAGTCCTCTTTTAAATACAAGTCAACTGTTTTGTAAACAGTGACAAAATTTCAAATTCATCTATCTGGCAAAATAACTTGCTTTCAAGAGTCAACTCGGTAAGGTAAGTGTTACAGCTTTTCTGCCAGGTGATATGGGATATGCAGCCAAGATCTCTAACAGGTTCATCGTAATTCCCTTTGCAGAGACATAAGCAGGGGAGCTGGGTGACTCAAACCATGGTGAGTGGGGGCTGCTAGACACGAGTGTAAGTCTATGTATTGACCTCTTAGGCTTAAGTTCTTGTCTATAAAGCAAGAAATAAAAATATGATCCCGTAGGTTAGTAGGTTAAATAAAATAAAGGCTGTAAGGTCTTTACTACAGGAGTTGGCACAGCATCCAGGCTCAGGCATGGTCTTAAGAAGATTGTCATGGATCTGTACAAAGACGGTTCTTTAAGAATATTCACCAGAAATCTGTTACCAATCACTACATGTTATGGAAAAATCCCACTATGTCTTCAATTATAAAACCAGTCAAGTAGACAATGGCAAATCTACATGCATCCCTCAAAAGATGTAGGGAAGATTTTAATAGCATGGAAGAATTTATACTCACATGGGAAAAAACACGTAACAGCATGGAAATTTTTAACAAGTTGTTTAAAATGATTACAAAGCAGTGTGTAAAGGGCGATCCATATGTGTACATGATTGTGTGTGAATTTGTAAACAGAACATTGACTTGAGCGATCGCCGCCCAACATGTTGCTAATAGTTATCTCTGAATATAGGGAGGAAGTAACTTACAGTTGATTTGTTTTCTTCTCTAGATCAGCACTTTCTAGAGTTTTATCAATGAGTATGTATTACTTGAGGAAAAATGGACATTTTTAAGATTCAGGACATACTTACATGTTTCTATTTCCTTTTCATAAAAGGAGTCTTCAAATACACAGACAAGTCAGAAAACAGTAGAAGCATCACCTCTTACCCACCACCTAGTCTAACAGTTAAACCATTTTGCCATTTGCTTCCTTGATTTTTTTAATGTTTGGACATGTTTTAAAATGAGTTGTAACTATGTAACCCCTGGCCTGTAAACTTCCACATGAACTCTCAAACTGAGGCTATTGTCCTATCTAAGGATACCTAATCATATTTTGTTTAATAAAACAGCTATTTATACATATAGCTATGCATTTCAATAATTTGGTAAACATCTTTTATTTTAAAGGTAATTCTCTGATTCTGAATTTAAAAATACTGAGTCAAGGCATCAGAAGAACCTACATTTTAGACTAGATGCTACACTAGACTGGAACCCAATGGCACTGTGAGTTAGGTGTTGGGCTGCTAATCATAAGGTCAATGGTTCAAAATCACTAGTGACGCCGAGGAAGAAATATGAGGCTGTCTATTCCTCTAATGATGCACTGTCTTGGAAACCCTATAGATGGGGTCATTATGAGCTATAATCAACTTGAGAACAAGTGAATATGCACACACTTAGATCCTGGGTGATATAATGATTATGCATTCAACCGTCAACTGAAAGGTTGGCAGTTCCAGGCCACCCTGAGGTACCTTGGAAGACAGGCCTGGTGGCCTGTGCCTGAAAAACCACGACCCTGAAAATGCTATGGATCAATAGCTATCAGCTAACAATTCTAGGGGCTCTCCTTTCCACATTTCTAAAATAAATGACACTTTAGGGTTTTAAAAATGGTTTGTTCTGGGAGATAAAGAACTGAATTTTGAAATTACAGAAATCTGAGAGTGGGAGAATCACCGAGGAGCTAGCCTGAGTCACTGCAGTCAGGAAGACTTGAAATGTGGGAATGTGAGAGCAAGGGTGCTTAAAGAATGTTCGAATTTGCCCAATAAATAAACACACTCTGTGACTTTTTATTGAGCTAACTTCTTTCAAAAAAAAGAAAAACACTCCCTTTCTTCAATATGTTTTTGTATTTTCATTTTTCCCCGGCAGAGCCCCTTGACTCATCCTTGTAATTAATTTTTCCTATAGCAGGGAAGTCTGGACAGGCCTTTGACAAGAACGCATCCCAAAGAGCCCTCTGACATTCAAGGCAATTAAAAGGCACTCTGGGCCAGCGCCCCCATTCTCTGCATTTACATCATAAAGCCCAGCCCGCTTCTGCACACCCTTTCTCCAGGAGAGATTCCGTGGAGACAGAAGATTCAGATCTGGGCTGGAGCATCCTGGCCCTGTGTCCCTGTGGATGCCACACTCATCTCAGCTCCTCCATCCTCCTACTGCCAACATAGCTCTAACCTGCTCTCTTCAAGGCGCCTGGGCAGGAACATATTGTCTTGTCCTTTATTTCCTGTATTTCACTCATTGTCTCACAAATGAAAGCACCCACCTCCAGTTTGAGGAATCCTAATAGCAAACGTGTCCTGGACACTTGCTACCTCTGATTCATACCCAACAGCCCAATGGACTTCCTCCCCAGCTTCAGAGTTCACCACGAAAGACCACCGAAGTGAAGTCTGCAGTCCGACCTACTTTGAACTGCGGTGGGGACAAGCCTCCCAACCTCCTAGGAACCAGTTTTCGCCTCTACCGAACAGAGCACCTGGATGTGATTATTTCGAAAATTCCTTTCAAATGCACATCTTAAGGTTTCTAAGTGGGTTTTTTTAAAGTATTTCAAAAAGAATAAATGGAGACTACCCACTCACCAAAGCTCCTTTCTGAGAAGCAACTTTGCTAAATGCAAAAAAATTAAGTTCCAGAGTCATGAGTATAATGTGCCGCCCTTTGGGTGAAAATAAATGTTTATACGGAGAAACTTCAAAAGGCTCATGGGAAAGTGGAATGAAGAGCGCTGATGCTTGGCTAGGTTTGGTGTCCACTTGGCTGGCCGGGGAGTCTCAGTCATTTGGCGGTTGAGACCTGCTCCAGGATGTGACCTAGCACAAAGTCAACAATTCCACGGCAGGATCTGCTGCGCACCGTCCAGCAGCTGTCAGAAGATTCGGGCGGAGTGCAGAGGAAAGTTGCAACAAGCTCAGGAAGCCCTGGAAGCCCTCACTTGTTTATGCCAAGAAGCTTGTGAGACGGCTCCTTGGCCAACGGATTGGAAAAGGTCCTTATTTGTGTCCGTTCCAAAGAAAGGTGACCCAAGAGGAGGCGCCAATGAAAGAACACGATCGTGAACATCACACGCAAGTAAACTTTTACTAAAGAGCACCCAACAAAGTTTGCAGCAGCACCTCCATTCCCGAGTCAGAAGAGAACGTGGACCAAGGGATGTAATCTGCTGATGTCAGAGAGCTCTTGGCTGAAAGCAGAGGCTATCAGAGAGATGCTTGCTGGTGTACTGACTACGCCAAGGCATTCGACTGTGTGGATCCTGACAAACTGTGAACGGTCTTGAGAAGAATGGGAATTCCAGAACACTTCACTGTGTTCATGTGGAGCTTGTGTGAAGCAAACAAGGGAATGCTGCCTGATTTAAGACCAGAAAAGGTGTGGGACAGAGTTGTATTTTCTCACCATAGGTAGTCAATCTCTGTGCTGGTTACATCATCAGAGAAACTGAACTACGTGATCGGAGGGAGGCTTACGAACAACCTAAAATATGCAGGCAACACGAACTGGCTTGCTGATAGTGCGAAGGACTTGAAGCACTTGCTGATAAAGAGCAGGGTTTGCAGCCTTCAGTGTGGATTACAACTCAAGATAAAACCAAAATCCTAACAACTGGACCACTAGGTAACATCGTCATAAATGGAGAAAAGATTGACATTGTCGAAGATTTTGTCAATGCTCACAGAAGCAGAAGCCAAGAGACCAAAGGACTCATTGCATTGGGCAAATCTGCTGCTTTAAAGTGTTGAAAAGCAAGGGTGTTACTTTGGGGACTAAGGTGCACCCAACCAATGTCATGGTAGTTTCCATTGCCTCACAGACCTGTGAAAGTTAGGCATTGAATAAGGAAGATCCGAGAAAAGCCAATGCATTTGAATGATGGTGTTGATGGAGGGTATCAGAAGTTCCAGGCCTTCCAAAAGAACAAACAGATTGGAAGAAGGAGAGCCAGAATGCGCCTGCAGGACAAGGAGAGCAAGATTCCGCCGCACATACTTTGGACATGTCATCTGGAGAGACCAGGCCCTGAAGAAGGACATCATGATGGTAAAGTGGAGGAGCAGTGACAAAGAAGAGGGCCTTCAATGAGATGGATTGGCACAGTGGCTGCAACAAGGGGTTAAAATTAAGGTGACCAGACGTCCCGCTTTGGATGGAACAGTCCGATTTTTAACAATTTCCCCATGTCCCATGGCATTTTTAAAAAGTCCCATTTTTGGAAAGCTAGGGTATATAGTTTTCGGCTGCCATGTGGCTATTTCGCCAGGATATGAGTTTTATCAATGGTGTCCCACTTTTGTCCCACTTTACCAATGTTAAAATCTGGTCACCTTAGTTAAAATATAAGGGACAATTTTGAAGATGGAGCATCTGTACACTGTTTGACTCTGCTGTAGTGACGTTGGGTCACTATGAGTCGGAACAGACTAGACGGCACTAAACAACAATGAACTCGAAAGACAAAATCATGGCTGTCGTGTCATGCCAATTCGTAAAGACCCAGGACAGAGAAGAACTACCCCTGTGGGTAGTTTCTGAGCCTGTCACTCTATGTGGAAGTAGAACGTCTCCTCTTTCTCCCACGGAGCACCTACTGGTTTTGAACTGCTGAATTTGCCCAACACACAATCCACTAAGCTAATAGCACTCCAGCAATAGTAGTTCAAGGTAAATTGCTGAGACTTTCGCTGAGCCGCCCAGTCTCTACAGTGCTTGAATGGAAGCCAGCGCACGCCAGCCTCCCCCTGCCAACCGGCACCCAGCCTGCCCTCCATCAGCTCCTCTCAGCCGTACCCTCGATGCCCCCAGGCCTCCACCACCACAGGTGTGCCAGAGCTACAGGCAGGACTCGGAGGCCACCATCACCTGCCACATCAGCCTGGAGCACTACGCCTCCAACGTCTACCTGTCCATGTCTTACTACTTCGACTGGAATGGCGTGGCTCTGAAGAACTGTGCCAAATACTTTCTGCACCAGTCTCACGAGGAGCGAGAACACCCCGAGAAACTGATGAAGTTGCAGAACCAACAAGGGGGCCAGATCTTCCTCCAGGATATCGAGAAACCAGACCGGGAGGACTGGGAGAGTGGGCTCAACGCCATGGAGCATGCGCTGCACCTGGAGAAGAGTGTCACCAGTCCCTGCTGCAGCTGCACAAACTGACCACGGACAAGAATGGCCCCCATCTCTGTGACTGCACTGAGACACATTACCTGGATGAGCAGGTGAAATCCATCAAAGAGCTGCACAAGATGGGGTCCCAGATTCTGGCCTGGCCGAGGATCTCTTCGACAAGCAGACCCTGGGAGACAGAGATGGAGAGAGCTGAGCGACAGCCTGGCCTTCCCAAGTCACCTGGGAAGCACATGCATGTTGGGTAGGCCTGTCCCTTTTCTAGAAATTGTACCCAAGCATCCACTTCCGTTCTTCCATTTGTACCTTTCTTTCAGATAAAGTCTATATAAAGTCATTTGATACCCGCTGTTGTCTCAGAGATCTTGACGGATAGGGACCAGAGAGCCGCCCTGGACACAGGCGGTCGAATTTTTTAAGCAACCCAGTTGCACTGCAAAATCCCACTTAATAAAAAGGAACTTGCACTAAATTAATTAATTAATTAATTAAAGGTAAATGGATCACAGGGAGCTACATATAACCTACTCTCTGGGGGACGGGCAGCAGAAGGGTGGGTGAAGGGAGACGCCGGACAGTGTAATATAAGATACAATAATAATTTATAAATTATTAAGGGTGCATGGGGGAAAGGGGAGGAGGGAGGAAGGGAAGGGGAGGGGGGGAAAAAGGAAAATAAGCTGATTCCGGGAACCCAAGAGGCAAGCGAATTTTGGGAATAATGAGGGCAACAGATGTATAGATGTGTTTTATACAATTGATCTATGTATTGTGATGAATTGTATGAGCCCCAATAAATTGATTTTTAAAAAAAAGGTAAACGTCCTTGGGTATGTAACCTACTCCTATATAAGTAGACTCGTAAAGGGTTTCTACTCTTTTTACTAGTCTGGATCCGACATCTGGCACATCTATCTTCTGGCCGCCATATTGCTTACCAACCCTGGGAGACATCAGAGCCTACCATCTGACCTACAGATCTTGCTTGGGCTTCTCTGCTTCTGCATCACCAGCAATGGTCTTCCACAAGGTAGGAAAAACCTCTGGGTTTTTGATCCATGAACTTGAGCTAAACTGGACTTACCCATTTCTACAACTGTGTGAGCCACTTCCTTAATATCAATCTCTTTATATATAAATCGATATACATACATACATATCACTGGTTTTGCTTCTCTGGGGAACCCAACCTAACTCAAGAGCTGATGGGAATATTTCCAAAGACTTTTTGAAGCCAGTAGTATATGTATGCTATGGTTGTTGTTAGTTGCCATGGAGATGCTTTTAACTGTGGGTGACCTTATGTGGGCAGCAGAGTTGGACTCCACAGGGTTTTCAAGGCTGCAACCTTTCAGATGCGGGTTTCAGGCCTTACTTCTGAGGCACCTCTGAGTGGACTTGAACCATAACCTTCCAGGTATCAATGGAGCACTTAGGCATTTGTACCACCCAAAAAATGAAACCCAGTGTCAAATCCAACTCATGGTGACTCTAAAGGAGTGAGTACAGTGACCCCACAGAGTTTCCACCGTTGTAATCTGCACAAAGACAGATGTCACATTTTTCTTCCAAGAAGTAGCTGGTGGGCTGAAACCACTAAGGCCTCAGTTAGCAGTCAAGGGTTTAACCGTGGTGCCACTGGGGTTCCTTTCAGGCCACCAGGGATTCAATTCTATATGCATTGACTATTGGGGGAGAGGGGGATGTTAATCTCACGCACATACATTCACTTGTATCCATAGATAAGCTCATGCAAGTACCCACAGGTAAAACATAATAAAAGGAAAGCACCGTTCTATCGATAGACCATATGTTGAATGTTTTCAAACACTAGCTTGGAACAGAGGGTCCTAAAGCAGCATTAGCAATACATCACCCACCCCTCCACTGGCTTCATTTCCCCTCTCCGAGTGACACCACTGTTCCTGGCTCTCAGGAACTGAAGAGTATTCAGCAGAAGAAAACAAACTAACCCATCATGCAAATGACAAGGTAATAAATAATAGACGTGTGTGTTTGCACAAATCAATTTACAAACGTCACTTATCCTGAAAGAGTTTTTAAACAGTGCTCAAGAGCTAATCACTAAGAACTCCACAGGTGACAGATACCCATGAGTGGTCCTTTCGAACTGTGTCTCGCAGACACCTAGGGCTGCTCCATCACTCACTCTCTCAAACACCGCAAGGAATCCTGACTGTTTCTGATCATTTCTTGCATGGCTGCTTTTCAGTAAGTATTATATATTCAGAGGCTTCATCAGTGGTGTAAGTGGAGTTTTAGTAAACTGAAGAATTGGGAAAACATCTACCATAGGGTTGCCTTCTCCCAAGGAAGGGTCAGAAAATGTTACATACTCAACCCGTAAGAAGTCACCCCCAAAACAAACACATTGTCATCAAGTCAAATCCTGTGCACAGAGTCCCTCCCTATAGGACAGAGTCGAGCTGCCCCATCAGATTGCCAAGGCTACAGCACTTTACCAGAGCACACTGCCCCATCTTCCTCGTGTTGGTGGGTTCTAAGTGCCAATCTCCGAGTTAGCATCTGGGCAGAGAGATGCCAGGATTTCTTAAGGAGTCATCAATGGCCGGAAAAGCTTGGCACAAAATGCCACCCTTACTTTTCAAAAAAAAAAGGATCAAATTATGTGTATGTGTGTGGTAGTTACACATAATCTCATGTCCACTTGAAGATATTAAACGTGTAAGGGTGGTATTCAACCTGTCAATCAGCTCACAGCCTGCTAATGCCTCTTTATGGGTGTGGCCTACTCATAAAGAGGGCCCAGGGAACCCCACCACCACCATCGCTCTCTGCCTCGCCCCCCTGATAGCTGCTGGAGCCATGTTTCCACCCACCTCAAATCCACCCAACTTTGCATGCGATCCTCCTGCATGCTGCATCATTGCAATTGACTGTGATCTGAAGAGGGATGTATGGACTAGTGTCAGACTTATGGACTTGAGTTGGACTGAGTTGGCATGTTTTCTTGATATATAATTACTTCTTGATATAAAATTCTTTCTTACACATATATGAGTATCACTGGATTCATTTCTCCAGTCAACCCAGCCACACAATGCATAAAGGGGGCAAGATCCAAGAATTTAGTTATGGAATAGATGAAAGGGTTTCAAATATTTTCATCAGTGAAGGATGTATCAATAAAGAGAACTGGCATCAAAAGTACACAGCGGTCAAAGAAATGGTTCCCTTTGACATAGAGAGAAGGGTTTGTCTGGAAACGACTAGGTGTTTATTTGTTCATTCAACATATTTCTAACTTAGTGCCCCTATGGAGTTCATGGGTGGTGCAAACAGGTAAGTGTCCTTTCCATGCGAACTGAAAGGCTGGTGGTTCAAGTCCACTTGGAAATGCCTCATAGAAAAGGCCTGGCAGTGAGAGTGCAGTATAGCACCATTGAAACGTACAGCTTTCCTCTAGTTCTTTAATGCTTCCTCCCCCACTATCATGACCCCATTTCTACCTTACAAATCTGGTTCAACCAGATCATCTACACTGGTACAGATAAGAGTTGGAAACTTGGGGAGTCCAGGACAGATAAACCCCTCAGGACCAGTAAAGAGAGTAGAGATACTAGGAGGGTAAGGGAAAGGTGGGGGGTGGGGAACCGATCACACTGATCCACATTTAAGCCCCTCCCCACAGGGGGATAGACAACAGAAAAGTGGGTGAAGGGAGACATCGGTCAGTGGTAAACATGAAAAAATAATAATAATTTATGAATTATCAAGGGTTCATGAGGGAGGGAGGGAGGGAAGGGGAAAATGAGGAGCTGATACCAAGGGCTCAAGTAGAAAGAAAATGTTTTGAAAATGATGATGGCCACAAATGAACAAATGTGCTTCACACAATGGATGGATGTATAGCTTGTGATAAAAGGTGTACAAGCCCCCAGTAAAATGATTGAGGAAAAAAACAAAAAGCAAATGAAAGGCTTGGCCATCTACCTCCAATTGAAAGTCCCTCAAAGCACAGTTCCACTCCCACGGGATGGGGCTGTCCTGAATCTGAATCAACCCCATGGCATTCTTTTTCTGTGGTAGATGCCATGTCGAGAGTAATGATGAAGAAAAGACACTGAGACAGTTAAAGATTATTGTGCCAAGCCGGCTGATAAACACGTGTGGGGTTAATCGAAGGGCGGAGGGATAAATGGCTCAGTGAGCCTCACCTTTCTAGTTCTCGGGTCTCTTGCTTTCTGATGGTTGGACCAGGGGGCAGCTGCCTTAGCAACTTTAACTGGCAAGGCTCACTTCCTGCAAGATATCCCTAAGGAGAAGCCACAGGGACCTACCCCGATGCAGCCCTGGGTGCTGGAGCAGCCGTGTGGAGACCCCTGCCAGTGCTGAGATGCTTACACGTTCACTGATTCAGCTTTCCTCCTGCAGTCGGCATCATTGTGTGTGTTTTGTGAGATGGAGGAGGACTTTGTGGATTGGTATCAGACATATGGGCTAATGTTGGACTTGTGGGCTTGGGCAGCACTGGGTTGGGTATTTTCTTGATGTGCACTTACCCTTTACATAAAACTCTCTCTTATACATATGAGTTTCTGTGGATTTGTTTCTCTAATGTACCCAGACTAACACAGACATTAACTATATGGGTAGCAGTAGAGAATACATATATTTGTGTATATATCTACATATGTGTGTGTATATATATATATATATAGTATATACTTATACACACTTATTACACACTCAGCATACACATGTTACCCACTCAGAAATACAGATGTGTGTATACATATATAAATTTTCATATATATATATACACACACACACACATACATATTTATATATTGCTGAGTGGGTCATGATAATATATGAGCCTTACAAGAGAGGAAATTTATAAATGTTTATGAATGCCAAGCTTTACTGGCCAAAAACTATTACAGAGGGCTAACTGTTGCCCACACCATATTAATTTGTGGGGAAATAAATGCAGATGAGGTGAAATGGCATACTGGTTAAACCTATGAGCTCTGGGGTCCAAGGGTCTGGTGCCAGTCTTTCTGGGGCACTGACCAGCTGGTGAGGTCACTGACGCGCTCCGCCCCTTCGTCTGCATAAGGTAATGGAATTAGAGAGCTTGAACTGGCGTCCAGGGTTTAATATGTACTCTCTACAAGCTAGAGATTATTATTTTTGAGCCTCTGTTTAGCACTGCTTCCTGCTTCACTTTACTGTGCATCGAACAGGATCAATCATTCTCAGCTCTGCAGTCATGATCTTCGTTTAAGAGGCTCAGGAAAGAAGAAAGATTAGGAAGAAATTACCTGTGCACCTTAAGGTTGTGCTTCTATATAGTGATTCATTTGCAGCCCCGCATTTCACCTCTTTGGCACTGCCCTGGCCTCTTAATTTTGACTCTGTGGCATTTTAATGAGCTACTTATTTGGCAAGAGGGTTACTTACAATTTAGCTACTCATGGAGTTTGTCCCTTCTTTAATGTTGTTTTTAACAAGTAGGGGAATTTCGATCTTATGCTTCTCCACATTGTTATGTACAACTTAAAGACTATTTTAGGACATCATGGTTAAAGTACAGTAAAGGTTTCGGGGGGTGGGGGTGGCGGGCTTCCTTGTACGTTGCTGTGCTAGAGGGAGACAGGAGGAAAACTCTGGGAGCAGTTGACCATTCATTGTAAGTCAGCGTTTGTGTCCAGGGGCTGACTTTCTCTTGTGTGCAATAACTTTCTTTGCTGAAACTCATTGTGATGTGATTCCCTGGCTCCTCCCTAGAATTCCTGCTGGGAGCTAAAGGATTGGAGGCCATTGTGGATGAGATGTTAGCAATCCTAAATTGCTGATTTCCAAAAGGGATGATGCAATCACCCCAGAGAAAATTCTCGGTTTGGCCAAAGGAAGTGCTGAGGAAAGTTGGGGAACTGAGAAAAACTGGGGAGAGAGGAAATCAGGTGGCTGGTGACTCATTCGGCTGCCCTGTGAATGGCAGATGCCAACCCTCGAGGGAGAGCGCCTGGGGTAAAGAAGACAACTTTTCTCCGCTCCCCTGAGATAACACAAAAAGAAACGTGAGATACAGTATGGTCACTTGTCGCATTGATTAAACCTCTAATGCGTCATGTACTTATAGGAGAATCTGGGATTTTGTACCAGGAAACGTACCTTTCAAGAAAATAGTGCTGTGCAAAAAGGAGGAGCCAGGAGTGTGTGAAAAGCAGAAAGGAACACACACACACACACACACACACACACAGCGACAAATTATTTGCTCTGCGTGTGCTCCTGAATACTATTATCTTTGCTGTGATATTTGCCTCTTCCTTCCCTCATGTATCTCCCAGCACAAACACACACACACACAGACACACACACACACACACACAAAGAGAAACAGCTAGATCATCTGGATCCATTTAAGCACTGAATTTCCTAAGTGCCAGGGAGATAAACAGACCCCATAATATAGTTGTCACCTGAACAAACCAATGTTTGATCAATGGTCCATTTGCCTGGTGGCGTGTGAACCCTGCCTGAGAGCTGAAATGACAAATATTAGTAAATTATTATCATCAGTTCACATCAGACAGTGGGCTCATAGTCCTGCGTGAAGCGAATCACAAATTAGGAATCAGTATGTAGCGATAAATGGTTCCCCAGCATGACCAGATCACTGAGCCAGTGATTGCAGCCGCTCATGCCTTCGGGCCCGACCACAGCCCTCCTCCAGAAGCCTGTCCACTCAGAGGCGTCTCTCCTCTGGAAGGTCTTAGCACCGAGGCCACGGCCAGTGCTCGTCCGTCATCTTCAGTCCCAGAAGTGTACCACTTCAGAAACACTGATCCTAAGGAAAGAATGAGCGAGGATGAAATAAGTAAGATCTTATTGCTGTGAACAGTGGAGGGCGGGGTGAGGTGGTGACTAAGAACACTTCACTCTCGTGGAAAACAGCCATGTGTAGAATTGGTCTTAGACTCTCATGAGTTTTCACGATCTTGGTTTTATTTTTATTTTATTTATTTTGCCTGAAAACGCCTTGTATTCACGGGGCTATGCTAAAGATGCTAGTCTGGTTTATTCGTAAACGTTTGGTTTTATTGTCGGTCGAATTAGAAAGCATCCTCCATAACTCTAGGCACCCACGCCCTGGCTTCCACTTACCACGGGGGCGTGTTTATCCGCGGCTTCTCTCCGGCACGTCCTCGGTGACCAGAGGCTTCTACTGCAAAGCAGCAAATGGATACCATCGTTCCCTGTTCCAGACCACGCCGAAGGTCTGGCGTGTGCACAGTCTTCACATACTCGTTCCAACCTCACCGACAGGCTTTCTCTGAAAGATTCTTAAGCACGTTCTCCAAGTCCGCTTTCCAAATTTTTGACCGCAGGCGTGTCCAGGGTGTCATAGGAGACACGCGTGCTTTTCAGGACACGAAAGGACGTAATGCTGGCAAGCTTTGCAAAAAGCCATGTTCAGGTGACCTCTTCAGTACACCGAGCTCCTTTCCGAAGGTAGTCGCTGTTTCCTTTGTGTTCAATCATTACACTAGGGGGAGGTTTAGGGCGAATGTAAAGCAGTACTTCAAGTAATCTTTCTGGGTCCACCACCACCCTTTTTTGCTAGCTTGTGATCAGACCTGATTAATTCATGACTGCGTCGGTCTTGTCATGAGACTAAGGAAGAGTACGTTGGCGGAGCCAGGGAAGCCAGCTCTGCCGGCTGCTCATGTGTGTTTTATTCTACACTATTATCCCCAGGTCATGGCTCCCTCGCTGGAATCTTTCGAAGGCACTTTGTCCCTCACTCGAGTGAAAATTAATTTAAATAGGTTGTGTTAGACAGGGTTCTCTAGAGAGATAAAACCAGATTGCTAGTAATTTTATAAATATATATATATATATTTAGATAGATAGATAACACAAGAAATAAACAGTTGTTAAATTATAAAGCAGTTTTACAGATAGATAGATAGATAGATAGATAGATAGATAGATAGATAGATAGATAGATAGATAACACAAGAAATAAACAGTTAAATTATAAAGCCATACAAATGGCTCAGTACAATTCAAATGTGTTAGACAGTTGTGAGGCACTGGCAGTCCTGCAAGTCTTGAGGGCCACCAGGTAGTCCTCTGTAGAAAGATTCAGATTCTCTGGGCACCGGCAGCCAACAGCAAGGCAGGTCCCCAACAGTCAGTCCCCAGCTCACGAGATGTCAATTCCAATGGTGTGGCGAAGCAGGTCTTGAAGGAACCTCAAATTACAGTGACACAGTCCACAGATTAGGTGGCCCATAGGTAGTGGAGCTTGCAAATCGAGGCACAGAACAAGCAAGGCAGCCGCACACTCGTCCGATGATCAAAGAGCGAGAGGCAAGAAAGGCGAGGCTCACCGAGCCACTCATCTCTCTGCCCTTCAATTAATCCCACATGTGTTTATCGGCCAAGCTGCCACAATACACTAACGACCTCAGAGGTATTCGATTAGAATTGCCACTTAAGACGGCACAGGTAAACTGCAGACTGCCTCTCAGGGCTGAAAGAAAGGATGAGGATTCCATGAATGGCCCAGGGTTTGGGAAGCTCCCACGGTTCCTTGAGCCAACAGCACACCAAGCCATAGTAATAACTGAACGAGGCCTTCTGCGTGGATCCAGATCTTAGGCACCACCAGCCTGAAAAAGCCAGCACCTGTGTAAGGGGGACCCTGTCAAAGCGTTTCCACTGAAACAAGCTATAGAAAAGAGGTAAGGCTGCTTCCTGCATCCTGCTGTCAACGGTGGGAAACCGTGAGACCTGGAAAGACAAGGCGTCCCACGGATTTCCGGCTCTCACAGGTTTCACTGAACTCTTAAAGCTGTACCGTGATTTCTTGTTTTTTTTATGGAAAAATACTTGTATTCTTCGAAGTTCTCCCTGCACTTACCAGTGGTTCTCAACCTTCCTGAGGCTGCAACTCTTTCATACAGTTCCTCATGTGGTGGTGACCCCCCAACCATAACATTATTTTCGTTGCTACTTCATCACTGTCATTTTGCTACTGTGATGAATCGGGCAACCCCTGTGAAAAGGTCGTTCGACCCCCAAAGGGATTGTGACCCACAGGTTGAGAACCACTGGGTCACCACAATGGCCTGCTGTGGAGACTCCTGGTCTACCTGGCTCATTTGACTGAAGGCTCTGAGTATAAGCTGAGGTTTGCATCCCCTATTCCGCTCTCTTCACACCCCTCACCTGTCTGTCATCCATCCGGTTGACTCCCTGACCATTTCCTCACAAAGCCCTTCCCAGACGCCCTCCTCCCTCTCCCGTCCTCTCAGATGACGTCAGGCTCTCTGCTACAATCTCTCAGCGACTCCCATGGCTTTCCTTCACGACCACATAGTTGTAGATTTCTTTACCTGCCTGATTAACTAGGGCCTCTCTGCTCTGTAAACGCCATTAGAGTAGAGCCATGGCCAGTTCTTATTCCAGCGCTAGCCCCTAACCCATTGCTTCACAAATATTCACCCCAAGGGGAAATTGTAGAATCGAGAAATAAATGATTGGCACAAAGTCGATCTGGGATTTAGTCAGATAGTGTCGATTTTCAAGCTTCATCGGCTTGTCTTGCTGACAGGACACATAACGGCAGTGGGCTGAGGGGCACGGCCAAGCCACACTGTTAGCTGCCAGCAAGGGCAGGAAGAAAAGCAGAGGGCTCGGATGCCCAAGGGCAGAACTTGGTCTATGTGCCTCAAAAGATGCTGGCAAAGGTCACTTTCTGAGACCAAAAACTCTCCTGAGAGGGCATAAGAAATGGATTCATAAAAATAAAGATTTTATAACACTAAGACAAAAAGATCCAGGAAGGAAGCATAAAGACCAGGAATTGAAAAAAAAATAAAATAAAATAAAATAATAATAAAGACTAGGAATTGGAGCATTGTGGAACAAGAAGGATAAATGCTCAAATAACATGTAATACAAATATATAAAAATCAAAATATGAAAAAAAATCTAAATATGACATAAGAATTTTAGCAGTTATTTTCCTACATCAGAGAACTAAAACAGAAAAATTTATGATCTGCAGAGCTGACAAGAATGTGAAGACAGGAGTAATCTCATAAATCAATTATGGTAGTAGAGGTTGGCCCAACTTTTGTGACTCAAAATGGCAATCTTTATCAAATATTTAAATGTGCATACCCTATGGCTAACACTCACAATCTGAACATCTAGATGTACTTGAACAGGTGTGTAAAAGTGCATTCTAAAATACACATTGTAGTACTTTTCACTATTGGAAAGGCTAGGAGACCAACTGAAAAGTTGGTGAAAGAGACGTCGGACAGGGAAAGATATGACAAAATAACAATTTATAAACTATCAAGGGCTCATGAGGGAGGGGGGAGGGGGAGGGAGGGGAAAAATGAGTACCTAATGCCGGGGGTTTAAGTGGAGAGAAAATGTTTTCAGAATGATGTACTTTACACAATTGATGTGTGTATGGATTGTGATAACAGTTGTATGAGCCCCTAATAAAATGTTTTTTTAAAAAAAAGGCTAGGAGACAACCCAATTATACACCAACAGAAAAATCACTAAGTAAACCACTCTTCACCCAAACTATGGAAAATAATGCAGCTATATTTTAAAGCAGTAGGTCTACATGTATTGGTATGGAAAAAAATAAGTTAGGTGGCTAAATATTTTAAAAGATACCATACAATCAAATTTATGTTTAATTTAGGTTTAAACTAATGCTAAACATTTAATGATGATTACTTCTGGGGAAGGAAGTCATAGAGTATAAATTAGGGAAATTTTTCCCATGCATAGGACAGGGTAGAACTACAGGAGAGGGTAGAACTACCCCTTATGAATTTTTATCCTTACTTTTATTGGGGTCTCTTACAGCTCTTACCAAAATCCATACATCCATCCAGTGTGTCAAGCACATCTGCATATATGCTGCCATAGTCATTTTCAAAGCATTCTCTTCCCACTTGAGCCCCTGATATCAGCTCCCCATTTCTTGTCCCTCCCTCCCCTGCCTGCCCTCCCTCACAAAGCCTTGATAAGTTATAGATTATTATTTTCATATCTTACATTGTCCTGCATCACCCCTCACCCACTTTTCCATTATTCATCCCCTGGGTTATAGATTGATCCTTATGATAGATTCCCCCTGTCTCCCCCTACTGTCCCCTAATCCTCCTGGTATCTCTACAATCCTTGTTGGCCCTGAGGGTTTTATCTATCCTGGGTTCCATGTGTTGCAGGCTCTTATCTGTTGCAGTGTGCATGTTCTGGTCTAATCTGATTTGTAAGGTACAATTGGAGTCATGATAGTGGGGGGAAGGAAGCACCAAAGAGCTAGAGGAAAGTTATGTACTTCATCAGTGCTATACTGCTCTCTGACTGGCTCATCTCTTCCCTGTGACCCTCTGTGAGAAGATGTCCAATTGTCTACAGGTGGGCATTGGGTCTCCACTCCGTGCCCCGCTCCCATTCACATCAGGTATGATTTTTTTTCTGGGTCTCAGATGCTGATACCTGATCCCATCAACACCTCATGATCACACAGGCTGGTGTGGGCTTTGTTGCTTCTGAGCTAGATGTCGGTTTGCTTATCTTCAAGCCTTTAAGCCCCCAGATGCTATGTCTTTTGATAGCTGGGCACTATCAGCTTTCTTTACTATATTTGCTTATGAACCCGCTTTGTCTTCAGCGATCGTGTCGGGAAGATGAATATCACAGAATGCCATATTGTTAGAACAAAGTGTTCTTGTGTTGAGGGAGTACTTGAGTCAAGGCCCAATATCCATCTGCAACCTTAATTCTTAACATAAAGATATGAGAACATAGTTCTATTCCCCTCTCATTTATATATATATATACATATATATATATATATTTACAAATATACATACCTGTATTTAGACTTCTATAAATGTCCTTCGCCTTCTGGTTCTTTCTTCTATTTCCTTTTACTTTCCTCTTGTCACACCATCATGTTCAGCCTTCATTTGGGTTTAGTAATTCCTTGCTGCTACATTGCCCTTGATTAAGCCCCACTCGGCATCCTACCACCTTCTCTCCATTGATTTTAGTTCCCTTGTTCCCTTGTTGCTGGGTTGGTCCCCTCCTCTTCCTTTCTCCCATCTCCCCTTCTTCCATATCCCCCCCAGGACCATGGTCCCGTTCTTTTCATCTCCAAATTATTTATTCCGTCTATCTTATCTAGCTAGATATTACTATGTGCGAAAAACAGGCAAAGCCAAATAAAACAACAAAGGAAGTCAAAACCAAAAAAACCAAAAACAAAATAACAATAACAAAAAGAAAGCCACTGAAAAAAATGGAAAAACCTATAAATAGTTCAAGGTCTGTTTATTGGCCTTTGCGAGTGTTTTCCAGTTGAGTCTGATGGAGTGCCACACTCTGCCTCCAAAGTCTATTTTTGGGATTCCCCGGGAATCTCATCACTTTGCTCCCCTTACTGCTCTGCTGCATGTCCTTAGAGTTTTGCCCCAGCATGATGAGGTCAGATTGTGCGCTATTCCCTCACTGTGTCTCTGGTGTTGTCCCTCGAAGTGTGAAGGTTTAGTGAGGGATGCCATGTCTCGTGGTGGGGCTAGCCCTATGGTCCTCCCCGGGCGTTGTCTGTTCTGAGCAGGAACATCGTCCTCGGGACTTGGTGGGCCAGGATGTCCTCCCCTCCCTCTCCACCCCTTTACGTTTCTCCCGTGTGCTCTAATCTGATGTGCCCCTCTCCCCAAGCTGTAGCCCCTGTGCTGTCCTCTGAAGTGCATTCTTCTGAGTGGACACAGGTGGGACAAAGGGGGACTATGATTCTTGATAGAAGCAAAAAGCCCTGTCTGTCTCCTGCAGAGTGCCTGGTTTCAAACGTGCAACCACTACACGACAGGGTGCCTCGGAGTTGAAATTGATTGGATGGCAGTGAGTGAGTGAGTGAGTGAGTGAGTGAGTGAGTGAGTGAGTGAGTGAGTGAGTGAGTGGAGACTTAAACTTTATTAAATATGCTCCAGGATTGTTTGCATCTTTATAAGGATATAGTGCCCTTGGGATTTAATGTCCTAGCAAATCATTTGCTGATGTTGTTTAGAGGCTCCAGGAAAGAGGAGAAAGGGTGTTCTCACTCCCTGATTCTGGGACTCATGTGAAACCTTGACAGTGTCTCCCTTGCCCAGGCTGGGGCAGTTGAGAATCAGCAGATGGGTTTCTGCACCTTCTCATGAAGCACACCTGGACAGTTGAATATACTGATGGCAGAAGGCTTGCTTCATGCTTGCATGATCCTGGGGCTTCACAAGCCTTTTCTAAACTGGATCTGAACAGAACTAGGTACATGAACTGCAGACAAGGGCAAGCTCTCTGTGCACTGTCATACTTTGAAGGCCAATGCATTGTTGCACACAAAAAGTTGAGAACGATTCAGAACAACTTCATGACACTTCCCAACTTCTCCTTCCACTCAGTGGAAATAGCACGTGTAATTAGAAGGAACAGAGATCAGGGGATTCTTAGGACGAGATGAAGCCCTCTAGCCTTTGTAACCACCAGTGATCTATCCGTTTGTCATCTAAGTTGGTTCATGTGCTCCTATGATACTGGAGGCCGTAGACTGGGATTTTAATGATCAGCGGGACAACTCGGGTGGACACATTTCAGCAGAGCATCCAGACTTAGACAGATTAGGAAAAAAGCCTGGTGATCTACTTGGAGAAAAAAAATGCGTCGATGCAAACCCTCTGATCAAAACAGAATAGTGTCTGACTTGCTTGCTATGGCCACGTCATCAGGAAGACACCATCCCTAGAGGAGGCCATCGAGAACCGGAGGTGGGGAGCGGGGGCAGGAGTGAGGGAGACACTTAATGAAATGGATTGGTGCAATCGTTGTCACAAGGGACTTGAATATCTTGACGGTTATGAGGCTGATGCGGGAACAGGCACTTTCTGTTCCATTGTACACAAACCACCAGCAAACCAACTCCCATCAAGTCAATGCTGACTCCGAGTCATCTGGCAGAGCAGAGCAGAATTCTTCCCCGGGGTTTCTGAGGCTGGAAATCTTTACACGAGAAGACAGCCTCACCTTCCTCCCTTGGAGCAGATGGGGGGTGGGGGGTCTGAACTGCTGACTTAGTGGTTAGCAGCCTAGAGCACCACCCGCTACATCACCAGGCCCCTTCTGTTGTACACCAGGTCACCATGAATTGGAATTGACCTGACAGCAGTTATCTATCTGCTAAGAAATTATTGTGCCAGAACCTTGAGTGGTTTCGTGGTGAGCACAGAAACCTGCACTCCTTAATATTGTGCCTCTTCCCTTTCTCTTTACCCAGACTCCCATATCCAATCCTAATTTTACTAACTCTATAAACCTTTCCTGATCACTTCCGTCTAAAGCACCCTTAAACCCAAGGCCAAACTTGCTGCCTCGAGTCCACGCTGACTCCTAGTGAGCCCCTGTGGGTTCCTGAGACTGAACCTGCTTACACGGGTAGAGAGCCCAGTCTTTCTCCCAAGGAGCTGCGGGGGGTTTCAAACTGCGGATCACAGACCCACTCGTAACCACCACACCACCAGGGCTCCCTCAGTAAGTTGCTCTTCTCAAAACCACAATCCGCGTGTGTCCTCAGTTGAACTGACAAGCTCTTGCCTGTAGCACCTCTTCCCTTGCCTCATTCAGGCCTTTCAAGCTACGCTTGCTGTCTAGCGGTCTGTTCGTCGTCTCGGCTTATGTTGGTGGTCCTGTACACGAAGACGTTTTTTTTTCTCAAGCCTGTTGTAGGAGCAAAGCAGAACCACAGAGCTGTTGAGACCAGGAGAGATTTCCTAGGGTGCTTGCCTGGGCAGGGGCCTGATGTCAGGTTTCCTGGTAGGACTCACATTTAGTAGCATTTAGTAAAATACGTGTGACTTTCTAAAATGAAGAGCAAAAACACTAAGAAGGCAAACGATTCTGTTGGTTTTTGGTTCCGTGGTTTTGTTTGTTGGTGTGATATTTGTACTTCTCCCAGTTGAACTGATTAATGTGCCTGGAAAGGAAGGCATTTTAAATAAACTCATACTGCATATTAATTTACAAGCTCAAGAGTTGGGGGGCAGGGGGAAGCGCATGGTGGCCAAAAGTGCAAGTTGAACAGAGACAACTAGATTTAACAAAAGCAAAAGGAAAAGGAAAAGCTAGATTTCAACTAAGCAAAGATGTTCACATTACACATACAAAAAATATTTCTTGAACAAATGCAATAAACACTTAAAAGAGAACTCATTTTGTCAAATAGACATAGGAAGAGAGAGAAAGGTGTGTGTGTGTGTGTGTGTGTGTGTGTGTGTGTGTGTGTGATTTAAAAATGAAATTCAAGGCTCCTTTGCTAATGAAACCAGTTCTTTCATCTTTTAAAATGACATTTAAAGTCAAAACTGGAGTATGGAGGGAAAGGAGATTTAAGACCTCCCAACAGACATTAGCAAACACTACTCACATTCTAAAACTATTAGACATAATTTGGCATAATTGCCCATCTTTCTCGAGCAAAGGCATAAAACTCAGTTGTTTTCACTGCTAAACTCTTTTCACAAACAGAGCCAGTCACCGTGGTCTGGGGCTTGTTTTCGGAGAGACACTGGGATGAAAGACATCCTTGGTCCTGTACACGAAGACGTTTTCTTTTCTCAAACCTGTTGTAGGAGCAAAGCAGAACCACAGAGCTGTTGAGACCAGGAGAGATTTCCTAGGGTGCTTGCTGTATTGTCAGAAATCCGTGTGAGGAGAGGGAGGCCAATGGGTTTTCCTCCCTCCCAGCCAAATTCCACTCGAAGTGGAGGCATCTTGAAATTGTGAGGACCTAGAAAGTATGTCATGCTAAAGACATACGCTTTCTTGTGGTGACTTTCCATCTAACTTGTCTCATGTGTCTGATTTAGAACTTAGCCCCTCAAGGCAGAGGCCATGTATTTTACAGTGTTTTCTTCAGACCAGATATTAGACTGAAGAGCTCAGTAAATCTAAAATAGCAACGCATCGTCCCGTTGTCGCTCTCTGCTAGCTCTTGTTTGCCTGCGCTGGCTTCTTATTTCAATGTGTGTGGTTCACTGTCCTTTCACTGAACTATCGGAGCGGGTAGGAATTTCCTAAGTCAAGTTTGGATTACTCATTTGCGCTCTATCCCCCGCACACAGCACAAGGGCCGAAGGAGGGAAGAGAAGGGGATAGGAAAGGGTCATGCTGGTTGATTGATTGCAATAAAATTAATGATAGACTTTCTTTTATAATTGGTCAGATAAAGTCTGTTGGAGACCATCAGTGTTTGAAAACAAAGCTTTCACTCGCTGATACATATATAAACTATTTGTTTCTTACCTCCTTTGTCAAATATGCATATAAACGTGTGATAGATAAGCTATATATCTATCATTCATATAAATCTATATATATACAATTACATAAAAATGTATGTAACTTAATTAAGCCCTCCAAAGCTGACTTCATCTCTTTTTTTAAGACACTTGGCTGAAATGTTTGTTAAAGTTTTTTGCCATTTACCTATGGATAAGTAGCAACACGAATCAGAAAAATAAATACATGAAATCTTTCTGGGTCCCTGGACAGTTTTCACTGGCCAGACAAACACGGCCACAGCTATTTCTTAGGGCTCGCTTGTGAACCTTCACCGCAGAAGATGCTGGCCCTGTGCGGACGATAGAGCTTACAGTGATTCATTGAATAAATTATTGCCATCCAGGAGGCTGCCTCTTTGGATAATTAGCAATTTCAATCTAGGAAAGACACTGTAAAGCACACTCCAGCTTCGACATCAATAGACAGAACAAGGGGTAAGTAGCTAAATTAGACTGCTTTAAATACGATCTCAAACTTTTCTTTTTAATCATGTGCTCTTGGACATTTCTCTCTAAGACTATATTATCTAGAAGCCTGTCGTGCCTAAAGCAGCAGCTGAGATTTATTAACAGAAATAGGGTTTCACGATAATTTTAGAAATCATCTGCCAAATAAAAGATTTCAAAATAGAATGATGCATTATGAAATACAGACGAGACGCCCTTGTTATGTACAGAAATTATGTCCACCATTTTAATAGGCCCTGTCGTTTTCTACGGTTCTGTGTGCGAACGTAAAAGAGTAAGAGATGTGGAGCATGTCTTACGGTCATTGATTTAATTATATCTCTGTCTATGAGCTAAGTTCAGAGGCGTTTCACTTGGGTGTATTGCAGGTCTCTAAAGTTGAAATACAGGTTATCTGACCTCTGTACTGATCCCGACTGCAGCTTACGAAGATGGATAGAAATATAACACTAGGCAGAAGATTCTTGGAGACTTACCTGCTTGCTATTTCATGACTAAGACGCGTAAGCTTAAACTAGGGTATAATAAGTTGCTTTTACAAGTTCATAGCTCAACGGTCTTTCTTATCACAAGCATTTTCACAGTCAACTGTATGTAAATTATCTTAATCATTATTTCATAACAGCAACAACAAATGCTACAAACTTATCTATGTAATTTGCCCCAGTTATGTTTTCGGAGAGTAGTGCGGGATGGATGAGAATCCTGCTCTCAAGGGTAATCATGTTGACCCAGTGATTCCTCTTACTTCTCTAACCTTTTAAAAATTACCCAGGAAAGTTCCTAACTATAATTAAAGGGGCAAAAAAAAAATTCGTTGAGGCCAATCATTACAATGCCTAGCCTCTGAGATAAAATAGACCGTTGTTTAAAAAATAGATGTTTACAAAATATAAAGGAACAGTCATTTATAAATGTACGTCATTTAAACAGTGCTACTTTAGTCATCTGACATCCTCCAAATGCTCAAAACACATTTTTTTTAAAAACCAGAATCGCTTTAATGATCGTGGTAGAAAGATAGGCATCCTATATTTGACTGTGAGACTTTTAAAAATTAAAAATAAAAAAGGAAGAAGTTTTTGTGAAGGCTTTGACTTGCTCTAAGAAATCTAGCCAAAAACGAAGTGACCAGAGACATGACGATTGGCCGTGCGTTAGCAGGGAAGAGACCTCCATAAAATTAGCAGAGGCACAAGTCCTTTCCTTTGTTGGTGAAAGTCACAGGAAAAGTTCTAAAATTATACAATTACAAAAATAAATCAAGCCAGCGTGTCATTTCTGCTTTCTAACATTAATAAATTAACTATGTAACATTGTTCAAAATTATGTCAGTTACGCATATAATAATCTTTTAAATTAATGAAGTGATGAAGCCGTTTGATGACACCCGTGATTTACAGGGCTGCTTTTAGCTAATGTTAAAAGCCTTTCGTTTAATAAATTGCCCCCTGGAGAAATTACCAAAAATGAATATTTTCTATGCTGTTTCAAGGTTTACACTTTTTCAATATATTAACAAATGACAAGGGAGAGGCATTTTTCAAAATATATCTTCTTTTACATATATTTAATTGAAATTAATTAGTATATTACTTTAGAAGGAAATGGCTATACAAGATCATTTATGAGAATTTTTGTGAAGCAATAAAACTGAATTTAAACAATGAAATCAATCATACCCTTAAAAAAATATCCGTATGATAAATTGGGGGATCCGTGCAAGATTTTGAATTAAAGAAAAACAGTCCTATAGCATCTACATTTTAAAAACACAGTGCAACTCACCCTGAGTTTAATTACTGCCTTAATTGTGTATTTGCACTATGTATCAGGATTCAGACTTCATGATCAGCTTCATCATTTCCATCATAATTTTTTGTTTTGCTAGTCTTTCTCTAAAACATTTCTTCATGAATTTTCACACATGGCTTCGATTCCAGGGTCTTTCTCTCTTCAATCACGAATAACACCAATCAGACCTTACAATCAATTTATCATTCCCATTGTCTCATGGGCTCCTAGGGTGGCAGAGGTGTGCCTGAATGCAAGAGAAATCACATCTCACAGAGAGATGTGATATAAGTCCGCTAGGAAAGCAAAGTACATGTCCGTCAGCACAAGGCAGGCTTTTGCTGTGTGATAACTGCCAGAGAGGAACAGAGCTAAATATAACTTGCAAAGTAAGCCTGGAATGGATGTTCCCTGTGCTTATGGATTTGTTTTCACAATGTGGAGACCGATTTTTATTCCACTTCTGAATTAGTAATGTCCTAGTACATTGGGCCAATTTCTTTTCCAAGCCTTTGCAGCTCGAGCCCCGAAAACAAGAATAATTAATTGGCATGTCTTGAATCCAATGGATGCAATTTTAGGGAGGCAGATGTCAAGGAAACAATTTTTAGAATTCTTCGAATTGATGTCAATGTCGTAGAGAATTGCCGGTTGGCATTTCAGATGAATATAAGGAGTTTTAAACTTTCATCCATGCATTTTTAATGCAGCCTTATAATGGATGCATATGAGTTTAGAGGCTATGCGCAGTGGAACGGGACTTGGAACCTCGTTAGTTTCCTTTGTAAGAGGCTTGGAAAAAGTCGGAAGCACCCTGGAGATGAAAGGCTTCCCAGTGTGTGTGACATAGAACTGCATCAGATGAGCCAGGAACACAGTGATTTGAATGAGCTGTGTTTTCAAAAGTTAATAACGAGAGCTGAACAACGGAAAGCATCCTAGCAGGGATCCACCACTCGAACGGATGCAGGAGGATCCCCGTTTGTTGATCAAGCTCCACTGAGATCCCTGGCTCTTCCTTCCCCCTCATGCGTCGGCACCCCCTCCAGTTGTCTCTGGGCATTTTGGAAAAACATCACAGTGTACATTGCAAAACATTCCATATCTCAACGCTGGAAATGTCTGGTACTGTTGATACTGGTATTGGACACTGTGTCATTCTGAGGTTTTTTTTTTCCAAACAGTACTTTCAATGAGTATAAAGTTGAGTGGACCTAGAAATGGATGAAAATGCTTGCCTGGATGAACTAAAACCTACTGAAATCACACCGAAAGAAAAAAGGATGGGAGAAATAGCAACTGCTAGTTCTCGGGGCCTCTAAGCTTATCAACAGGAAGGGCATCAGGTCCTATTTGGGGAAGGATAATTGTGAAATCAAAGCTTAACTTCCAATGGACCCAATGTCTTGGGGGAAAGAAGATTTTCCACCTCTGGACCACAGTTGTGGCTGTTTTTAAAGTGGCCGTACAGTAGATCTAGGAGACAGTAGAGTGTCTATCTTCCAGTTGTGTTTCTTCCCTACTTTGCCAGACCAGTAGAATTAACCTTGTGCTTTAATGCTTCCTATGAATCGTTTCTGCCGAACTAAGATTCCAATAATATTTCTATTCTCTCAAGTTTCGAAAGTAGACAATGATGCAAGCGTCTGTGGATTAAACTGTGTATGGGGCATTCTCGTAGGCATGCCCTTGGCAATGAGTCAGAATCTACTTGAATGCGGTGAGCTTGGAGTTTCTCGGCTTGTTTCTGTCGCTGTTATTTGGAGAGAGAGAAATCAGGGGATTGTATGCAGCTTTTATAGCAGATGTTTTAGGTATGTAGATCAAAGTTAGTGAAATATATTCTGGGCCAACTCCCCTGCAAGATGCCAGGAGAAGGGGGACAAGTGACTTTCCCTGGTGGCAGCTGACAGACTCTCACTTCCCCGCCACGCTCTACATAGAAATCTCAGTGGGAGCGGACATCTTAAGCTTAGTCCTCCCTGAGACAGATGCCAGGGGCTGCAAAGCCAAAGATTTATCTATGCCCTCTCCGTTTTCAAAGCCTCTCTTTGGAAGTCAGGCAAGACGTTTACTTTTTACTGTGTAGAGAACAGCAAATGCGCAGCCGTTTTTCAGAACAGACCACAGCATGCCTTACAGACACAGATCCAATAAAATGCTCTATTTATTGGCTAAGCATTAACAACGTCTCTTATTTTACTCCCGTGACCCCTTTTGGCAGTTAGTCACACATTCCAATGGAGCCGACCCCACAGAATATCTCTTCTGTAGGAGGAAGGAGAAGAATCTAACTGGCCATCTTTGTCTCCTTTCCTGGGGTCACAAAGGAGTGGCTTCCAATTCATCCCTCTTACAGGAGGACACTCGGGGCTGAGGAGAGGGCAGGGCAAGGCGATGGAGCCACCACTTCTGAGACCCGGACCCAAACAAATCCCCTTCGCCATCACCACCACCCTCACCTGACCCCATGTATTTCAGACACCGTTCAAATCCCACTGGGTCTGATGGAAGCAGGCTTTGTTTTTTTCACTTAATTCTGCTCTTACCTCCCATCCCTGGCTGCGGCCTTGGCATTCCCGATAGGGACAATGTAAAATTCCCCCTTTTCAAATAATGTATTTTACATTGTCAAGAGCTTTTGTGAGCAATGACAGGGAGGCAAAGATGTGGCAACCGTTTTGAAGGTGATTTGTAAGGGACCGAAGACCAGAAACCACAAAGGGGACGCATTACTACACTCCCCTTTCCCTTTTCTGCTATGTTTTTACAACAACTAGTAGGATTTGTTAACCCTACAGGATTAAAGTCCTACAGGATATTCATACATGTGATTTATTTGATGCTTTATGGCATTACTAAAGTCAGGTAGGTGTATTATAATCACCATTTTACTGATGGGGACACTGAGTATTGGAAGTCTCAAGTATAAATGAAGTAACTTCATTAAAAGTTACCTTTTAAGAGCTGGGAGAAAAACATGAAAGCGTCCAAAGTGAAGCTTTCTGTTCTAAGTAGAACACGCTTTTGAGTTTACCACATTACAAACCTCACCTAGGACCAGGTAGTTCCTTCCGTCTTATGTGTGTATTCCCTCAACCCGAGTATTTTTGTAATTTTTCCAACCGTCGAAGAGACGTCGTAGAATTCTTCTCAACATAGAGCCAAACCCAAGTGCACTAAATAGCTCACTGGGGTGTTAAGGGTTAACTATCTGATAGGGATACAACATTTTATTGATGGGGGAAATGCCATATTAAGTACCCCAAATTACCATTACTCGGATCACTTTTTAATATTTATATTCAATGGACTTAAGTAAAGAAAAACAAGCATGGCTAGCGTGCAGAGCAGACTCTGCTGGTCAGTCCTCGGAGAGAAGCTGTTTCCTCCGAGCTGTCATGCGTGTGGGCAGACGGGCCGCTGTCAGTCACATCCGACGCCGACAGACTGTGAGAGACAGCCGAGCACCGATCTCCAGGAAAGGCTCTACTCTGCCGCTGTCCGAGGAAAGGAGAAGGGTTCAGCTTCACCCGGATTTGCTACTTTGGGGTTTTAACAACCCTCGGGATTTTGCCACGGCAAAATGTGTAGATCCAATCACACAGGGGCTCCTCCGAGTCTGTGCACCGAGCTAGAGAACAACAAGATCGCTGCCCTCGCGTCCAGTCGGACTCCTAGGAGCCCAGGCAGCAGAGGAGTTACCCCTTGGGCTGCGAAATAAGAGGTCAGCGGGTCCAAACCACCAGCTGCTCTGCGGGAGGCATGCCCTGGCTTTCTGCTCCAGGAAAGAGTTACGGGAACCCCACAGGGCAGGGCCCGGTAGCCATCAATTGTGTGACATCCTTAAGTCTAAATTGTTTCTGGGAAACGCAAATCTTTCCATATGCCAAGGTGTGTACACAGCCCTACCTCAAAGTAAGCAGATAGAGTGCCAGTCCATCCCCAATGTCACCAGCTACACAAGCCCAGTCAAGATCGCAGCTTTGAAAAGTCGGCCTTTCTGAGACACAGGGTGATGCGTTCTTCATTAAATGAGCTACTCCAGGGAATCTTTAGTAAAAAATGTGCTTCTATTTTTTTCCCATAAGAATAGTGCTCTCCATCGTTATCTGGGGCTTTTCCCCCAAAGGGTTTTTTAAAACCCTGCTTATTTAAATCGTAGACCTTTTTGCATGTTCTAAGGTGCCATTTCCTTTAGAGATACAGACAGTATCAATTGGGTACCAGGCAGACCTGTGATCGAAACAGAAGTTCTAAAGTGTGGACCAATGTAGCCTAAACTCAAAGTGAAAGGCTAGAGACCACTTACACAAGCATAATTAGCTGAACCCCCGACCTTTCGTGCTGAAATTAGTGCGCATTTTCATTCTCCATGTGCAATCACTTACTGTCCGTCCTTTCCCTGCGATTAGTGTTTCAAGAAGCAAGGACATTTAAAAGAAAGAGGGGGCAGGGGAAGGGTGAGGGGGAGCCCCTCTGCTAATTCAATGCTGAGAATCCAACTCGCTATCTTGGCAGAAGTAACCTCTTAATAGCAGCTGCCTTGCAATAACTCAGATTCCCAGGAAGGATGCAGCGGGTTACCGGGGCTCTGTGCACATTCTCCTGTCAGTGCAGTGTGTGTTTCGTGGCAGAGTTATTTGTCAGCTCTCTTAAAGCAAGGGCCCTCTGACAGAGAAAGCTGCGTAGAGATGTGGTTGGGGAAGGCCCTATCTGAACTCTTCCCATTCCTTAGAGAGGGAGCCTGCCGGCTGATGAGGACTCTTAAAGCCACAGCTGATGAGTTACGTGGCGTGCAAACAAGGCAAGACCTGCGAGCACCTGGTTTGTCCCCAAGCGTCCTAGTTCTGATTAGATGAACAACGAGCTCGCGGCCAGCGAGTCAATGCTGACCCACAGCAACCCCACTGTGGGTTCCTGAGACTGGAGCTGCTTGTGAGAGTACAAAGCTCAGTCTTTCTGCGGCAGAGGTGCTGCGGGTTTCCAACTGCCGACCAAGTGGATCGCAGCCCTGTGGCGTAACCACTGTACATGAGGAGAGCATTAAAAAAAGATTATAAGCTACTATTGCTGCATCACCTTGGTCCGCTTTCTTCCGCGCGCCCCAAAAATGGCCTGTCTGTCCACATAGCTTTTACCCAAAGATCAGGACACTGCTAAATAGCCTGCCTCTGCACCACTATTGGGGTGGCATTGGCCTTCCTCTCTCTAGGCAGTTGGCACGCTTGTCAAAATGGTTGCCTCGCACAGAGCAACAGTTAAATGGCCGCTGGCTGGGAAACTGTCCGTTCGATCCAGGTAGACTGGAGGCGAATAATTCTGTTGAAGGAAAACCTGCCCGTGGTCTCGATTTCAGAAGGCAGCAAGTTGGTGACACAGCCCCAGGGCAGTGCCCACTTGGCTACGGGGGAAATGAGAAGGAGATGTTTTCTGGCTTCTTTGGCATCCAGTGATCCTAGTTGCACAAGGCAGTGTTCGCGGGCCCTGAATTTGTTCGTGGCTGAGGTGGGAGGACCTCTCCCGAAGCTCAGACGCATAGCCCAGCCTGTGTATC
>NW_022106471.1:5416457-5439676 GCF_000313985.2 Echinops telfairi | reverse complement strand
GCCCTTCCCTCTCTGTGGCTGAGGCTCACCAGCCTCTTCTTCCTTCTCAGCTGGGCTAAGGAAGATGGTGGGTGGCAATTAGAATAGCCTACTTAATCTCAGGCAGAGTGAAAGAAAAACCTAAAGGTGGGGGTTGGGGTGCCAAGCTCTTTCTGCACTGTCAGCGTCTCTCCCCATTACTGATGAGTAATCGTTCAGCTCAGATGCTATCCGAAATACTGAAGATTCCAACCCATCAGGGGCTCCCGAAGAGAATATATTTGGTGATCATAGAGCTGAGGCATGAGAGCTTCATTTCTGAGCACTCAGTCTGCAGAAGTCGGTGGGTAACAGTGGAAGCCCCAAATCCATTTGCAGGGTCCCTACATGGCTTAAGCCTCCATTGAATCCTCTCTGACCTTTGACCCGGGATGTGAATATCCCTGCAGTCAGAGTGCACTGGAAAGTGGATTAATGCAGATGTACTTAGGTTAACATGTAAGAGCTTATCATTTCTTCTTCCTTTTGACCCATTTTAAATTTATTTTAATTTTTAATATTTTCTGCTTTTCTATTAGGTTTTTCTGGTTTGTTTTGGTTTGTTTTCGTTTTTCATGATATTGAGTTTTTTGTTTAGTTTTTGATGTTTTTCTGTATTTGAAGTCGAGGAGAGAAAATCTATAGAGACTAACTGAATCAGTAGTTTCTTAGGCTTATGGCAGGAGAGATAAGAAGTGAGAAAGAGGAGCTAATGACAATAACTACAAGAAAGAAGACATTTTTCAAATCGATTGCGGTGAAGATTTCACGACTCTTTTAAATATTAAATATGATTTCACGACTCTTTTAAACCAGTGAACTGTATGATATGTGAATGGCATGCCAATCAAACTATTGGGTGTTTTTTTAAATATAACCTATGAAAAAGAGAAAAAAACAATTTAGCCCAGAGCCTGCACCCTGAATTTCTAGTTTAGTCTCCTAAACTAGGAGAAAATAATTTTCTGTGTTTTTTAAGTACAGCCTAAGAAATCCTATGGGGCAGTTCTACCCTGTCTCATGGGTCACTGTGAGTCAGAAGGTCCCCAACAGCAGCAATCGCAGCTTACTAAGAGAATGAACTTTGGAGTCTTTCAACTCTGCGAGGAAAAACTAAGTAGAAGTGGGGAAATAGTGTCCAGAATCAAATGTTTTGCATACGATTCTTCTGAAAGGAAGAGAGGGAATTAAACCTTCCATTTATTGTCAACATTGGCCACGCCTTTAAAACAGTGAGTTGTCAGCCAGGAGTGACTATCAGAATCATAGACACAGGGGTCTATCCTAAAACTTTTGAATTCGTTGGGTCCTAGACGTGTGAATTTTAAAACGTTTCAGAGGTGATTTTGGTATGTGTCCCTGCAAGAATTGATATAAATCAGGAATTTTCAAAGCCAGCTGATCAATCCTAGGAATTATCTGAGGGCTTGAAAAATATGAAGTCCTAGTCTCGACCCCATGCTGAGTTGATCAAAATCTTTTGGGATAAGATCCCAGAATATGTGTTGCTGAAAACCTCACATGTGATCCCGATTATCAGCTAGAGTTGGAAAGAATTGCTTTATATTACACCCAAAAATAAATCTAAACATTGGATCTAGAGCTCAGCTAAATAAGTACATGTGGGTCCAGGAATCTGTGCTGTACGAAGCATCCAGGGTGATTTTGTTGTGAGAATGAGGATGAAGGAATTCCTGGGTGAAACAAATAATTTAGTTCTCAGCTATTCACTAAAGGGTTGGCTGTTCAAGTCCACCCAGAGGCATCTCAGAAGAAAGGACTGGCGGTCTACTTTGGAAACCCTAGTCCTAGTTCTACCATTATGAGTTGGAATTGACTCATTGGCAGCAGGCTGCTTGTTTTCTTTTTTCTTTCTTTCTGTTTATGAAAACTTGCTCATGAACAGTGCAAAAATGTGGGGTCACGAACCTTAAACTTGATCTGGAGCCTCTGTCTTCTCTTTCAATCTCTCTTCCTATGTAGTTCAAAAATGTATATTTATAAGCATCACCTGGACGTGTGGCATTGTTTTAGAATTTAGAGTTCACAGCCTACTGATAAACACTCAGATCATTAAAGTAGACTGTAGTAAGTATATAAATGTGTGTGTGTGTGTGTGTGTGTGTGCATTTACGTGATACATTATGCAACCGGAAGTAGTAATGAACTCAGCCTGATGGACCTGGTGGCAGTTTCACAGAGCACAGTTAGATTGACCTTAAAAGCAAGACAGGATTTTAGTCACTCTAGTAGGTATATACCTAAGCCAGCATTATATGCTGACCAAATAATCAGAGAGGCTGGACTAGAATGTGACATTGGGATTAGAGGAAGGTTTAGTTACAACCTGCAAGATGCAGATGATGATACAACCTTGCTTGCTGAAAGTGAGGAGGACTTGAAGCACTTGCTGATGAAGATCAAGGACTGTAACCTTCAAAAGAGCTTACAAATTAACATAAAGAAAGTTTATCGTAATATTACCTACTAGTCCAATTGTGAGGAGTTTCATACAGAGAAAAAAATTAAAGTTGTCCAAGATTTCGTCATGTTTCGAACCACAATCGATGCTCACGAAAGCGGCAGTTAAGAGATCAAATGGCCCATTGCGTGGAGGAAATCTGCTGCACACGACCTCTTTAACGTGTTGAAAACAAACGTGTACCTTGCGGACAAAGGGATAATTGGCCCAAGCCACGGTATTTTCAAGCATCCTTTATGCATATGAGAGGTAGATACTGAATAAGCAAGATTAAAGAAGAATAGATGGCATTTGAATTATGGTGATAGCAAAGAATATTGCAAGTACAATGGGCTGCCAAAAGAACAAACAATTCTACAGCGGAAGAAATACCTCCAGAATGCTCCTAAGAGGCAAGGGGGGGCCAGACTTCGTCTTCGTGTGCTGTGGATGTGTTATCAGAGAGACCAGCCCCTGGAAAAGCACGTCGTGCTTGGTTATGTAGAGGGAACGTGAAACCAAGAGGTAGACCCTCAACTAGATGGATTGACACAGTGGCTGTGGCAATACGTTCAACCCTATGAAATGGGGCAGGACTTGGCAGTGTTTCCTTCTGTTGTCTATAAGGCCACTATGAACCTGAACCCACTAAATGACACCGAACAACAGCACTGGGCATGTTGTTCAGCCTTACTGCTGTCTCAATCTGCAAATCCTTAATGACATGTGATGCTGAGCAATGTTCCATATGCTCAGTTTCCGTTTGAGTTCTTCTTTGGGCAGGTGTCTGTTCAGATCTTTTGCCCATTTTGAAATTAGGTTATCTGTTTTCTCTTTGCTGAGTTTTAAGTGTTCTTTGTCTATACTGGACGCAAATCCTTTTTCTGGTATGTACTGTCAAACCCCTGTCTGGGATTTGTCTTTTTTCCTATCAGAACAGTGCCTTGAACAGAGCAGAAGTTTATCATTTTAATAAAGTTGCACTTATTGACTCTTTGTGTTATGGAACAACTTTTGGTGTTGTATCTTAAAAATCACCACCAAACCCCAAATCATCTAGATTTTCTCTTATGCTGGCTTCTAAAAGTTGAACACTTTGTCTTATGTTGAGCTGCTGCTAAAGTTTGTGAAAGCTGTAAGCTCGGTGTCTAGATGGATTTGCTGATAGTTTTGGCATATAGCTGTTCAGTTTGTCCAGGCCTATGCTTTGCAATGATGCTCCTTTCTCCATAGAGCTCTTTGTCAACGATCAGTTCACTGTATTTGTGTGCATCTGTTTTCTGGCCTCTCTATTCTGTTCTGCTGACGTGAGTGTCTACTTCATCACCAATGTTACACTGTCCTGAGCACAGTAACTTGACAGTGAGTCTTCATGCTGGGTATCAGTCTTGTAACTGTTTTTCCATATTGTGCAGACTATGCGGGGTCTTTTGCCTTTCCACATAAGCTTGAGATTCAGTTTGTTGGTATTCACATGGTATCTTTCTGTGGCTTTTAACATTGTGTTCACTTTAAAAATAAATAAATAGATAAAAAGTAAGCTACAGGATATTGTGATGTCAAAGTAATCAAGGAGAGGCAGGGATAGATGTAAATATAGGAAGAGAATAAGTTAATCTCTTTCAAATTTGAGGAACACAATACTATAACAAGTAGTTATATATTAATAAGTATTCTTGTACTTGTATTTAATCAATGTGTAGGAGGTTATCGTTCTTTGATATAACTGTAAACTCACTCATTCAAATACATACCAAAAAATATAATTTCCATAATAAACTGGGTAGTATAAAATAGAATTAAAAATAATAATAATGAAGTCTTCCAGGTAGAGAAACACTGATTGTCATTGTCCACTAGAGCAGCAGTTCTCAACTTGTGGGTCGCGAAACTTTGGGGGTGGAATGATCCTTTCACAAGGGTCGCCCGACTCATAACAGTAGCAAAATGACAGTGATGAAGTAGCAATGAGAATAATTTTATGGTTGGGGGTCACCACCACATGAGGAGCAGTATTAAAGAGTCTCAGGAGGTTGAGAACCCCTGCACTAGAAAGAGGCAAATCAAAACAACAATGAGATATTTGCTCACCCTGGTAACAGTAGCAATGTTGTTGTTTTTTTTAATTCTGGCTGGGGTGTAAAGAGATTGGACCTCTCTGAAAAACATTAATCACAAAAGGATAAACTTTGTATGAGACCACTTGTTATAGAAACATAAGACAAAGTTTACATGCAGGGTGGAAAAAAGTCTTTGATGGTTACTATGGATTGAAGGAGGAGGGAGAGAAGATTATTTACTAAATAGAAAGCACTTGTTAGTAATGGTGAAGGGAAAGGCAATATACAATTGGGGGGAAGCCAGAAAGATAAAAAAAGAAAAGAAAAGTAGTAGATAAAACACAAACCTCTCTGCAAACTAGGAAGAGAAGAGAAATTTCTCATCTTGATAAGGATGCAAAAAGCCTACAGTAACGTCAGATACAATGATGAAAGTCTGAATGTTTTTCCCCCAGATGAGGAATTAAACAAGGATGTTCACCATGTGTCTTCCATCTGGGAATGCTGGATCTAGCCAGTTCAATACGGCAAGAAAAATATATAAAAGTCATCTCAATTAGAAGAGAAGCATAATTACATGTACACGATTACCTTTGCAGGTGATCTATATGATCTACTAAAACTAGAAATAATAGTCACGTTTGGCACAGTCCCATTAGCGTTAATATGAGGCATCCCATGAACAGTGTTGCTGCTGTTAGTTGCAGACAAGTCAATATGCAATTCCTGGAGACATCATCTGACAAAGAAAAACTGCTCCACGGGGTCTTCTAATCCCTTTACAGGAGCAAGACCGCAGGTCTTTCTCTTGCCACACGACTGCACGAAACTGAAACATCAGCTTTCCAGTTAGGAAGCAAGCTGCTTAAGCATTGCACCACCAGGGTTCCTGCCACGAACACTACTGTGAAAAACTGAGATGTACTGATACCTACTAACAGCAAGTAATCAGAAACTGACATTTAGATATGTATATTGACAATAGCATTACCAAAACATGAGTACAGGACTTCTAGTGTCGTCTCCATCATATAGAGATTGGAATCATCATGCCTATCCTTCAAAAACTCAAAAAATAACTAGACCCCTTGAAAATCCACAGCTTCTCCTGGACCCATCAGAGATGTGAGACAAAATGCCATCTCAATCTGGAGAAATATTGAAATACAAAGAGATATCTGATATCGGCTCACCTGGAACAAAAGTTGGTGGAACCACTAATGAATAAAAACAAATATTAATCTTGATTGATTCCTCAAGACTGAGTGTATGTTAGTGTGAGAATGAGAAATTCTGGGGGCCACAGCCTTAAGAGGGACCCCACAAATATGTGGGTTTTATCTCTAGGAATTCTGCCAGGTTCTTAGAGTGAAGATCCAAGAAAATTTCTTTTGTGACTCCAGCAGGAACGAGGGGAAATTATCCATTTATAAAAGCACCCAGAATATTGTTCATTAAAAATTAATAAATGGGAAAAGACTATCATAAATATAGCCGAGCTAGGACAATCACTCAGCTCCACGCCTCTATACATTTTCTATCTCATTTAAGGCTGAAGTGGGGGGGGGGGTTTTTAAAAAAAAACAAAACACTTACTAAAAGAGTAAGATTTAAACATCTCATGATTGAATCAATTCCAACTCATGGCAACCCCCCAGCACAGGGTAGCACAGCCCCTCTTGGTTTCCAAGACTAACTCTTTGCAGGAGCAGACAGCCTCTCATCCTTTGCCTGAGTACTACCTAGTGATTGTGTACTTCTGTTCTTGTGGTGAGCAGCCAAGGGATATTCTAATAGTACATTAGCAAGACTCTGGTACACTAAGAACAGATACTTTCTCAAGAGTGTGAAGATAAAACAAAACAATCAAAATATAAATTAATGGAACTGCATGAAGAACTCCAGAGTAAATCCATCCACCTACCCACAGCTGATCTTAAAATAAAAAAAATCGGTTTCCCTGGCATATAATCCACATATCATACATTCAGTCGTTCAATCAGACCAAGAAGAGTTGTGCAATCATTACCACAATCACTATAAGAACATTTTATTCCTTTTTGTATTCATTGTTATTAGCTCCCTATTTTCCTCCAACTTTCCCTGCCATGCCTAGGAAACCATTAATCCAGTTGTTGTCTGTATACATTTACCCATCCTGGATTTCATATACAGAAAAACATACCAAAACAAACAAACACTAACAAAGGAAGAAATATTTTTTTAAAAACCTTAATCAAAAAGAAAGTCGAAAATATTAAAAACTAGAACAAATTTTAAATGGATCAAAAAGGAGATCAAATAATAAGGTATTAAATTTTAACTTAACTACATCTGCAAAAGTCCACTTTCCACTGCACTTTGCATAATAGCAAGGCTACTCACATCCCTGAGCGCTGATCAGAGAGGAGTTACCGAAGGCCTAATCCAAGCAGACAGCTGATCTTTGACAAAGAGCCAAAATACATTGAGGAAGAGCTAGTCTCTAACCAATGCTGCTGGCAAAACTGGCTATCTATTTGCAGAAAGAATTAACTGGATCCATACCTCTCACAGTAAGCAAAACTGAACTCAAGATGGATCAAAGGCCAATCCGTAAAACACAATACCATAAAGCTCATCAATGAAAAACTAGGGCAAGCTTAGGGACTCAAATACATAGCATACATGTATTCACTTTGAACACTGAAAAACACACAAAAAGCGGAAGACAAACTAGATGGCTGAAAATCCCTACAAATTCAGCACTGACATGCATCAAAAGATTTGACCAAGACAGTAAAAAGAGAACCCACAAGCTGAGGGGTAAGAAATTGACAGTGGCTGATCAGACAAGGGACTAATCTCTAAATACAATGCCAACAAGCAAAACACAAATAGTGCAACTAAAACCTGGGCAGAGAGCATGCACAGCCCCTGCACGGAGGATGACAGCCAAGTGACCAACAACATATGAAGAAGTGCTTGGGATCGTTAGCCATTAGAGAGATGTCGTTCAGCGCAACAATGAGATAACGTTTCACACCAGCAGGAATTAGGTGGGAAACCAGCAGAAGAGAGGGGGAGAAAACAACAAATACGGGCTAGGGTGCAGAAGGAGTGGAGCCCTGTGATGAGCCTGTAGACTGATGCAACCACTGTGGACAGCACTGTCTCATTTTCTCCAAAAGCATATAATCCGCCCACTTAGGATATCCTAGAGAAATACGCGTTTTGACAGAAATGATATCTACACCACCGTGTTCATCACAGCATTATTCACAGTAGCCGAAAAAATGGGGAAAACAAAAATGCCCAGGGGTGGGAGACTGGACAAACTCTGGTTCATACCCAGAGTGGACTACAATGCAGTTTTGAAAAGTAATGATGGATCTGTGAAACACCTCATAGCATGGATGAACCTGGAGGAGACAATGCTGAGTGAAACTATATTGTGGACTGTGGTAGTTACACAATTTCATGTCAACTTGATAAAAGAATGGAGGGGTGGAGTCTAGCCTGTCAATCAGGTGGCAGCCTGATGATCCCTCCTTGTGGGCAAGGCCTTCTCATGAGGATTCTGGGAATTTCCTTCCCACCGCCCCCGGCCCCCACCTTCTCTCGCTCTGTCCTTCACATCCCTGTTGACAAGCCAAATGGAGTCACATTGATGACAGCCAGAGCCCTGGAGATGCCTCCACTGCCATTGGATCCACAGGACTTCACACCCACCAGCCTGTGATCTTCCTGCATTTGGCATCATTGCATGTGCTGCCTGAGTCTGAAGAGGAATTCATGGGCTAATATCAAACTTATGGACTTGATCTGGACTGGGCTGGGATGTTTTATTGATGCATAATTACTTCTTGATATAAAGTTCTCTCTTACACATATATGAGTGTCAATGAACTTGTTTCTCTCATCAACCTGTCCTAACAAATGGACAATATTGTATGCAATCACTATTGTAAAAATGAAAGGTTTTCATACTAAAAGAAATATTCTTTGACAGTTACCAGAGGTGGACGCAGGAGGGATGGAGGGAAGTCATGGACTAGATCAGTGTTTCCTAAAGTGGGCGATCCCACCCCCTGGGGGGCACTAGAACAATCCAGGGCCATAGTATGCAAGTTTTTAATTTCAGGGGGAAGCTCTAAGTAATTTTTAGTTTTCTGAAACAAGGTAGGTGAGTCAACTAAGTTGGGGACCTATGGGCTAGAGGATAGATACGTGTGAATTTGGGTGCAGGCGAAGGCAATAGTCAATAAGAGGGAGTTAGGAAAAACTAATGGAGGCAGGGGAAGACCCTGGGAGGTTAGCACGAGCTAATGGCAACCGAGGTAAGCACTGCTCCGTGCACAATCCTGCCACAGTGGTGCTCTCTGAGTAGAGGCATGAAAGACAGACATGCAGGCTGAACAGATGTGGGGAGGGAGAGAGGGAGAGTATACTCATAAATGTGTGTGTGTTTGTGGGACTTATATCTACAACTGTGTGAGCCATCTCTTGATAGAAATTTCTTTATTCATACACATGCAAATTTCACTGGGTTTGCCTCTCTAGTAACCCCAGCCTATCCCAGCACATTATGTGTGTGTTTGTTTAACAGACAACCTGTGTATTGATTTTGCTGAAAATCTGTCCATGAATGCGGTAGAGCACACAGGGAAGAGAGGTCATCCTTCTTAGACATCACCAAACAGCTTGAGGGAATGGGCTTCGAGGCCTGGAGAAGCAGGGCCCATTGTCTCGGGAACATCGTGTTCATAACATAAATTGCAAAGACAGTCTTCTACATCCTACTTGCGTGACTAGTGATGGGTGACTTAAAAGCTTGTGGGCAGCTATTGAAGGTGCAAATGTCTGCCTCTCTCTATCCTGAGAACAACAGAGTGGTGGACGTCAAATGACGCCCATAAACAATTAGTCCCATGGACTAAATAATAGAGTAAGCAAATGTCAGGCTCCAGACCAGATGAACTAGAGGGTCCCTGGCTACCACTGGGACAAACTCAAGTCCTCGAAGACACCAGGCTCGCTGCTCCCTGTGCTGCTTGTGTGCACCCTCGGTGCAGACCCGGTCCCTCTTTTGTGAAGCAACAACTGAGGAGATTTGAATGCTTGCTAAGGCCCATGAGAAACCCAAGGAAGAAGTCAAGACTAAGAACAACCATCCGTTTAATTTCAAGGCAGCGGGGCAGGCTGGTTCTGTGGTGCAATGAAGATTAAGAGGCCTACACTACTTAAGGAAGCTAACGTGAGCGACGGGGTTTGTCAAGGAAGCAGATCAGATTCCAATTTGACGGGCAGCCACTCAATGAAACAGGCACACTTCCACGTCTGGAAATGGAAGCTGAAGATACAACAGGTGGGTTCCAGCAGCAGAGACAGGAGGCATCTTCTAAAAGGGAGCCTGCTCCTTTCTTCCAGAACGCTGTTCCAACCAACCAAGAATCCATTCTCCATCAGAAAGCTACCGTTTGGTGCCACCACATCCGGATGACTACAGCATAGCCTCCCCTATTCTTTCATTTCCCCCTTCCCACTCCTTTATTGCTTGTGAAGTGTCATGGTTACATAATCTGGTGTCAATTTGGGACTTGAGAGGATTAAGAGTGAAGGGGTGGAGTCTAGTCTGTCAATTTGGTCACAGTCAATGAGGCCTCTGTGTGGGCATGGCCTTCCCCTGAGGATTCTGGGAAAACTCTAGTATTTCCTCCTTGGAGGTGGAAGACACACGCTCTCTCTGCTCACTTCCTGCAAGACATCCCTGAAGAGAAGCCACATGGACCTACCCTGGTGCAACCCTGGGAACTGGAGAAGCCACTTCGAGATGCCTATGAGTGCTGAGATGCTTACAATGCCACTGGATCTGAAGACTTTCTACCCACTGGCCTATGATCCTCCTGCGTTTGACATCATTGCATGTGTTTCGTGAAGAGGACTTTCTAGATTGGTATTGGACATATGGGCTAATATCGGACTTAGGGACTTGGACTGGACTGGGTTGAGATGCTTTCTTAATATGCATCTATCCTTTATATAAAAGTCTCTTATATACATATGTGTCTATGAACTTATTTCTCTAGTCTACCGGGACTAACACATAAAGGAACTGGAGCATGCACACAACATACTGCATTCTTTTTCTTTTTCCTTAGTTTATTTCACGTTGAGTAAATGGAAAAGGGTGCGATTCTGATTGACCTTACCTGGAGAGAGAATGTGGGGCACGCTGGCCTGCTCATTCCGCTCATGTCTTTCTGTTCCTGTGAGGTATGTTGCTCTCATTGCTTACCAACACCAAAGCACAATGACATAGAAAATCTTTGCATAACTTGTTCAACTGGAGAACTTTAATGTTTGACATCACTGTAAAACCAAGGGCCATTTTGTACTTTTAAAAAAATACCTAACTGTTGCCCAGAGGGCAATTTATCTTTAAGTAGGGGTAAATTACTCTAGAAGAGATTAAGACTAGAAAGTTTTCACTTCGAGTCAATGACCTTATTGTTTAAATAAACTTGTTTGAGAGAGAGGAAAGAGAGAGAACCAGGGTTATTGGTTATCGAGAGATTGGTGGAATCCCCAAGACTAAGACCCTTAGCCACCCTATAGGTGGGAAACTGAACTCACCCTGTGTCGGAATAATCAGCCATTTACAATCAAAAAGGCAGCATGTACCCAGAAACAGAGAGTTAGGGAACAAGAAAGAATGGGAACAGAAAACACAAGGAGGACGTGGGATAACAATGATGTGGGGGGAAGCCAGCCCCCCACAGCTAATCGTGGGTTCGATAGGCGCAATTGTACGGTTAAGATATATATCAAGATTATAGTACACAATGATTCACTGAGGAGATTGCAATGGACTACTTGGAAGAAAATGTATATAAATAATACAAAGCTGATTATGTGTTCTGTAGACTTTTACCTACATCGCAATCAAAAGTTTTGCCTTAAAGCCAAGAACCCTGGGACAAGTTTAGAAGGTGTAATATATGCATAATGGTTATAGCAAAAGGAGAATGAGCAAATAAAACAGAAAGAACATCCAAAGCAGTAATGTCAGAATTTTTGGGATAACTATTGACACACACCAAACCATAGATCCAAGCTGCTGTGTGTTAGGCTGGATTCTCTAGAGAAGCAAAACCAGTCATATGTGTATGTGTGTGTACAGAGAGATTTATAAAATTTTAAAAAAATTTAAAAGACTCATGCAGTTATAGATGTAGGTAAGTCCAGTTCAAGGCTGTGGGTCAAATGTAAACTGGAGGTTTCTCTTGACTTTTGTAGCTGCAAGGGGGCTGACAAACAAGAAACACAAAAACTACAAGGTGGTGGATCCAAGGTTGGCAGTCTATTAATGGTTCTTGGGATTCGCAGGTGCTATAACAGGAGGTGGACAAAGCAGATGTGGGATCCAAATCGAGGAGTTGAAGTGAGCTAGCTTCTGCCTACCGTCCATCTGTGCTAAGAATAGGCCACAGCTGAATAAAATGTCCTTCGATCTATGACTAGATTAAGAAAGTGGCACTCCACCCTGTCTCCCCCAAACTACTTAGCTGATTCACAGAGATCCCCTCATGGAGCTGACCACACGGTTATATCATAGGAGAATCCTGGCCCACCCAAGTTGACATAAAACCTACCCATCACAACCTCGATGCATCTTATTCAAACTGCACAGAAGGGAATGCAAGAGAAAGTGCTAACCTTGGAAGTTAGTGAAGTCAGAGTAAAAGGTAAAAGTAACTTTACAGACGTACTCGACTTGATAACATCATTTAGCATGGGGACGGGAGTTTAAAATAGTATGATACTGCTGTACATGAATTCTGGAATTGAACACTTAAGTAAATTGATGGTGGTTAGCAGAATCCAGGCTTCTCACTGTTGGAAAGGGAATTTACAGATAAACAATGGGAGAAGGCTATCATTGCCTATGTGATATTGGACTCGGTTTGGATATATCAGTACTGTACCAGGTTTTGAGATTATATATGTTGGTATATATAGTTATGTAGAAGAAAGGTGAGGCTTTCTACACCCTTAAAGAGTTACAATCTCAGAAACCCACAGGGGACGTTCTACCCTGTTCTATTGGGTCACTATGAGTCAGAACCGACTTAATGGCAGTAAGAAAGTGAGATGGTTACATATAGAAACATCTGGATACGTACATAAATTTGGAGATAGGGGATTTGTACATCTAATAGTATCCACACATATAATTCATTGCTCTGTCATCTGAGAAGACCTAGAAGCAATATCAAAACAGCCCAGTAACAATAAGGACACCTAACACCCAGATATTTGTTTCTAATATCATTCATCAAGAAAATTAATCAGAGAAAGAATTTTTTAGTGAATCAGAGCCCCATTGGGCATTTCTAATTCTAGAATGGGAACATGAAATAAAAATGAGCCTGAAGCGGAATACAGAAAGAAAGGATGTGGGGGAAAATAACATGGATGAAAATATGTCAAAGAAATAGAGGTGCCACTGAAAGACTTTCTAATGACCACACCTGGGACAAGCTGAGCCAACAAAGTAGTATTGTATTATCTTTCAAAGTATAGAACATCCTTGAGCTCTTACTAATGTAAATAAACACATGACTAAATAAATCGCTGGGAGAAAAGAAATAATCTCTCAAGTAGAAGAATTTCATATCATGTATGCTGTTACTCTCCCCTCAAGAAGGAGGAGTCCAGGTCTTAATTCCTTAAGTCCAGTTTCACATAGTGACTCCCTCCCCAAAGGACAGTATAAAAAGGAGGGGGGGTGCATGATCTTGACAGTGAAGAAAGCTGACAAACACTTATCTCAACCAGGTGATTAAGGTCAGCATCAACAATGGGAGATCATGTTGATGATAGGTATCCTTAATATGGTGCGCATTTTATTTCTGTCAATCCCCAGAAAAACAGAAGACATAACCTCTGTCTACTTATGAGAAAAGTAGCAGACGAATTTCAAGAAAGGGACAGTCTATGAAATAACAGGACAATAAGACTCTAAATTGTTAGACTCATCACAAATTAGAACATTGTGAGACACAGTCATGGCTAAGAAAATCCTTAGACAAGAAGAAAGTAAAAGGGTTTAGAGGAAAGAACTAGAAGACAAAGGACATTTATAGAGGTCTAAATACAGGCATGTACAAATGTAAATATATGTATGTATAACAATATGGAAATAGATCTATGTGCATATACTTACATGTTAAGTGTTAAGGCAGCAGACGGACATTGGGTCTCTACTCAAGTACTCCCTAATGCAAGAACACTTTGTTCTAATAACCTGGCATTCTGATCACTGAAGGCAAAATGGGTGCTTAAGCAAATGTGGTGAAGAAAGCTGATGGTGCCCAGCTATCAAAAGATATAGCCTCTGGGGTCTTAAAGGCTCGAAGATAACCAACCGTTCATCTAGCTGAGAAGCAACAAAGCCCACATTAGAAGAAGCACAGCAGACTGTGTGATCATGAGGTGTTGATGGGATCAGGTATCAGATATCAAAGACCCAGAAGAAAAAAAATTATATCGATGTGAATGAGGGGGAGGGCAAAGTGGAGACCCAAAGAGCCCATCTGTAGAAAATTGGACATTCCCTTACAGAGAGGTCACAAGGAGGAGATGAGCCAGTCATGGTGCAATACAGAACCGACAAAACATATGTATAACTTTCCTCTAGTTCTTTAATGCTTCCCCTCGCCCACTATATGACCCCAATTCTACCTTAAAAATCTGGCTAGCCAGAGCATATATACTAGTACAGATAAGAGCTGGAAACACAGGGAATTCAGGACAGATAAAACCCTCAGGATCAATAAGGAGAGTAGTGATACCAGGAGGGTAGAGGGAAGGTAGGGGTAGAAAGGGGAACTGATCACAATGATTGACATGTAACTCAACCACACTCCAAGGGATGAACAACAGAAAAGTGGGTGAAGGGAGACAGCAGATGACGTAAGATATGAAAATAATAATAATTTATAATTTACCAAGGATTCATGAGGAAGGGATGGGAGGGAGGAAAAGAAAATGAGGAATTGATACCAAGGGCTCAAGTAAAAAAAAAAGTATTTTTTAAATGATGATGGCAACACATGTACAAAAGTGCTTGACCCGATGGGTGGATGGATGGGTTGTGATAAAAGCAGTAAGAGCCTCCAATAAGATGATTAAAAAAGAAAGAAAGAAAGAAAATCCTAAGGAGACATGATAACTAAATGCAATGGGGGCTATACATTCTTTTTGTTCCCAGAGTACTCAAAAGCAAGTTAGTGAAATATTCTTTCAGACAACAATCGTCTTAGCTCCATTTCTTTGTTTGTTCACCTCCTTGCCAATGCACATTCACAGAGATGACTTAGTTTTGCCCTTATAGCCTATCTGAAATGAAGGTAAGATGGGTATTATTTGATATAACCGTTTGACACATGAAAACAAATGGAAAGAAGATAAAGCTCAGGCGCTGTTCTAAGAGTTACACAGAGACTTAACTAAAACTGAAATGAATGTTTCCTTGCTAAGTACAGTGTCTTTTCCAGAGTACCGACTGCTGCATGAGTCAGGCCGGCTCCTCACACACAGAGTCCGTACTGAATGATAACGCGTGAGATAGAATTCAGATACGGAAGAATGACCAAAGGCACTCACCTGAGCCTCCCCGCTGCTTCTGCGCCCAGGGCCCAGTAGTGCCTTCGATGCCTTTTCACAAGTTCAGTGTAGTGTTTTAACATAATTACAATGGATTACAAGAAGCAATCACGTCTGTTTGTTGCACACTTGGAGAGCTAAAGTAAACTCAATGAGAGTTAACATTTAAGAAGTTATTTATTGCTGGTCTTTATTGTGATATCGCATGTTCATCAACAAGCCTATGAATAGGCTGCAACTATGATCTGCAACTATGATTGTCTCCATTTGACAGACGAGGCAACTGGGAGACAGACTTTCATTCACTTCTGTGAAGTCATCCAGTTGATGAGGGGGAGGGCTGCAGATAAAATCCAGACTATAGGACTTCAAGGTTTCATCCTGTGCCCCTAAGTATGTGACATATGTAATGAAGACATCCAGCATGCATGCTATTTTAAATTGGGAAGATGAGAAATTCTCCTGATTCGGAAACTTGGGGAGAACTTAGAAGCTCCTCACTATTGCAGCAAATAGAGGAAAGATTTCTAACCAAACCCACTGCCATCAAGTTGATGCCTACGCATGCAACCCTATAGGACAGGGTGGACTGCCCCTGTGAGCGTCCGAGACTGTGCCTACCTGTTTAGAGCAGTAGAAAGCCTTGTCTTTCTGGCACTGAGCAGCTAGTGGTTTTGAATTGTGGACTTTGTGGGTCGCAGCCCAACCTGTAACCACCATATCCCCAGGGATGCTTAGAGGAAGGATTGATAGCTGCAAAAACATTATTTGTGTGTGTGTGTGTGTGTGTGTGTGTGTGTGTGTGTGTGTGTATATATATAATAAAAAAGAGATTAATAGAGATTTTGCAGGAAAATTAAGCTTCCTAAACAGCCTCTCATTTTGTTTTTCTAGACCCTATTTTTAATTTGTTGGCATCAGGGCCTTCAGAGAGTCATAACTTAAATAGAGACATTTAGATGGTTTCAGAATTCACATTCTGATTCCTCAACCCTGACACCTTAAAAAACTAGATGGTGCCCACGCACCACTACCAACTGTTTTCAAAGGTATCATGTTAGAAGGTCCTGGGTAGAGGGAAAGAAAAATGTGGGGAAAAATATGAAAGCTATAAAAATTTCCAGGCTTACTGCTTTGATAGAGACTGGTGCAGTCAATAAACCTAGTCACCCTTCTCCATCTTCTTCCATCGCTTAGGAAAGAACTAAACTTTCCACTCTAGCTCATAGTCTTCACTAAAGATGAGAGTCAACTTCTTTGAATCATTACTTCCAGGTTAGCTACGAACAACGTGGGTCATTTGGCAAGTCAACTCTTAGCGTAACTGTTTCCTTGTCCCTAAAAGAATGAACGTGAACTAAATATTCCTCTGACATACGATTCCAGCTTTCAAAGTCTCTCAATGTGTGTTTATCATTTCTTTGCCATCTGATTTGAATATGTTGTTATTTATAGGTGCCATAGGGTGAGTTCCAACTCATAGTAACCCTATATAAAGTAGAGTAAGCACTGTCCAATCCTGTGCCACCCTTGCAATTGTTGTTTGAGGCCATTGTTGCAACCATGTTTTAATCTATCCCATTGAAGGACATCCTCTTTTTTAGCACCCTCTACTTTGCTCAGCATGATGTGCTTCGCCAGGGACTGGCCCATCCTGATAATGTGTCCAAAGCACATGAGATGAAATCTCATTATCCTCGCTGCTAAGGAACATTCTGGTTGTACATGTTCCAAGACTGACTTGTTCTGTGTTTTGGCAGTCCATGATGTATGTCTTTTCAATATTCTTTGCCAACACATGCATCAAAAGAATTAATTGTTTTGGTCTTTATCATTCAGTGACCAGCTTTCACATACATATAAAGCGATTGAAAATACCCTGAATCAGGTCGCTTAGGTCAGGGGCACTTTCGACTTCAAATGAATAGCTTTGCTTTTTAAGGCTTTAAATAAATATTTGGCAACAGATGTGTTGAACGCAGTAAGTAAGTTTTGGAGGGTTGTTTCGCTTTGTGTTTGGGAATCCTGCTTCCATGGCCGTAGATTGTTGGTCCAAGAAAATGAAATGCTTGATAACTTCAATGTTTTCTCCAGTTATCACAATGTTGCTTAGTGGTCAATTTGTGAGAATGTTTTTTTTCTTTACGTTCAACTGTGATCCACACTGATGACTTTGATCTTCATCAGGAAATGCTTCACATCTTCTTTCCTTTCAGCAAGCAAGCTTGTGTCAATGCATACTGAAGGTTGTTAGTGAATCTTCTTTCAATCTCTCAGCATGTAAGCTGAGTAAGTATGATGTCAAGAAACAACAAAGACTCATCCTAGTTTTAAACCATTCAGCATGCCCTGGTTCCACGGGAAAGGCTGTACCTTGGGCTGTACGCAGGTTCTGCATGAGCAGTTGCACGTTCTAACTTTCCCGTTCTTCACGATATTGTCCATCATTTACTATGTTTCACAGTCAGATGTCCTTGCATAGTAAATATAAACAGGAAAATATCTTTCTGGGATTCTCTGCTTTCAGCCAAGATCAATCTGACATCGGCAAGGATATCCCAGGGCCCATGTCGTCTTCTCACTCCAACTTGAATTTCTGGCAATTCCTTGTCGATGTGCTGCTGTAACCATTTTTTAATTCACTTCATGGGCATTGCGCTTGCCTATGATATTACTGATATTGTGTGGTGATTTGCTTGTTCCAAGGCATCCCCTCCCTTGAGAATGGGGTCAAATATGAAGCCCTTCCAATTGGCTGGCCATGTTGCTGACTTTTAAAGTTCTTGGCACAGATAAAAGAGCACTTCCAGCATTACATACATTTATTGAAACATCTCTGTTGGCATTCCTTCAATTCCCAGAGCCTTGGTGTTTTGCCAGCGGCTTCAATGTAGCTTGGACTTCTTTCATAAATGTCATCTGTTCTTGATCAAATGCTATCTAATGGAAATGGTTAAGTGTTGACCAACTCTTTTTAATGCAGCAACTGTTTATTACTTAAACATCTTCTGTTGATACTTCCTGCATCATTGAATATGTTACCCACAGAATCCTTCAATACCGACCGCTGGAGATTGGGGGTGGGGTGGGGGGGCGGTTCCTTTGGTTCTTCAGTCTGAGAGATGCTATGTATGGTCTTCCCTTTTGATTTTCTAACTCTAGGTCTTTGTAAGGCCAGGTGCACCTCAGAGGCAAGGATGGCAAGACTTCATCTTCCCTACTTGGGATACATTGTTAGGAGAGAGCAGTCCCTGAAGGAGGACATCATGCTTGGTACAGTGAAGGGGCAGCAATGAGGGGAAGGCCCTCGATGAGATGGATGGACACAGTGGATGCATCAATGGGTCCAGGCATAGCAACCCTTGTCAGGAGGGTGCAGAGCCATGCAGTGCTTGGTTCTGTTGTGCATAAGGTTGCTATGGGCCGGAGCACCTAACAACCACAACTACACGCGTTATAATGCTTTCCTGTGTCCGCACAAGCTGCCCTTTGAAATCTGTTCAACTTTTAGCTTCATCATTTTTCTGTTCCCTATAAATACTGTACATTCAAATTCTAAATGACATCCGTTTTTTAACTTTTTTAATTACCAATTAGGTGTAAGTATACATTTGAGGTTATCATTTTTGTATTCAAAATTTAAATAACTAACCAACCCTCCCAATAGCTTGCCCTATTCCCCTGCCTGCTGTGTTGCTATTCTTCCTCTTGCAGAAGATTGTCTTCTCTGTCACTTGAGCTAACACCAATCTACCCTCTAGTCTAATGCTTCCCCCTCTACCCCTCCCTCTCCTAGCCCTGGAAACCATCAAAGTCTGTTTCTTTTGGTTTATCTTGTTGTTTTTTCTCTTATAACAATAATCTCATATCTACCTTTTTATGATTGACTAACTTTGCTCAGCCTAACGTCCTCCAAATCCATTCAAGGACATCCATTTTTGTCTCTTCTTTCTGCCCTGTCTTTTTCACTACCTTTTGCTTTCTTCGTGCATGATGATTTGGATGTCATCCTTAACTAGCCTTCTCTTTGGTCATTGTTGTTTAAGGGGTCAAATATATTCTTGACATGATCTCTTAACTGAGGTAGAGTATTCTCAAGGTTGTCCTTTGGCTCTGATGGACTTGTTTCACTTTTCTTCATCTTCATAGATTTGCATATGAGCAAGCGATGGTCTGCTCTGCCGTCCACATCTGACCTTGTTCTCCTTGGTGACATTGAGCTTTACTTCATCTGTATCTACAGTTCATACAATTCCTGTGTATTCCATCTGATGCGATCTATGTGTATAGTCACTGTTTGTGGTGTTGAAAATGGTATTTTCAATGAATAAGTGTTTGGCCTTGCAAAATTCTTTCATACAATCTCCAGGGTCTTTTCTATCACCAAGGACCTATTTTTCAACTACTCATCTTTGCTTCCAATATTCACCTTCCTATTGCTCATAATTATCAATACATCTTGATTGGATGTGTGATCAATTTCAGGTTTCAAAAGTTGTTAAAAAATATCCAATTTCATGTAACCAAGAGGAATTACTGAAACCCAAATGAAGGCTGAACATGATAGTGGGACAAGAGGAAAGTAAAAGGAAATAGAGGAAAGAACTAGGAGGCAAAGGGCATTTATAGATGTCTAAATACAGGCATGTACACATGTACATATATTTATATATGATGATGGGAAAGTAGATCTAGGTACATATATTTAGGTGGCTTAGTATTAAGGTAGCAGATGTACATTGAGCCTCTACTCAGGTACTCCCTCAATGCAAGAACACTTTATTCTATTAACCTGGCATTCCATGATGCTCACCTTCCTGACATGATCGCTGAAGACAAAATGGGTGCTTAAGCAAATGTGGTCAAGAAGCTGATGGTGCTCAGCTATCAAAAGCATCTGGGGTCTTAAAGGCTTGAAGATAAGCAAGTGACCATCTAGCTGAGAAGCAACAAGGCCCACATGCAAGAAGCATACCAGCCTGTGTGATCATGAGGTGTCGATGCATCAGGTATCTACCAGCAAAGACCCAGAACCAAAAATCATACCTATGTGAATGAGGGGGAGTGCAGAGTGGAGACCCAAAGCCCATTTATAGGCTACTAGGCTCCCCTTACAGAAGGGTCTCAGGGAAGAGATGAGTCAGTCAGGGTGCAGTATAGCACCAATGAAACATACAGCTTTCCTCTAGTTCTTCAATGCTCACACACACTATCATGACCCCAATTCTAACTTGCAAATCTGTCTAGACGAGAGCATGTACATGGATACATGGATACAGATAAGAGCTGAAAACACAGGGAATATAGGACAGATAAACCCCTCGGGACAAATATTGAGAGTAGCCATAACAGGAGGGGGAGGGGAAGGTAGGGGAAGATAGGGGGAACCAATCACAATGATCTATCTATAACCCCCTCCCAGGGGGATGAAATCGTCTTATCAATTGGCCTTCCCTATAGGGCATGTGGGTACTATCACTGACAGCACTGCCCTTCAGAATAAATCTCAAAGTGTTCTTTTTGACAATGAATGTGACGCCATTTCTCTTCAACTTATCATTCCCAGCATAAAGGGAGCTTAATTTTTTAAAATCATTTTATTGGGGGCTTATACAATTCTTATCACAATCCATACATACATCCACTGTGCCAAGCACATTTGTACATTTGTTGCCATCATCATTCTCAAAACATTTGCTTTCTACTTGAGCCCTTGGTATCAGCTCCTCATTTTCCCGCTCCCTCCCCACCCTCCCTCCCTCATGAACCCTTGATCATTTATAAATTATTATTATTTTGTCATATCTTTCACTGTCTGACATCTCCCTTCACCCACTTTTCTGTTGTCCATCCCTGAGCTTAATCTTGTTAATGAAAAACATTCCATTGTCTTTTAGCTACATCCTTCCATGAATTTTTAAAGCACCTTCCTAGGCTTGTCCAATTCAACATTCCCAGTGCCCATCCATTTCAGACCACTAATGCCTAGCATATTGATCTTTTGTGTTCCGCTCTATGTTTTTGTGATGGTTGTAACTTATTGTGAATTGAGTAAAGGCTGGCTGAGCATATCAGTTTTCCATTTTGTTTCATGTCTTTAATTACAATTCCCACAATATAATATCACTTAATCCACATCTTCCTTGGATTTTCTGTTTCTGTTCCTTCTACATTTTTCATCCTTCTGAGTTTTGTTCTCAGGGAAATGCTGACCTTTTGCTCTCAAATGGATTATTTTAAGGTATGCATACTTCCCTGGTGTTATCGGTCATCTTATAGACCTGTCTGGTTTGGGGCTGAAAACTAGGTCATGGGGTAAGTTCATGTTCAGACATAAAGAGTGGCTAAGGGCCCTCATCCGGATGGTGCCACCAATCTCTATCAAAGCAATAAGGCTAGCCACTTGTATAATTTGGACATGTTCCCATATTTTTCTTTCACTCTAGCTAGGACCTTCTAATATTACTCCTTTTAGAGGAGTTGGTAGTGGGGCCTGGGCACCATCTAGTTCTTAAGGTGTCAGCATTGTGAAGACAGATGCTCATGTGGTCCATTACACTCATTAGTTCCACACATCTGTGATTTTCTTCACTCTTCTTTCCTCCACACAGTGAAGGGCTAATAGTCACACCTTAGATCGCTCCTCATGAGCTTTTAATATCCCAAGTGACTCTGATGTTCCCTGAGCTAATGGTCCTGAGCCCCTGGGCCTTGTGACTCTTTTCCTCAAGATGTTTGCTTATGTCTAAGAAAGTTTTTGTAACTTTGCCCCCTGTACGCATTCGTGGATATGTTTGCAACAAAGGTAAGTACACCTGTACAAATATCCTCTGTCAATCCTAGAAATTTTCATGACTATCTTCTTGGTTTTCAAATTTGTTAGAATACAGTTCTTCATAGTCTTAGTGATTCTATTATTTTTCTATTTTCTGTTTCATTCCTTCCTATACTCATCTTTATTATGTATCTCGGATGAGTGTAGATTTATTTTGCTGTGAACTGTTGAGCTAAGGTATGAATTGCATCTCTTTCTCTGTTGTGTGGATTTATTACTATAAATTGTGCTCTGAGCGCTTCTTTTGCTAGGTCCTAAAGGTGTTGTATGTTGCGCTTTCATTCTCATTTGATTCAGTTACTCTTTATATTTTTTAATAATCTCATACCGCTCAGTAGTTTTTAAGCAAGATGTTTTTCAAGTTACATGTATTTGATTTTCCCCCCCTTGAGCATCCTATTGTGAATTTCTAATTTTATAGCATTGTGATTTCAGAAGATGCTTTTAAGTATTTTTAGCTTTTTCAATCTGTTAAAGTTTGCTTTGTTTTCATAATGAATTAATATTGACATTTTGCTCTTATTTATTACTCTTTGCTTTAGTCTACTTTTGTCTTTGTGTGGACAGTCTGCATTTTATATTTCACCTTTACATGAATTCTCTTTTTTGTCCATTTTTGCAGCTCTCTCATTTGGCTGGTATATTTAATTTACTTACATTCGCTGTAACTATCAATAGGTATGCATTAGTTGGTGTAATTTTGCTGTTGTCTAGTTGATTTTTTTTGGTTTTGTTTTTATTTGTTTGTTGTGCACTCTTAGTTTCTTTGTTCTTTGTCCTAATTTTTGTGCTGATTACATTTTGTTTGGTGTTTTCTTGTAATTTTCTTCATTGTCGTCTCAGTGTTTACTAATTCTTTAGAACTGTCATCCATTTTATTTTGAGAAGACATTCATTTTCCTTCATATTACCCCATTTCATTTCTTCCCAAGTTTAAAAGCAATGACTTCCTCTCCATTTGGGAGTTTTGTAACCACACTAATTATTTCCTCTTTTTAATCTGTATTGTCTTCATTACAAATTAAATCTCTGCTTCCCTATTTCCAGTCCTGTAGGTTGGAGCTATAGTGATTGAGTTAGTTAATTGTGCCAGCCTGGCCGATAATCACATGTGGGTCTGGTTGAAAGGCGGAGGGATAAATGGGTGGTGAAGGGGAAAAAACTCACAGGATTATAGGGTTAAGGTATAGGTGTT
>NW_022106471.1:5406802-5416214 GCF_000313985.2 Echinops telfairi | reverse complement strand
GGTTAATGTTGGACTTGTGGGCTTGGGCAGCATTGGGTTGGGATGTTTTCGTGATGCACATTTTCTTTGCATAAAACTCTCTTATACGTGAGTTGCTGTGGATTTGTTTCTCCAAAGTACCTAGACTAATACAGTGATGTCGTGAATTATGCATTTAATCTGCTAATTACAAGGCCAAAAGTTCGAACCCACCATATGGGGCTGTCTACTCCTGGAAATATTAAAGTCTCGGAAGCCCACAGGGGCAGTTCTCGTAGTCTGTCCTCTCAGGTTGCTATGGATCAGAATCGACTCCATGGGAGGGAGAGATTCGTTTTACCTGGGATGCTTCTTTCCTTGGGTTGCCTTCTGAACGGCGATGGTATGTATGTGGTTTTTGGGTTGCTGTTTGCTATTGTTTATTCTCTGACTAAAGAACTCTCTTCCATATTTCTTGTAATATTGGTCTGAGTTTTACAAATTCTTTTAACTTCTGTATTTTTGGAAATATCCTAATTTTGCCACCATAACTGAGGGACAGCATAGCTCAATATATAATTCGTGGTTGGCAATGTGCTATTCATTTAGAGTTCATATCTGTCATCCCAGTCTCTTCTTGCCTGTATGGTTTCTGCGGAGAAATCAGAGGTTAATCTTAATGGTGCTTCTTTATAGGTAATGTTTCATCTTTCTTTGTCTTTGGTGTCAGAAAGTTTGATTATGACGTGCCTTTATGATTCTCTTTGGGATTTATTAAGCTTCTTTAATACACATCTTTTCTTCTTCGTGATAGTGGTGATAGTAATGGTGATGGTAGTGATAGTGGTGGTTGTGGTGGTGGTGGTGGTGGTGGTGGTGGTGTTCTTTCTCATGTTCTTAAGCCTTTTCCCAGGTGTTCCGCTAGCAGATTAGTAGTGAGAGATTGGTTTCCAAACACACTAATTCAGTCTTCCAATGATTTAAGTCCACTCTTTTGCCCTTTCAATGTAGGATCTATTTCTGAAATCTTAGTATTAATTTTTTGGAATCCTAGTTTCTGATCTTATGTTTTCTCATTTGCCATGTATTTTAACAGTTTCGCTTTGTGGAGTCCTCCTGAATCTTTCTAAAGTTTTGTCTATGTTTTCTTTCTCTCCCCCCCTCCCCGCCACCAGGAGCTTGCAATCAGTTTTATTTTTTTCAACAGTTTCATTGGCATATAATTCACATATCACAAAATTTAATCACATCAAGAAGAGTTGTACAATCATCACCACAAACTGTTTTAGAGTATTTTCTTCATTCTTGTATTCATCGTATTAGCTTCCAATTTCCCCAAACCTTCCTGTCATCCCCTCAAGGAATCATTAATCCAGTTACTGTCTCTATAGATTTATGTTTTCCTTGATTTTATCTGCAGCTTGCTCTGTCTTTCTCTCAAGCAGTTGAAAACATATAAATACCATTCTTTGTCATTCTTTATCAGCTACCCCCACTGCCGTTTCTTCCTGAAAAAGGAATTCGTTTTCATCACTTGCTTGAGTCATTTTTTTTCTTTGTGTGAAATAAATTTGGTGTCTCCTAGATTGTGATGAGGGTCTATTTATATTTAATTGATGATTGCATATAGTGTGTTCTTAGGCACTACCATGTATCTCCTGGTTCTGTTTATTGTTCATAAACAGCACTGTTGCAGGCATGTTACACTGTTGCAGGCATGTTTCACTGTTGCGGGCATGTTACACTGTTGCGGGCATGTTTCACTGTTGCGGGCATATTACACTGTTGCGGGCATGTTTCACTGTTGTGGGCATGTTACACTGTTGCGGGCATGTTACACTGTTGCGGGCATGTAGCATTGTTGTGGGCCAGGTCACTGGCTGTTGTTCGTTGTCTATCCTTGTCTTTGTTGTAAAGGGTCTGGGTAGCACGTCTGCCTAGTCAGTCATCTTGTTCAAAATCCTCTCCATTTCCGTTGTGAGGACTTCCAATTGTCCTAGATTCATGCTCCATATCTTCCCCCATAGATGAGGTACGGTTTTGTTTTCAAAACAACTGCTTTGTTTTCATGGTGGAAATTCTTCTTCTTTCTCTCTTCCTTTGCTTCACTTCTTCTACATCCTGTGAGGTTTCCTATGTTCTGAATAAAGGATTCCAATGGCTTCTCACTGCCCCGGATCACAAACAAGGTTGAACTACAGCTCTAAGATAAACAACATGGAAACAGAGACAAGAGGTTTGGTGTGGTTGGAGAAAACCTGAGAGGAATCATTCAGAGGACAAAACAGAGAGTCGGTGGGAGGGGGTGCTGTAAGTTGAAAAGAGGGAAAGTAAACAAAGAGTATAATTATATTAATTAAAAATATTCTTATCAAAAAAATAAAAATGCATAGAAAAATGCATGTCAGTGTACTAGTTCTATCAGGAACGTAGTAGAAGGATATTATATAGGAGAATGTGAGAAAAAAGATGGATCAGAAGTAAAATTTTTTAAAAGTCCAGTCATATGGGACCAATGACATCTAGAGATTATTGCCCTGAGAAACAATTCAAACCTTGAATCAAACAACCCCTTGAGGTCACCTTTCAAAGAAGCAGATCGTCACATACCACAGGTGGGATAAAGGAGCTAGGGCTGTGCTATGGGTTAGGAGTTACGCTGCTAACAGCAAGCTTGCTGGTTCAAACCCACCAGTGGTTCTATAGGAGACAGACGAAGCTAACAGTGTGTTTGACTTGGGAGTTAGGATGGTACTCCGTTTAAAACTGCCCATATAAGACCTAACACTTACTCTGAATGCTCAACAGTTACTCTGAAATCAAGATGAGGAGAGAGGAGGGAAATAAGTGAGAGTGCTTACAACAAAATAACTCGAACACAATTCAAGAGAATGCTGACACGTTGTGAAACATGTAACCAGTGTGATTTTAAAAGCGATTTAACCATGAAAAAAAGAAAACGTTCTAAAATCGATGGTGGTAATGACTGTACAATTCTTCTCGATATGACTGAATGATTGAATTGTATGATAGGTGGATTATGTGTCTGTAAAACTGTAAAATATATATGTATAAATAATGACATCAAACAATTTGTATAGAAACGGCCAATTAGGAACCTAATTTGCTATGTAATCATTCCTCAAAAGCTCAGTAAAATGTTATTTTTAAATAAATAAATAAAATTAGAAGACAAAACATTAAAAAGAAAGAAAACAATGTTGTTCACATTGCCAGGAGAGTGATTTGAAAAGGGGGAGGAGATTGCTTAACTATAAGATACTTATTCCACATTAAACAGATTTTCATCCCACCTTTAAAAATGTAAGATTTGCATACTATGTAACTAACATTTTGTATTTAAATTTTCAGCCTTAAAATTTCATCACATGAACTTTAAATATTTATTAAAGAAATCATCAAACAAAAAAAATAATTTACTTGAAAGTTAGAAAGTATGCATAACTCAAATAAAGATGAAATTTAAAAATTCACTGCCATCTAATCACTTCTGACTTATACCAACCCTGTAGGACAGCATAGAACAGCCTCTCTGGGTTTCTGAAACTAGAGTCTACAGGAATAGAAAGCCTCATCTTTCTCTTAAGGTGCAGCTGGTAGTTTTGAACTACTGACTTTGTGCTAACAGCCCAACATGTAACTAACTCACTACACCAGTAGGACTTGTTTTTAAATAAAAATAGTCCATTCTTAGTAACATTTGTACTAAATAAGGGCAGTTTTCAACATTAAAAAGTAATACCTTTTAGAAAACTATACTTAATCAACACTATGAAGCTGTTGATTTTATTCTATATTAACAAGTTATATGCAACAAGCTAAGAAAGGTGGGACAATAGATTGGAATGAGCACCAATGAAAAGTGCAGTCTAAACATGAGATTCCAACTCCCTGTCACTGAGTGGACACCAGCTCATAGGAACCCTCGAGGAGGCTTCTGTTGTCATAAATCTTTAGAGGCGTCAACAGCTTCTTCTAGCTACCCCAGTCTAATGCTTACCCAGCAACACCACACCAAAGTAAAAATAGGCTAAATAAGCGGTCACTAAAACTTAAAGAATGCAATGATTAATAATAGTAATACACCTTAAAAGATCCTATTGTATACTTGTGGCTGCCAGTTCACTTGAAGCATTATCTTGTGAAACAAAAGTTTTGTTATTTCAAAAGAAGAAATCAAAAAGTACAGAACTGTATGAAGGAGGCTTTCCAGATATTGTCTGTGAACAGTCCTCTCTCAACACTCAACCCACTGCCATCCAGTCATGCTGGCTCATGAGGACCCTATAGGACAGGGTGGACCCTATAGGACAGGGTGGAACTGACCCTACGGATTCCCCAGACTAATTCTTTGCTGAAATAGAAAGCCTCCTTTTCCTCTCAACACCCATGTCATTTTTCCCAAATAAAACCATATGGTATTCGTGTAACTTGCGTTTTTTCACTTGAAAGTATATTATGTTCCTCTTTCCTCTCACTACATAGAGATTTACTTCATTCATTTCATAGTTGATACCACTCTATTTTACAGATATACAGAAAGTTGAGTGTCTTCCATTGATAAACTTTTCAAATTTTTTAGTTTTTTATTATTACAAGCCATGTTACAATAAAAATGCCTTTACATTTACAAGTACATAGATATTTATGTGTGTACACACACACACAGATGTATAACCTCCCTAAAACACTGGGTTCACAAATATTATTTAATTTTCTGATATATATTAATATTCTGATATTGTTATGTTGGCTTCAAAATATTCTTCTACTTCATATTCTTAGTAAGAATGTATGAAAATTCTGTCCTCTCCCTCTCACCGACAGCTAGATTTTATTAATAGTGCTCATCTTTGTCATCCTAATAGGTGAGATGACTCAGTGTTGTTTTATATTATGCTTCTGTGTGTCTCTCCTGGCATCACGCCTACACTGTTCATTATTATAACTTCATAATTAGGCTTAGAACTTAGTGGGGGAACTCATCCTAGTTCTTCCTGAAAATTATCTTTTTGTCCTTTGTGGAAAATGGACATCTTAATAAATTATCTTTAAATTCAAAAATATTGTCTATATTTACATATGAAACATTTTCTTTCATATATTTTTTAAATTGTTGTTTAGAAGGACATGAACAACCTTTCTGAGGTTTATGTCTTACAGTTTTGTTGCTACTTGTTGTTGTTGTTGTTGTTATGTGCCCTGAAGCTGCCTTGGACAAATATCAGCTCTGTTAACTAAAGAGCAAATCACTGCTGAGTCTTGTGACTTTAGATACCTTTAAACTCAGTGTATTAGTCGGGGTACTTTAGAGAAAAAAATCCACAGAAACTCATGTATAGGAGAGAGTTTTATGTAAAGGTTAAGTGCACATCAAGAAAACATCCCAACCCAGTGCTGCCCAAGCCCACAAGTCCAACATTAACCCTTATGTCCGACACCAATCCACAAAGTTCTCCTCCACCACATAAAGCACATGCAATGATGCCGACTGAAGGAGAAAAGCCGAATCAGTGAGCATGTAAGCATCTCAGCGCTGGCAGTGGTCTCCACACGGCTGCTCCAGCACCCAGGGCTGCATCGGGGTAGGTCCATGCTGCTTCTCCTCAGAGATGTCTTGCAGGAAGTGAGCCTTGCCAGCTGAGGCAGGGAACTGGCTAAGGCAGCTGCCCCCTAGTCCAACAATCACAAAGCAAGATCCCCGAGAACTATAAAGGCGAGGCTCACGGAGCCACTTATTCCTCCACCCTTCAATTAACCCCACAGGTGTGTATCGGCCAGGTTGGCACAATAAACTAACTACCTCAGCCATGGTTGCAGCCACTTCATGGATCCAACTCAGCGACGGCCTTCCTCTTCCATGTCCTTTTCCAGAAACTGATTCCTTCTGATAGCATATCAAAAATGCATCAGACAAAGTCTCGCCATTCTCTCTTCTGAAAAACATCCTGGTCCTAGTTCTTCCACAACACTTATGTTTGTTCTTCTAACATTCTATAGTGTATACTCAATATTCTTCACTAACACCACAATTCAAATGTATCGATTATTCTCTGGTCTTCCTTATGTTGTCCAGCTACTGAAAGTAGTTACCTGCTAAATTACATGCTAATTGTTCCTGATATTTGGAGCATAAAGAATAACTCTTATTATTCCTAATATTTTAGTTATATCATCTCTTGGACTTTCTATATAGATAATGATATAATCTTTATCTAATTTGTTTTATTTTCTTACCACATTTGTCAGGGCCATAATATTGAATAAACCACTGAACAATGTAGATTTTTCCTTGATTTTAAAGAGATTATTTTGTTTGTCTGTTGCTTTGTTTCAACAGTAGTAGCTATGACCTTTATCATAGACTTTGCTGTAGATAAGCTAGAACAGTTTGAGAAAGCTTTTCTTATTTGCCTAATATTTTCTTTATTAATAATCATGAGTAAGCACTGCATTGTATAAAAAGTTTTTTCTGTGCCTACCAGTATATATTTTGAACTTTTCAACATTCATTTAAGTAAAACATTATATCTTAATAATTTATATTTTAAGTGTTAAGCCATCCTTGCATTTCTGAAGATATGGTATTGAACAGAGGAAGCAGGAGATAAAATAACCTTGAAAAAATATATATATATATATTTATATGTTTGAAGAGCTGTTGGAAGGTCAGGTGAATGCCACTCAATAAATGATAGAGTGTAATATAAGATACAATAATAATTTATAAATTATTAGGGGTGCATGGGGGAGAGGGGAGGAGGAAGGGAAGGGGAGGGGGAAAAAAGGAAAATTAGAGGCTAGCGAATTTTGGGAATGATGAGGGCAACAAATGTATAGATGTGCTTTACACAATTGATCTATGTATTTTGATGAATTGTATGAGTCCCAATAAATTGATTTTAAAAAATAAATAAATAAATGATAGAGTGTAGGAAATGAAGTCAGTAAGATAAAATGCAAAGGAAAATCACTAAAAATATGGAACCAGACAAGGATTTCATTTACATTTTGAAAAACCCATCCTCTTTCCATATAAATAATTAGTTATAGAGCCAAAGAGTGAAAGAAGAGTGCACAATGAAGCTACTCGTGGTATTCAGACAAGCAAAAACGAGCATGTGTGGTAGTTACATAATCTGGTGTCAATTTGGGACTTGAAAGGATTAAGAGTGAAGGGGTGGGGCCTAGTCTGTCAATCGGGTCATAGCCAATGAGGCTTCTGTGTGGGCGTGGCCTTCTCCTGAGAGTTTGGAGAACTCCTGTATTTTTCTCTTTGGAGGCAGAAGACACCTCTCTCTCTCTGCTCACTCCCTTGGACATGCTCTACTGCAAAGACGCATTGTGCTAAGCCGATAGAGCCCATACCCTGGAAGCTAAAGAAACCACACAGAGACCCCGGCCAGAGCTGAGATGCTTCTACCACCACTGGATCCACAGACTTTGCATCCACTGGCCTGTGATGTTCCTGTGGTCAGCGTCATTGCATGTGTTTTGTGAGACTGAAGAGGACTTTCTAGATTGTAATTGGACATATGGTCTAATATCGGACTTATGGACTTGATCTGGACTGGCTGGGATGTTTTCTCAATATTCAATCGGTCTTGTATATAAACCTCTTTCTTATTCACAGATGAGTGTCTATGAATTTGTTTTCTGGTCCACCCAGATGAACACAGCATGACGTGGAATACTCACACAGTGATTTCAATAGAGATGGAAAGTAATGGACTGAGGGGAAGGTATTTTGGAGAAAAAAATCAGCAATAATTGCTGATGGACTGCAAGCAGGTGGAGGAGAGAAAGACAGGGTGAGAGCAACTCCCAGGACTTGGCTATGTTTTCAACTCACTTTTCATAAGTGCTTTTTTTGGACTAAGGTTATCTTCCAGATAGTCTTTTTTTTAATCTGTGTTTTTTTAAAATAATAGTTTGATTGACATATCTTACACATTCTAATATACCCTTTCCCATACAATTCTGTTTTTCAGTCCCCTTGGTGGGAGGTTATAAAATCACCAGTGCTCATCAGCTCCCTCCCCCCTCCCTCCCCCTCACCTCCTCCCATCCCCTCAGGGAACCACCACTCCTGTCACTGTCTCTAAATATACAAATAAACATTTTGATAGTCAATTTTTCTTTGAAACTTATTAAGAGTTTATAAGGGATTTTTTTTGTTTGTATGATGATTTTTCTATTATGAATATTTATAATAATTTCTATATATTACATGGTCATCATTAAAATGTGGTCTATGCTTTCTTTCACTGCTGAATATTTTAAGTAAATACAGAATCAAAATTTACAAAGACTTCAATGACACTTGAGAGCAATTGTAGTCTGTTACTAACATAGAAAAATCAATCCTTTTAATTACATTATGTCTTCTAACAGTTATGTTTCCAGCTAATTTTTTCCTTGTATTTGTTGTAGATTTTGCTTAATGCAGTCTGATGCAGTGTGACTAGGTTCATAAATATTCATAAATGTTTTATCCTTCTGTAGATACCATTTTTCACTATAATTTGGCTTTCTTTGCCTCATTTAGTAATTTTTGCATTAAAGTCAAACTTATCTAATATTAATGTTGTTCTAATTTGCTTTGCTTTTCCTGTGTATCTATACCCATCCTATTATTTTCGGCTTTCTTGGGCCTCTTTGTTAGTTGTGCTCTTACGCAGCATATAAATGGTTGTTTTTCAGACTCACTTTGAGAGGTGTCATTGTAATAGGTGGTCTCCCTTCTGTGCATTGTTATAATACATGTTTCTGCATACCTTATGGATCATTTTCATTCTTGTTTTTTTAAATGTTCCCTTTGTTTTATTTCCTTTCCCCCCAGACAGTCTATGTTTTCTGTGCTTTTCTTTACCAGCTTTTATGTTAATTTTCACCATTCGGAATCTGTCTTTATAACTTTAAATTATACCTTTATACTTTTATCTCTAAATTATCATCATGAATTATTGAATATAGATCTCAGATAGCCTACCTTATCTCTTACCCTAGCCCCTATACACTGCCACTGAGCTCTTAGGATGTGTGCCCCACTCCATTTTCATTTACGTTATCGGTTTTCAATGGTGTGGCTTTGGAGCGCTTATTCCTCACTTAACTGTCATCAAGTTGATGCCAACTCATCATAACCACACTCATGGCAGGGTCCAACTGCCTCCGCGAGTTTCTGAGACTAACTCTTCATGGGAGTAGAAAGCCCCTCTTTCTCCCTCAGAGCAGCTGTGGTTTTAAACTACTGACCTGTGGTTAGTAGCCCAACTCATAACCACTAGGCCAGCAGGGCTCCCTTACAAGTATTTAGTCTATCTCTATTTATTTTTTTTTCACTTTTTTAACATTTTATTAGGGGCTCATACAACTGTTATCCCAATCCATACACACATCAATTGTGTAAAGCGCATTTGTACATCGTTTC
>NW_022106471.1:5395996-5406443 GCF_000313985.2 Echinops telfairi | reverse complement strand
TGGTAGTGGGAGCGGGGAGGAAACCTTTAGGAACTAGAGGAAAGTTGTATTTCTCATCATTGTTACATCACACCCTGACTGACTCATCTCCTCCCCGAGACCCCTCTGCAAGGGGATCTCCAGTGGCCTACTAATGGTATTTAAATAGCTGCATGCTTCCCCTAGGTCTTTTATATCTGAGTTGTTCTTTTTGACTCACAGTTTAGGTGGTTTGATTTCTCCACTAAGCTGTATATTCAAGAAGAGCGTATTATTACTCTCTCCCTCGAGTCTGCGTGTTTCAGAATGTGCTCCTGTGCCTGTTACAGAGCAGGTGCAAAGTCTTTGGCTCACCCATTCCCCTGCTCCTAACTTTGTTAATATTGCTCCATTTAAAATGGAAAGTTACTCTGAAGACATCGAAACGTTCTCTAATTATTCCATTTATAGGTGAATTATTCTTTCTACCCAGTGTCTGTACAATATTTTAGATATTCAGGGAATTTCACCACGATATCACATTTTTTGGGGGGAGGGGGTGTTATAATCATTTTATTGGGGATCCGTACAACTCTTATCACAATCCATACATTTTTTGCCATCATCATTCTCTTCTCTTTTTTTCCTTTTTTTTTAAATCATTTTGTTGGGGGCTCATACAATTCTTATCACAATCCATACATACATCCATTGTGTCAAGCACATTTGTACATATGTTGCCATCATCATTCTGAAAACATTTGCCTTCTACATGAGCCCTTATCGGCTACTCATTTTCCCCCTCCCTCCTCACTGTCCCCTCCCTCATGAACCCTTCATAATTCATAAATTATCATTATTATGTCATATGTTACACTGTCCTATGTCTCCCCCGCCCACTTCTCTGCTGTCCATCCCCCAAGGAGGAGGCTCTACATAGATTCTTGTAATTGGTTCCCCCTTTCCACCCCACATTCCCTCCACCCTCCAGGCATCACCACTCTCACCACTGGTCCTGAACGAGTCATCTGTCCTGGATTCCCTGAGTTTCCAGTTGCTATCTGTACCAATGTACATCCTCTGGTCTAGGCAGATTTGTAAGGTAGAACTGGGATCATGATAGTGCGGGGGAGGAAGCATTTAAGAACTAGAGGAAAGTTACATGTTTCATCGTTGCTACCCTGCACTGTGACTGGCTCATCTCCTCCCCACAACCTTTCAGTAAGGGGGTGTCCAGTTGCCTATCGATGGGCTTTGAGTCTCCACTCTGCACTCACCCTCATTCACAATGGATATCACTTCCTTAAAGTTATCATTCTGGATCGTTTTCCCTCTGTTACATGGGAAATTGTTTTCCTTATAACATGATTTTGAATTGGAGTTATTCATGTATTTCCAGAACATTTACCCTGTTTGTAATGCTGAGTCAGATTTTCGTTCCATTTATGTCATTCATTCGTTCATTTCAGGGGAAAGGGTTCATTTGTTGGATCTCCACATTCTTTTTTACACCATTGTTTCTTCTCGAACTTTTTAAAGCTGTTTTGTCTTTGTCTCCATTTATCAGAGTCTGCTTTCCACCTCATCAATTCTGCTTCTTTTTCCAGTAAATGCACCATTTCCATCATATCGTCGTCGTCGTTAGCTGCTGACTGACTTCTTCAGTAAAATCCCAGCTTGTGCTTGGAGTCTACATTCTTTCTTCTCCTTCCCAAACAAAGGAAGTTTATAGTATGAGTTATGCTGAAATTTCTCATTGTGTGTGAGTGTGTGTGTGTGTGTGTGTGTGTGTGTGTGTGTGTGTGTGTCTTTTTTCATGCAAATAAGGGGATGAACTTATGGTTTTGTCCCCTGGGCTGGGCACCCCCACTACCCAAGGGTGACTTTCGGAGAAACGTGCCTATTTGTGTTCTCTGCATGACTGAATTGAAAAGTGTAGATAGAATCTGTAGCTCAAGAGTCTCAATATCTTCTCTCTCCACAAACTCTATTAAACGTGGCTCAGTGCGCGTGATAGACTTCTTTGCTGTTATTTGTTTTGCTCTATCATCTTCCACACACAGTCTTGGCTTCCGCTGAAAGTCCAAAGAATGTGAGTTGGGCATTGGCCTGCTAACCACAAGGCCAGTGGTTCAAACCCACTTACTGCTTTGCAAGGGAAAAACATAAAGGATGGGGCTATCCACTCTCCTAAAGATTTACAGTATGAGAAAACGTGGATTTCCTTGGATCACTATGAGGTGGAATAGACTTGATGCTAATGGCTCTTTTCTTTTTCTTTTTTCTTTTTAATGGCTCTTTTCAAGAGGCCACCTCCTGTGCCTCTTAGCCTATGTCTTTACTTTCAGTCATATTTTTACTACATTTATTTATGAAGAGGAAGCGTTCAGTCCAGATCATTTTTACAGAAAGTAGAGTGTTCACTCCTATGAGGTAAAAGTACGAGACAAGGCCTCTTCTGGTGTCTTTCTCTTTGCCACCCTCCTTCATGGTTCTCTGAGAGATGAAGATCCATATATGTTTTTCTGAATGTTAAGGCTGAAGAGGGAGGGTGTGGTGAGAGCGAAGCTTGAACGCTCAGCCATTGTGGGGATTTCCTACTTCAAACAGCCTTTGCTCAGAGTTCAGGTGCACTCTGGGTTAGGAGGCCTATGTTAGGGTGTGTGTGTGTGTGTGTGTGTGTGTGTGTGTGTGTGTGTGTGTGTGTAAGTTAAAACACAGGTGATAATTATTAGCTAGCTAAAATGTAAGTCTTGTTTTCCAATTAATTTTTTTCCCAAAACTGATATTTTCTCCATCTGTCACATTCCTATGTGCATCGCTCAACTAGTTCCTGACAGTGGAGTTGAGAAGGAACAGTCCCCTGGTCCCCCAGATTGCTTATTTTCAGTTTGTAAGTGTTGCATGTCCTAAGAGCAAGTGCCCTTTCCCATTACCTTGTCCAGGAATGTTATCCTGAAGGGAAAGACAAAATCCCAATGTTAAGGACTCTCTTCAGAGGGAGCTACTAAAACAAAGAGACTTAACTACCTACATCATGGAGGAATAACACATTTTTTACTTCGGTGTAATCATTCTAGCTAGTTCTTATCTGCTCTGCAGATTTGTAGGGTTTTCTAAAACATGCCTCACAACATTCTTGGAAATTACTCTTTACTGAGACTCTGAAGTTTGGCATCCAAGGGGTATGTATCTTTCACTTACTCTGCTATTTATCTACATTTCTAGTATAATGCCAGTGAGAATATGGTCCCCTAATGCGGGGAGCTTTGGCTGTTATCCTAACTAAGCAAAGGAGAAATTTCTAAGTTTTCCTGCTTTCCTTTGAAACCAATAGATTTCCGTATTTAAATGACTAAATGTAGCAATTCTAGCATTCACACTGTACTTCCCCTTCTCCATATCCATCTTCTTCTCCACCTCCTCCTCCTTCTCCTTTCTTTCCTTGTCTTGCATACTTGGTATACAATCAGGAGGGACCAGTCCCTGGAAAAGGACCTCATGTTTAGTAAAGTTGAAGGTCAACAAAAGACAGGAAGGCCCTCAGTGAGATGGACTGTGGCAATGGTACAAGCACAGCAGTGACTGTGAGGATGGTGCAGGTCTAGGTAGTCTCTCATTCTATTATACACAGGGTCACTATAAGTCAGAACTAATTCAAGGTCAGCCAATGCTAAGGTTCACTGTGTGCTAACCAGATTTTATAAATAAACGTTTTTAAAGTGAAATTGATGTATACATTTGTATACTTTGTACGTTTGGGTTGACTAAAGAAACAAATCCAATGACACCCATATATACATATAAGAAAAAGCTTTCTATCAAGAAGTAACCGTGCATCAATAAAACATCCCAGCCCAGTCCAGAGCAAGACCAAAAGTCTGGTACTCATCCAGAAATCTCTCTTCAGACTCAGGCAGCCACATGCAATGATGGCGCATGCAGGAAGAGCACAGGCCAGTCAGTGAGAGACTTGTGGATCCAATGGCAGTGGCTGGCACAGGTATCCACGTGGCTCAATGTGTCTTGTCAACAGGAAGGTGAAGCAAGAAAAGAATGTGTGGCCCCCTCTCCAGGGAGAAAGAAAGAAGGAGGCCACCTCGGAAAGCCCTTCATCTTGGTCGCCCGCCAATCAAGCTGTGACCTGATTGACAAGCTAAACTCAGCCCACACATTGCTACGGGAGCCATGTTGACACAGAAAAGCTAACTATCCCGTACACCCTTCTCATTCTGTGACAGCTCATTACTGTAAAAATTCATGCAGAAGATTTCACAGAAACTTCACTGTACAAGATCTCAGCATGGCCTGAAATAGGACACCAGAGACTCATGAGCAGTCCTTTGTCAATAAAGGTCCGTTACAGACGCTTGTGTCCTTAAAGAAAAGGATCTCTTCTCTTCCCTTCCCAAGCATCTCTTTAGGAATGCTTGGCCTCAAAAGGAAACAATCTTGCAAAAAAAGACCTCTCCATTGCCTTTAAGCTCCAGATTTCATATAACCACCTTTTAAATGAAACTCTTGACTTGAAAATAGTCAAGTAAAAAGGAAGTTGAGCTGTAAGAGAGAAAAATATTTTTCCCTTAAAATAGCTACTTATTCTGATTTATTTTTTAAAATATACAGTCCTTTCAGACGTTTTGAGCAAACAGAAAATTGGAAAGAAGAAAACAATTATCAATCACTTTTGTATAATCACGATTAAAATATTTATGCCTATCATTGATTTTGCTTTCTGGGTACACTCACATATGTGCATAGTTATGACAAATCTCTTTTGAGTTTGTCTTTTCAATTCCATGAACGTTTTAAGTCCCATTAATATCTCTTCAAAAAAAATCATATAGTGTGATCTCGGAAGCTAAGCAGGGTCAGGCCTGATTAATACTTGGATGGGAAAAATATCAGATATGTTGGTTTCATACATTCCTTCATACAACAAAAAGGATGCTGAATTTTAAAAGCCAAAAATACCCCTGAGAGGTAAATTGACAAAGCAGGTAAACAGACTATTCAAAAAGGAAATAAAGTAATGACTACCCAGTGTTATGCTAAAAATCACAAACAATCAAAGATTCAATCTTTAAAGTTTGTTTCACTTTTTATTGGGAGTTGAGTGAAAGTTTATGGAGAAAACTGATGGTCCACTCGACAGAACATACACATGTTGCTGTGTGATATTGATGACAATCCCCATTCTGTAACAGCACCCTTCTCGCTCCTTCCCTGTGTTTACTCTCTCACCTCATTCTCCCCACCCCTTCCTGTCCTGAGAGCCCTAGTCCTGGACAAATGCTGCTCCTTTAGTTTGATCTCCCATGGTTGATTGCTCTAAGGAGTGCTTACTTAATGTTAGTTTGGTTTATTTCTACCTAAAACGTTTGGGGAGAAAAAGGTTTAAGTAATTGCCCCCAATCTAGTAATTGAATATCTTTCTTTGTTTGTTTGTTTGTTTTTCATTGAATATCCTTTAAAGATCCAGAATCCACATATCTAGTCTAAAAACAGAGAGAGAATCGACTCACACAATGTGCCCTGTAGCTCAATTTACAAAAGCAAAAATTAAACTAGAGACAAACTTAATCTCCACATATAGAGAAACAATTTTGGAATGTTAGCCAGACATTAGAAATGGATATACAGTGGGGGGGGGGGGCATAAATGAATATATAGTTTATATAATAATTTGGAAGGCAGATATGATGTAAGGGAAAGAAAAATCTCATAACTGCATAAAAATGTGCCTCTGAGAAAGAAATTGCTACTAGTGGTGATTAGATAGTGAGAGTCAAGATTTTTTTAACTTTCATATTTCTTTATTTTCTGTATACGGTGTTTTAACTACTTTGTTTTTAATTTTTAGTTATGTTTAACAGTCATTCCTCTAATTTTATTGTGATCCTAATGAGTCTGAAAAAAAGAAAGGAGACAATTATTACTCATTTAAAAACAGTTGTATAACTAAAAAGAATAGAGTTAGCTCATTTTACCTCCCATATAAACTTTGAAATTCTGTGACCAAAAACATAAACCCCCATTGTCCCTTATTTCCTAAGTTAATGATCATAAATGCTTCTCTTATCCTTGAGTGAAATATGTGCCCATGCGGTGCCTCCTGAAACGACCCTAGCTGTGGATTGGAGGTAGAAATGGACAGTCACTGTCAACCAACATGTCGCGATGGCCCTGTTGAAAACTTCCAAAACAAGACCAGTCACCACAATGCTATAAGGACTGGCTACAACGGCTCCTGCCACTGAGCACCTTCCACAGGATTCGTTCCTTACATTTCTCTAAATGCAAAACCAGTTGCCTTCAAATTCATTCCAACTCGGGTGACCGAGTGTGTGTCAGAGTATGACTGTGTTCCAGCATATTTGGGGATTGCTTCTCTGGTTCTTCCGTAGTCCAGATTTTGACACCGGAAAATCAATAAACAGCCTATTGGATGGATGCACTGATGATTCAAGCAGTTCAAAGCCATGTCTGGGTTGGCCCATGTAAAACCTGATAGGTCATTTCTAGTGCTTTCTATGGTGCACTAAGTCTCGATTCTATATTTGGGCCATTGTTTTGAAGGGCAGGCTGCCTTACACAGAGCAATCAATGCCAGCAAATCACAAGACCCCTTCATCTGGGAACTAGGAAAAGTTTTCAAGATGTGCTTGACTTGTAGCTGAAAACCCAGTGTCTGAGTCTATTCACTGAGAGGATGTGCTGGGTCCAGTGACTCACCAGAGAGCTCTCCTTAGACTAGCTAATGGCACTTGTGTAAGAAGCATCCTCAAGAGGGATGTGGGTCCTCCTGCCCTGCCCTAAGCATAACATTAGAGCATATTGTTCTTCATTATAAGGCCTCGTCAAAGTCAATAGGGCAAGTGTTCTGTTCCTTCAAATGGGGCTTTTGCTCACCGTTAGGGAACATCAGGAAACCTAAGTACAAGTAATTTGCAAAGTAATAACAATGTTTCCTACCCAGGTGATAGCTCAGAGGAGCTGTAATTGGATAAAATTACTCCATTCGAAGGATAATACTTTATACTTCATGACACAATTATCACTCAGGGATCTTAAGAGATTTACGAATATTGATTAAGCATTAGAACACCATTTTGAAGGAGGTATTGCTAACATTATTTGATTGAGTCCAGAGAAGGATGGTTTCCCATCCCGAAGCACACAGCAAACGGCCAAGCAATGGCAATGTCATCACAGTAGGAGAATGACTGCATCCCTTCAGAAGTGCTGCCCTTCCATAACCCACAGTCTCTGCAATGGGAAAAGGAAAAAATAATAATAATAATGAGTCCTCTGTTTTTCAGTGTGCCTGATAATTGCTGCAAAGGAATGCATTTCTGATTGCTCGAGTCAGGAAATACTGAAATCGTTTCTGTCTACCCTTGAGATTTCAGTTGGGAAACTTCTGTTTACGATTAGTTCATCTTCCTCTTTTCAGCTGTAAATATTTGCCAACAGCAGAATCAAATATGAAATTTGCAAATCAACGGAGCTGGAAGGAATATCAAAAATAGTCGAGTCTTCTTGATTTCCATATGAGAAGTCTTAGGCCCAAGGCAGGAGGCGGGGCAAGGCAGTGGAAAGAGGTTCTTGGGATGGGTGCCAAGGAAGAGCGACATCATGGGACTGTCTCTCTCCTGGATGCCTCTTATGACTCTCCAGACTCATCTGCCTTCTCAGTTTGCTGGGCCTTTGAGCATCTGGAGTTGAACGGGTGGAAAGAAATAATTCTGTGGCAGAGCCTACAAGCAAAAGTGAGGGCACAAGGGCCAAGTTCCCAGCTCAGTGCGCTTCAACTTTAACAACAAGAAAAAATCAAATTCTGAAGCTGAAACCTGACTCAAAACAGATTTGGTTGCCACCAAAACGACAGGTATACAAAGCCTAGAGGAAACCTTTGACAGAGTCTCTGTCCTTTTCCCTAGCCTGTCTCCTGCTGCTCCCCTGTGGCCCTCTCCAAGCCCTAGATCAATAACTGGCTGTCCACGTATCTCTGTGTGCCTTAAATGCTGCAGAACAGAATTTGTTCGTATTCGCAAAAGCTTTGAGTACCCTATCAGTTTTCTTTAAAGCTTATAAATTATTCCCTAGGCTTTCTTTACAAACAAATAAATACTAAAATGAAGATGCCTGCATTAAAGTTCCTAATCAATAAAGTATGATTAGGAGTGGAGTCAGAAAAAAAAGTGGTATGTCCACAAATGAGGCAGACTCACAGCGATCATTAGGACAAGCCTGTGTTTTGAGTGAGACTCGGCTGGTACTGGGGAGTCATTGGGGGTGTTAAAAGTCCCCCTCCTGGCAAAAGTTCCTGCTTTGGGAGGCCAGATGTTCTCACTGTTGTCGCTGTTGTTGTTGTTGTATGCTGTCAAATCGATGTGGGCTTATGGTAACCCTCTAGAACAGAGGGCTGTTACTAGATACCATCACATGGTTCCAGGCTCATGCCGAGCCATGTGGCAGGGTCCAACTGTCCCACTGCATTTTCCTGGTTGTAAAATTTATGGAAACAGATTTCCAGGTCATTCTCCTGCAAAACTGCCAGAAGGGTTTGTATTGCCAGACTCTTGATTGATAGCCAAGAGCTAATGTTACACAACTTTTTGACCAACCTAGGGGTTATCAGACTATAGGAACTGGGGCCTGTTGTTGTTGTTGTTAATCCTACTTCTATAATTCAGATGATGTTATTCCTACTAAGATAGGCCCCTGGCCTGGTGACCCTGCCTTTTTTAAACCTGTTTTAAATATCTGTCCCTCCATTAAAATTTCAGAAATTCTTTTTTTTATTATTCATTTTACTAGGAGCTCATACAATTCTTATCACAATCCATCCATCCATTGTGTCCAGCACATTTGCACATTCGTTGCCCTCATCATTCTCAAAACATTTGCTTTCTACTTGAGTCCTTGATATCAGCTCCTCATTTTTCCCCTCCCTCCCAGCTCACCCCTCCCTTATGAACCCTTGATAATTTATACATTATTATTATTTTGTCATCTCTTACACTGCCTGATGTCTCCCTTCACCTACTCTTCTCCCCCCGCCGCCACTACCATGATCCCAATTCTACCTCACATATCCGGCTGGACCGGAGGATGTGCACTGGCACAGATAGGAACTGGAAATACAGTGAACCCAGGACAGATAAACCCCTCAGGACCAGTGGAGAGAGTGGCGATAGCTGGAGGGTGGAGCAAAGGCAAGGTGGAAAGGGGGAATGGATTACAAGGATCTACAGATTTCAGAACTTCTGTAAAGTAACAAAAGCATGGTGAGAAGGATGACAATGAGGATGTTACACCAAGTAGGTGACATGACTACGTCTGTCCAGCTACCTTTTAAAAACAGAAACCATTGGCAACCCTGGTCATTTCTTGTGAGTCTCTTTTGGATGATACAAAATGTCTAATATTTAAATCTTGGTACCCTACCCCCTCACTATCACTGAGTATGACAGATTATTCAACTCACAATCAAAAGCTTTCACTATATTGCAGGAGAAAATATTTGGGAAGCAAAAGTATGTCTTTCACATTTCCAAGTAAAAGAATTCATATTTGATAAAAGCAATATTTTTAGTTATGTCATATGCAAAAAGGGTACCATATAATTAGAAGTGAATTTAGGCAGAAAGACAGAAAGAAGAGATGTAAAAGCAGATAATTAGTGCACTGTTATAATTAGCCAGTACTTCTCAATCCCATGGTAACTGTGCTCTGGAAAGGACTCCTGCCGAGTAACTAATATTTCCTGAAAGCTGCGTTCTTCTCTTTAAATGGAAAGTTTGAATTGCTGTCTCCTTGAAAACTGTGCCGTGATATGTCATAAATGGATTTATATCTATATTACAGGGCCGTGATATGTCATAAATGGATTTATATCTATATTACAGGGCTTTTTAATGTAAAAAAAATAGCTAGAAGAATTAAACAGATATTATACTGGGGGTAAAAGAGAAGCAACAAAAAGTCTACAGTGTAACCAATGGTCTACACATAGTTTTGAGTGCACATTTTCAAGATAGATGTTAATTTTTAAATACAGACAAGAACACATTTCACTTTGTCAATAGTCAGCCAGCCCCTGAATCTAGACATTAGAAACAGTGGAACTATCTGGGAATGTATTTCAGGAGTGTTCATATTTCTATCTGACAGTAGACAGCAATGAGAGAGAAATGAACTTGAAACTTCAGGCAAGTAGAAATGTCTCTTTTTAAATTTTTTTCTCATGTCCTTCCTGCCAATGGTTAGTGTAGTGCAACGGTAAGGTTACAAGGGGATTTTTCCAGACTGATGAGAAAACAGCAGACTGAGTCCCTGCCCTATCTCCAGTTCTAAGTGTGCGAAATGACCTTGAGACTCATCTGGTCCTTGGAGGGTTTGGGGGGATGAATTAAGATGTCAGGCCTGCCGACCCCCACCATGGAAGGGAGCACCACAGAGGATGGAAGTAGATCGTCCAGTG
>NW_022106471.1:5386096-5393817 GCF_000313985.2 Echinops telfairi | reverse complement strand
GAGGGCAACAAATGTATAGATGTGCTCTACACAATTGATCTATGTATTGTGATGAATTGTATGAGCCCCAATAAATTGATTTAAAAAAAAAAGATGTTAGGCCTGGGTGGGGAAGGACAAGTTTTGTAAACTGTGAAGAATTTCATTCAAGTCAGGACAAAAATGAAACTCTCAATTTCATCCCTGGATGTCAAAGACCTGGTTGGGGCAGGTCATGAACTTCTCCTGAATAAGTGTATTCTGAACAGGGCAGTCAACAACCCAAAGGTGGGCAGTCTCACCAGTCACAGCCACCGGACCCAAAGCCAGTCACAGCACGTTTGGTCAAAGAAGAGCGCCTGGGACATTCTGAGAAGGGCAGCCTGACAGCAGAGCACAGAGGAGAGACTGGCTTATGAAATATCCAACAGACTTGCATTATTATCACTATCCGAAAAAAAAACCCCATCAGTGACAACGAACAAAGCAATTGTTTTGGGCGCTCGAGTCTGCACAACAGGTACCAAGCCAATGGAATGGTCTCAGTGCCTGTGTTAATGGGATCTCCCAAGTATACAGATCATCTTAACCAGTTTATCTAAGGCAACTATTAGGATGATTTGAGAAAATATTCCCCAAGAAGGGATCTGATATGCTATGTGAGCCTTTCAGAATATATGTTAAGAACGGGCAAGAGAGCAGACCTGTGTCCATTGCCCCTGTTTGCTCATGGCATTCTTTAAACTGTTGTTCCCGGGTAGCATCCTAAAGGACTAGGTATGTTAGAGACGGTGGCACAAGAACTAACCTGTATTAAAAAGACCTAGGTATAAAAATATTCTTAAAAGACATAGGTATGTCATTTTTTACCTAGGCCCCGTTTAGAATGATTGGGGTGGAACAATTTTGATCAACCAACCAAGAAATAAACAAAAGTAACGGGCCAAATAAAAAGTGCTGATGAATACCAGCAATAGGAATAGACATTTTTAGAAAGTGTTTTTAATCAGTTCCCCAGTATGGGGTTAACCAACTGTGTCAGCAGAACTAACTTACAGACTCATAGGGAAGGAAAAAAACAAATAAAAAAGAAGAGAATTCTGAAACAAATTCAAACTATTCCCTCCTGGGCTAAGCAGCTAAAAGCACCGAGGAAGGATCATTGGCTGAACCCTATGAACAAACAAACCTTAGGCAAATAACAGTTAAGAGTATCCAGAAATATGTAAGACTTTTCTGCCTAAATTAGGTTAGCATAAAAAAGAGGGGGTTGGCCCATCATCACAGAAATGCACACGGATAAAACTAACAGGGAGGGAAGGGCTGAGGAGAAAATGGTGATTATCAGGTACAATCCTACATGTCCCATCCTTGGCCTCAAGCATTCTTAGATTAGGGGGTGTCAATGGTACCAGAAAGCCAACAATAGCTTGTCAGGTGCCAGTCAGTCAGTTCCGATTCCTAATGGCTCTATGTATAACCAAACGAAACGCTGCCGCGTCCTGTGCCATCTCACAATAGTCATTATGTTTGAGCCCGTCCTGGCAGTCACAGTGTCTATCCATCTTGTTGAGGCTGACGTCCTTCTGGAACTGGTTCCTGGGATAGCAAGTCCAAAGCAGAAGAGAGGAAGTCTTACCCGCCTAAGCGGCATTCTCATTGTACGTTGGAGACCTTTTCTCTGGTGGTCCACGAGATGGTAGCTCCTCTTTGGGCTTCCTCATTCATCGTCCGCCTTTCACCTGCATGTGAGGTGATTGAAAATGACGTCAGTTAGATCGAGGGCACCTTAGTCCTCAAAGTGACATCTTGGCTTCTTAATACTTAGAAGAGATCATTTGCAGCACATCTGTCCAATACGATACATGTTTTCCTTTTTTTTTTAAACTGCTATCTCCAGAGGGGTTGGTTGTGAATTCAAGTAAAATCCTTTGTAAATGCAATCTGTTCCGTATGTATCTTGGTGCTGCTTGTTGGCCCGGTTGTGAGGATTTTGTTTTCTTTATGTTGAGATGTAATTCATACTGAAGGCTTAAGTCCTTGATCTTCATCAGTAAACGTTTCAAGTTCTCTTTACTTTTCAACAAGCAATGATGTCATCTGCATATCACTAACTATTAATGAGGCTTCCTCCTCTCCTAAGGCTGCATTCTTCTTCATAAAGTCCAGCTTCTTGGATTATTTGCTCAACATACTGATTAACTAAGTGTGATAAAAGGATAGATATGGATCCTGGACACAACTGTCCTGATTTTAAACCCTGCAGTATCTTCCTCTTCTACTCAAATGACTCCCTTTTGGGGTCAATGTAAAAGTTTTACATGAGCACAAATAAGTGTTACAGAATCCCCATTCTTTGCAATGACATCCATAATTTGTTCTGATCCACACAGTCAAATGGGTTTGCATCGTCAGTGAAACACAGGCAAACATGTTTAGTATTCTCTGTTTTCAACCAGTATCCAGGTGATATCAGCGATGATATCCCGCCTACCATGTCCTCTTCTGAATCCAGCTTACATTTCTGTGTTCCCTGCCAATATACTACCGCAACCGTTCCTGAAGTGTATTCAGTAAAACGTATCTGTGTCTGCTATTCATATCACTATTCAATAAATTCTATATTCCCTTGGGTCACCTCACTTTGGAAAGGGCACAAATATGGGTGTCTGTCAGTGGGGGGTCAGGTAATTCTTTTCCACATTTCTCGGCATAAATGAGCAAGCACATCCAACATTGGAACCACATGTTGAACCATCTCAATTGCTATCCCTTTCATTTCTGGAGCCTTTGATTTATTTTATTGTTTTTTGGTCAATGCCTTCAGTGCTGCTTGGACTTCTTACTTTAGTACTAGGGGAGCTTGGTCATTCTGAATGTTTATACAGGCCAGTTCTTTTTGACACAGTGACTCTGTGTATCCCTTCTATCGTGTCTGGATGCTCCCCGCCTTGTTTATTATTTTGTCCTTAGAAACCTTCAATAATACAGCACCAAGTTCTTTCTCTCTCTCTTCAGTTCTTTCAGCTACAGAAATGCTGAGCATGTTCTCCATTTTTTATTTTCTCCCTCTAGGTCTTTACACATTTCATTATAACACCTTGTCTGCTTGAGTCAGCCTTTGGAATCTGTTTTGCTCTTTTATTTCAGCATTTCTTCCTTTTTTTTCTTTTTTCTTTTTTTAGCGACTATACATTTGAAAGCAAGTTGCAGTTTCTTTTGACATCCACTTTGGTCTTTCTTTCCTATTTTTTAATCACCTCTTACTTACTTCATGAATGATGACCTTGATGTGAGCCCACAACTTGTCTGGTCTTCGGTCATTAGTGCTCAGTGAACCAAATCTGCTTTTGATATGGTCTCTAAATTCAGGTGAAGCATATTTAAGGTAGTACTTTGGTTCTCATGGGCTTGTTTACATTTTCTTCATCCTTAACTTGAACTTGCATGTGAGCAATTGATGATCTGTTCTGCAATTGGCCCCTCGCCTTATTCTGACCAGTGATGCTGAATTTCCATCATCTCTTTCTAAAGATGTAGTTGACTTAAAGCCATCTGTCTAGGTTCACATGTATAGTTGCTCTTTATGTTGTTGAAAAAAGGTATTTGCAAGGGGTAAGTCATCAGTCTTGTAAAATCTAATCATGTGATCGAAAGCACTGTTTCTGTCACCGGGACCATATCCTCCAACTCCTGATGCTTTTTCAGGAGCTCTGGTGAAGTAGTGGTTTGCATGGTGGGCTACTAACCTCAAGGTCAACAGTTCAAACCCACTCTCGTCTGCTGTACAGGAGACAGATGAGGCTTTCTAGTCTCATCAAGCGTTGTAGTCTCAAAGCCCACAGGGGCAGCTCTCTTCTGTCCTCTCGGGGCACTATGAACAGAATACTCCCTGATGGTGATTTTTTTTTGCATCCTTCTTCATTTCCAACCTTTGTAGTCCATCTACCAGGCATTATCAGTGCATCTTGATTTCATATTTTATCAATTTTAGAATGCAGATGTTGGTAAAATCTTCCGTTTCATCAACATTGGTATCTGTGGTTGATGTGTAGATCTGAATAGTAGCCATAACCGCAGGTCTTCGTTGAAGGTGTATGGCTAACCTTTTGTCATTGACAGCGCTGTACTTCACGACAAATCTTGGGTTGTTCATTTCGGTTACAAATGAGTCCTTTTCGGTTTGTCATGCTAGACCAAGTAGACCATATGATTATTGGGCTCAAAATGCCCTCTCCTAGCCCATATCTGCTCATGTGCCTCGGATGTCTTTAGGCATTCAGATACATTTTTGACGATGATAATTCATGTTCTGATCACTGATGAATATTTGCAGGAATTTCTTCTCATATTGAGTTGTACCACATCGGTAAATGAAAGTCTCTTGTGTCCTTCCAGTTGGCTCTACTTTGAGGAGCCCCTCCCATTTGTAGTTTGAGGGTCTTCCAATTTGAGGTGCTTATCTCCTGGCGCTCTACCAGTGCTCAGATGCTTTTCTTAAGGTTTTCACTGGTCGATACTTTCAGAAGTAGATCGCCAGGTCCTTCTTCCTAGTCTGTGTGAGTCTGGAAGCTCAGCTGAAACCTGGCCACCAGAGGTGACCCTTCGGGTATTTGAAATAATGATGGCATAGCTTCCAGCGTCACAGCAACATACAAGTCAACACAGCGCCACAAATTGACAGACTCCGGTAGTGCATTATTGTTGGAATAAGGCTGAGTTTGATCATTATAGCAGTGGTTTCTGTAGCATTGGAAGCTCAACCTCGTGCCTCACTGTGCTTGAATGTGGATTTAGAATTTAAGTAAATCGATAGTTATTACAAGATCCATGACTATCTATTTTAAATCTTGTGGATTTCTAAGTTCCCAAATATCGTGATTGTACAAAGCAACATTGTTTTTTATTTGATCTTCTTTTGTTTTTAAGATGGGCAGGCAGGGCAACAATTGTACAAATGTGCTTGACACAATTGATGTATGTATGGATTGTGATAAGAGTTGTATGAGCCCCCAATAAAATGATTTTTTTTAAAAGATGGTCAGGCTTCTGATACATGATCATTTTAAATTTGTTCCATGTTTAGGGAGGAAAATACAGTAAAACCAAAAAAGCTGTAAATGAATGGCATTAGGTTTGCTCAGAGACGTGACTATTATTAGGTAGGCACTAGGAAATAAATCTGTGTATTAATTATTTCCTGCCCTACAAACCCAGTGTGCAAATTCTACAAATAAAAGCAAAAGGGAAATCGGGGAGCTAGAGGAAATACCTCAAAAAGTTGTGTAACCCGTGGAGGAAGGATTAAGCATTTTAACATCTAAAACACACCGAAGAACATGCAGACAAAATCTAAATGCAACCAAAAAAATTCATCTCTTGCTTTTGACATCTTTGTGTTTACTTTCGTCTTTTGGATTTTTTTCTCTCTCCAAGTATGTCTTTCAACAAAGACCTACATTGTCACTTTCAAACTGAGAGAGTAATATCTGGATGTAAGAATGCCTGAAGACAGAAAGGAATTCCCTGACACTTGATTTTTCTGTTGAGAGAATCCTAAAATACAATTAATAAGTAAGAGTTGTTTTGTGAAGAGTGAATGAATGAATGGAGAAGAAAAATTCCAGAGCAGAAGCATTTATGTTTGCCTTCTCATGAATATAAAAGATAACAGTTTCAGATTTCAGCATTTTAGAGGTTTTTAATAAGACATGATTATGACTTTGCATAGAACCATGTGTATTTTGCAAGATTTGATTATTATTGTCATGCATTTGGGCCTCAGAAATTTCTAAACTGATAGTCATTGTATTTGAAAATGCTGCCTTTTAAAGCAGAAGTTTCATGTAGCTCACCAACATCAGCCAGTTTCAGTTACAGAAGCTTACGAAATATAATTCCATGCTAAACACCAAAGCTGAATTTTAAAACATTAGTGTTCATCTTTCCTAAAACGCTAATGTTCATCCACTTCCCAGTTGTCAGTGCGTATCTTCTTTCTGTGGTCACGGTGTGGCATTGGTTGAATGGCACTTGGTCCAGGAGCCCTGGTGGCAGGCATAGTGCTTTATATGTTCAAACCCACCCGCTGAGCCATGGGAGCAAGATGAGGCTTTCTGCTCCCAGAAAGACTTACCGTCTCAGAAACCCACAGGGGAAGCTCTACTGTGACCTGGGGTCACGGAGAGTCAAAACAGCCTTAGCTCATTGCTTCCAGAAGTGGGATGAAGAAAACGTTAGGTATATTGTCAAGCAATATATTTAGCATATATCCAAGAAAATCGTTGGCTCTTCTTTAGCATAGTCACTATACTTTGCATTAGAACAAAATCCAAATCCCAAATATGTCCATGCTAAAATATACTTATGTTTTCTATTTTAGACAAAACAGGTTTTAAAATGAATAAGTAAGTAGCATTTCAGAGGGCACTGGGAGAAGGCAAAGACAGTTGTGTATAAATGGCTGAAGTTCTGTCAGGGACTTCACAAATCCTTTATAGCACAAAACACTCATCACCACCACCTCCCGACCCAAAATTTTCGCTTCTTTAAAATTTACTATGAAATAGTTCTTATCGCTGTGTCCTGAACACTAGACGTTTGCATTCAGTACAAAGTAGCACACTTCCTATCTAGTTTTATACTACAAAAGCATTAAATACAAGAATCAAATGCACAAAGGGACCAAAGCAATTTAACCACTGTATCTTACAGGTAATCAACTTCCTTTCATTTGCTCCTCCCACTCATAACCGAGCTGAATTTGAACCCATACATCCTAATTCTCGGTTCTTCCCCTCTAACTCACTGTCTCCACTCTAACTCACTGCCTCCACCCTGGATCTTGGCCGAGACGCCTGTCTGTGTCAAGAGCTTCTTCTAATACAATCAAGTTTCAGAATAATTTCTCAGTGTGAGCCTACAATCTCTTAATAGGTGCAAATAAAAAAGCATATAATATGTCACAGATGTCTGGGATCCTCAAAAGATTTTTAACTGAAAGAAACATGAATCAACAAGTATTTAAGAAAATGCAACAGGCTTGTCTTGGAAGGTTAGGCAAGAGCGCAGTTCAGTACTATCATTTAAATCTTAGAGTGCTATGCTGTTTTGTTAAGATTTCATCGGAGCAGAGAACGTGACAGTTTTTAAATTTTTTAAAGATAAATACAGATAACTTCAGACTACAAAAGCCAAGCAGGTTTTCTATACCAAGCATTCAAATCAAGGCAAAATTCCGGGCACCAAAAATTTTGAATGAAAGGCTTAAAAGGAAGAAACAAAACGAACAGGAGTGAAGATAGCAATAAATACCTCCTTTGTTTTAAGAGCAACACTTAAAGCTAAAAAACCCGAAAACACTTCTCAATGAAAGGGCGCTACCCTAATCTGTGCTTTGCCTGTAACATACACAGAATGTCTTTGAAGAGACCATGGCAATCTGGGCCTAGGTTACTGAACTTGAAATCTAAACATCCCAATGGGGCATTACGCCTACTTGGCCTTTAAGAAGCTCCTCGAATTCTTAAAAGGTAAGCTCCTGAGGCGAGACAATGTTGGAAAGGATTTTGTTTTTAATCCTGGGGTGACTAAAGCCCGCTGGTGTCCTGAGTAATGTGGGCTAGTTTCCCCCTTAGAGCCACTCAGTCAAAGGAAGTCCAGCAAAAGCCCTGGGTGTGTGCTTGCATGCTTAGAGATGATGGTGTGTGTGTGTGTGTGTGTGTGTGTGTGTGTGTGTGTGG
>NW_022106471.1:5382287-5384430 GCF_000313985.2 Echinops telfairi | reverse complement strand
AACACACACACACACACAAACACCCTGGGCCAGATGCCCCGGCTCTGGGCTCTGAGCGAGGCCTCCATAAAACCCCGGCCCGGTGAGCTCCCGGGAAGGGAGGGGCCCTCAAAAGACTGCAACCTGATTTGCTCGGAGCTTCTACTTTGACTTCTCCCCTTGAGGTCTCGGTTTTTGAAGGGGCCCCTCCCACCCTCCCCCACTTAGTCTCGAAAAATAATGCTTCTCTAGCAAGGGGACCATCGCCTTACGTTATTTGTGTAAAAAAGTAACTAAATCAGTAAAGACGGCGGAAGATGAGATTCTTTTTCCTTTTCAAATGTCCTTGGTGCAGCCCGGAAGTTCAGGCTCATAGCCACCCTGTGCAGAGCAGAGTCTGGGTCCAGCCTTTCTCAAAGAGGTTGCTGTGTTGGATCTCTCTCTGTGGCATCTCAGTGCGGGCTTCCTCTTTGGCCCAGACCAAGGGTTTTTCTAAGAAGGGCGCGGAAAAGGACATTTTTCAGAGATTCACAAGTGAATAACTCTCAGCGGGCGCCCCTTGGCTTCTTTTTGTTCTTTCTCTCGCCGCAGTGTGCTGATTTTCAAGCTACTAGAATTCTTTCTGAGCAGCAGGAAACCTTCGATGTTTTTCTTATTCATTAGAGAACTCAATGAAATGTTAAAATATTTATTTTTGAAGAATCAGTATGAAGTTTGCCTGAAGGTGTTCACAAAGTCTGCCCCTTTATCCAGTCGAACATGGACGCTACGCCTGACCAGCCTGCCTCCTCGCCCAGTGGCTTCGAAGGTAAATGTTTGCATTTGGTGACTGAAACGCATTGGCCACCTCCTCCGTACTTGCTCAATTTCAGAGAGCATCAGGCATGGGTTTATTACTTGCTTTCGGTGCCGGGGTTCTTGGGTGTTTTTTTTTTTTTAATCTGAATCAATGACTCTAGACAGCACCTCATAACAGCAGTTCAGTTCACTGAGTGAAAGTTTGAAAGAAACCCACTATCATCACCACTTTGGAGAGAGTTGAAATCCTCCTGCTCTTCCACTAGGCAATGTGAGTCATCTGGTCCCTCTAGGACTCCTTCTGTGGCTATATGAAATACAATATTTTAAAGTCATTCTGAAGTAGTCCATGCCACACCAAAAGGTAGGTTTGAAATGAAGCATTGACATATGTTGCTGCATCCGTCCAATATCTGAAGCTGCCTCCTCTTCACTGGGTCTTTATGACCAGGCACCCTAATCACTGGCATGTGCCCCTGGTTTTATGAACACCCACTAAGGAAGTTTAACTTTACAAACCCAGCTGAGCGGCTTGCAGAGCCTTGCGCCAGACTCTTCTGGCAAAGTCCGTTTAAATTCTCCATATTTTATTGGTGCTGGACTTTGTTGGTTTGTCTCTCACCACAACAGCACTGGTCTGTGGTCATTGTGAGCCATGGAGAAGCTATGTCAATATCAGAGGTCAAAATTAGCTTATTGCTTTTTTTATATACAATGGTTCTATAATGCCAGACCTCCATAACATTTCTTTTAGTATAGCCAAAATGTATGCTGGACTTTTAAAAAAGGGTTTAGGAAGACATCACCCCACACGGTCTCCCCACAGTGTGTCTCCAAGTGCAAAAACACTGCAGTATCAAGTTTTCATCCAGGGCTTCAGAAAAAGGAATTCCTCTAAAATGTTTTAATTCCCAGTTTCATGTCCCCTCTTCTAAAAGTACTCTTCTCGGGTTCTGAGCAATGTCATGTTCAACTTCCAGGAATGAATTTGGACATTCTGGATTATCAGCCCGAAGATTCATTTAGCTTGACTGTCACACAAATTCACACTCAGAGCCAAGCAAACCATCCATATTTATCCCCAGAGATGCTGAGCCTGTTCAGACATCCGGTCTTGCTGTCTTTTTCCCAACTTACTTTGTACACACACACACACACACACACACACACACACGGAACTGTATTAAATGTGGGTTTTAGCCTCTGCCTTCGTCAAGTGGCTGAGGTGTACCTGTACTTAGGATGATGCCCTATCCTTGGACTTCACAATATGATCAGGCCACATGACTATCCTGTGAGTCTCAGTTGGCTTCTGTGGTTTTCGCATTACTCACCAGGACCAAATCACACAGGGGGCGGGGGGGGG
>NW_022106471.1:5377240-5382187 GCF_000313985.2 Echinops telfairi | reverse complement strand
GGCGGAATGTTTGTCAAGAGGCTGTAGTTTCTTCTTTGTCCAGTAGACGGCACAATAGATCAAGCCTTCAAATGCTAAACAATCCGCCTCGGCTATTTGGTTTGGTTTGGAGTGTGTGTGTGAGTGTGCTGCTCATTTTAAACAGCCAGCCAGCCTTGTATCTGGGAAACAGGAAAGTCTCTCAAACTTCAGATAACTCACCAGGGTTTTGAAACGGAGTGATATGAAAAGGTTTTGCCTGTCTGCTCGGGAAAACAAAAACGCTGCTAAGAAAACACACCATCAGAAAGGAGGAGCTCCAAGGAAGACGTTCCCGCGAAAATATATTATTTTTAAGTTACCTTTGAAGAACTCAAATGTAAGAAGTGACGAGCCTTTCATTTCTCATGGCGATCTCCTAACAGCTAAATTAAATATTTGCAACCTGAACCTGAAAGATTCTCTACTGGGATTTTGTGGGGTGCATCTGTACTTTGTATTAAACTGAAACACAACTCAGTCAGAAAATTCGAGACTGTATTTCAAATGGGTAGACACATATACATGTATATAATATGTAGTAGAGAAAGAGACATGTCTCTCTTTGAACTTTTGGGAATCGCTTTCGGGGGATCTTGGAGGATGGGCCATTAGAAATAACTTAGATGAGAGTCTACCACTTTTAAAGCAATGTGTGACTTTGGCTAATATTTATATTTTACTAAAAGGTTTTTATTTCCCTTTTCAGTCATGTGTAGCACGGGGGGAGGGGGGAGACACACAAAGTGTGGGCTAGTAACTCATTTCCTAGTTAATTTTATTAAGAATTTATAGCACTGTTTAGAAAGTTTTAAGACAACCATAAATTTTATTAGGAATATTTTATTAAGCCCTCCATTTAATTAATAAAAGACCTCTATAACTTCTGAAAATGTCAGAGCTAGTAATTATGTTAACCAGTGTAGCTTTTTCCCCTCTCTAGAGACCAAAGCATTTTAATGATTTGAAATAGAAAAGTAGTAAGGTAAGTGGCCATCCTCTCAAAAAAAATTTTTTTTTTAACTTCTGCAATATCCAGTCAGAACACAGGGATTGAAGACCTTTTCCCTGTGGTGCCCAGAGAGCCTGCACTGACCTCTCATTGACTTCTGAACTGGACCTAGACATTCTTTGTTTTCTGAAGCAAAATGCAGTAAACACATCTCCAAACCCTCGATGGCTTTGGGGGCACTTGATTAACATCCTCCCTGATCCCTTGGGCTCACCCCCTTCCATATCACCTAAGTGGGGGGTTCTCCCCTTAATAGACTTCTAAATAGTTTATTTCACTTTTCTCACAGCCATTCATTAGCTTTGACTTCTCATCTCACAGCCAACAGCCCTTATCTACAGGCATTCCTCGATTATCTCCACCAGATTGAAAATCTATTTTCTTTACACGGTCCTTCCCGCTTCTTATTTCTGTCTTTTTGAAATGCAAATGCTAATGTGCGGTGAGATGCTGAGGATAAATGTTCCCCAAGTACTCTCCCTGAGACTACACACACCGCAGGATGACCTGAGAAGCAATCACGTCCTTTTTAACAGGCATCCTAAAGTTAGGTGGCAGATGATAAACCCTTATCATCCTGTGAACACAGCTGTCAAACCCGATTGATTAGCAGGCTCTTGTTTATTCTGGGCAGGCAAATACACACGCATTTTACCTTAAGAGGTGCCTCTCTTTTTTCTGAGGGTTTGAGGACGAACTCCTCCGTGTGAACCTTGGGAACAAAACCTTAATTCAGGATACAGGCCTTTCTACTGCCACAACTTCTTAGAGTAGACCAGAATGTTACAGAGTGCTCAGAAAAGTCTATTGGGTGGCGAAGGGAGAGGCGAGAGGCGCTCTGTGGGTTTTCAAAGCCTCTGTATGGGACAGTGGAAACAAAGACCTGGGCCCAGCTCCCCTCTCTAAAGGCCCTGTTCTCTCTCTTTGGGAAGGCGCTGTGGAATATGACTGATAAGCAGAGTATGGAAGGCCCGTGTCTTAGGGGCAAGGGCCCCAAATACTCCTTCACCAAGCCACATTATGTTTGTTTTATTGCCTTTAAACTTAACCCAGTATCTGAAAGACACTGGGAATAGGTGCTGTCACAGAGTAAAGCTCACTGGTGTTTTCTAAGCTACCTAAACCTGTCCCTTCACCTTTTCCATTTAATAGATGATTAATTGCTGCCCTGCTCTGGGAAGGGGTTTTTGTTGGTGGTGGGGTTATTTTTTTATGGTTACTAGATTGGAACTCTACACAACGTCACGCACTGGCTCTTAGCAAGCCCAACTGTAATAATTGTTTGCTAATTGTAAAATCCTTATCCAGAAAGAGGTTTGGGCAAACAATCTGTACTACTGCAATTACACTGTAAAAGTGTTCTCCGTCCCGTGTGGATGCTCAGAATGAATCTTATAAAAGGCAAGGAAATCTACTTCGGGTCACAGTTATCAATGGAAAGGGGACGGGGTAGGAGAATGGAGAACATAAGACACTTCTTGAAAGTATTAAGAGTTTGTTATCCGCCCACAAATGCACTTTCCTTCCGTAAAGAAAATCAGTAAGGACATGTATTCAGTGCATGTATCAGGTGGTCCACATAACCCTCGGAAAACACACTGTTTTGGACTTTGGGGTTACATTTTTTAAATTACTCACCTTGTCTCTCTCTCTCTCTCTCTCTCTCTCTCTCTCTCTCTCTCTCTCTCTGTCTGTCTTTCTCTCTCAGATCTCTTTCAGGAGACAAAACACCAACAATAAAATTAACCAGACTGCAGCAATACAAAACAAATGCTGTAGTGAAAGCCAACCCCCCAAAAAAAACAACAACCGTTGTAGGTTCCAAACTTCTGCAAACGTGGTCGCCAGGCTAAGGTCGCCTTCAGGTGGGCCACCCGTGTCTTTGCCAGAGAACGGGTGGGGTTTGTGCAGACCACGGGCATTGAACCCTTTTGCAGTGAAGTCCTCTCAGTTAAACTATACTTACACAATTCCCTTGCAGTTCATTTTTAAAATCGTAAACGTAGATGTGCCCTTGTTACTGTTCGGTTTGACAGCACACACACACACACACACACACACACACACACACACACACACACACACCTCCAATTCTGCACCCAGCCCCGGGTTTCTCTGCTGCCTGGTGGGCCAGGCAAATGAGTGTTCACGCTGCTGCTGGCTGCTGTGGGAAGGCATTGGCCTGGGGTTCGGGGAAGGGCTTTAAAGCTACCGACCCAGCCTGGTCCCTTCTGGGTAGAGCAGTTTGTAGCTGTTGCCTGTCCTGTCCGCACAGCTTCCCAAGAACTAGACGGAGATAACGACTTCTTGGGACAGAGGGCCTCTATCTTGGCCTGAAATTCTTCATCCAAGTTCACGTTAGGGTGGGGGGTGGGGGGTGGGGGAGAGCGGGAGTCAAGCTCGAGTGTACAGGCGCTGCTCATTCACCTGGTCTGCCCCCCTTCACCCACCCCTGCCCTGGCTTTCACAAACGGGCTTGCTTTAACCTGCGTCATGCATTGGGCCATTTGTGCCAGAAAACTCTACACATGTATGCGACAAAGAAAAATGTAAGAGATCTCCAAATTTGAGTGTCACGGAGCTAAGGAAGCAAATGAGGAGGGATTCTAGGCGTGAGTTGCGTTTTTGGGGCGGGGGGTTGGTTTTGAATCAGTAGGACTCTTTTCAGACAAAGCGCATCTCCAAGCTTTGGGTGAACATGTGTGAGGCCCTGAGTCACACTGGGGTTGTGTGCTGTGGAGTGGGGAGTGTAGTGTGAAGGGGGTAGTGCACAGGAGGCTGGGAAGGCTCAGCTGCTCCGCTTTTGGAAAAACTCCAATACTGGGGGAGGAACCCTGGCGTGGACTCGTGCGAAAGGTTAAACTAAACGGATCGCTGTCACCCAGGGAGGCTGAGCGTGCTCGCTGGAACTTGATTCCAGACAGAGGCTAAGAGGCTGCCCTGTGTTCCCTGCTCTGCGCAAGCCCACTCAGCAACAACTTCACTCCCATCACCCGCACCATCTCCTTTCCTCTGCGCCTGAAGAGTCCGATTCAATGCGTCTTAGAGCGCCAACCTTTTGCAAACCTTCTCAGCGTGAAGGTGTCCCCCTAATCTGTCTCAAAATGCTTCCTCCTACCTACACCCCCTTAGGGGTTAGAGTTTGATCCCCAGCTGGCGGGTGGCAGGGGGATGGCGGCGATGGGCGCCCCGCCTCGGCTTCTCAGGGGCAGTCAGCCTTTTGGCCATCCTCTGGGCGGGAATCGGGACCGGCAGTTCACATTCCCGGCAGATCGAAGCTCCCTGCTGATCGATTATTTGATAATTGATTTTCCTCGCAGCCAATGCGCGGCTGCCTTGGCGGGGGCACGTCCTGATTGGTCGAGCCCTCCTCCACGGCTGCCTACCGAGATTTGGGTGAGCTCATTTTCCCGCAGAGCGCAGGGGGAGTTTACGGCGAGGTTTCAGCTGGAGGGAGGGGGGCCGTGTGCTCCGAGCCGGGCGAGCCGCGAGCTCTGCTCCAAGCCGAGAGGCTTCCATCCAGCCCGCTGATGGTGGAGTTGCTACGTCTGAGCCATCGCGGGCGATCCGAGCCGGGTGGGCAGGAACATACATACTCAAATAACCCTCATGAACACCACAATAAAGGGCCAGCTTGGAGTCCGAGAATAGAAATTTTTTTTTTGAAAGAACCTTTGGGGTGGTTTGTTTTTTTATGAAGCCCGCAGAATAGGTGTTTAAAAGGAGAAAGTTAAAGCCAATGGCTCGGTGGGCGCCCCGAGCTGTGCGGCCGAGCGGCTTTTTTGTCTGACATCTCGGCTCCGGCGGTGGATTCCTTTTTCTCCGACACCGGGAGTTTGGGCCGGGCCGGGTTGGGGAAAGCGGCTTGGAGGGAGGAGGGCTGGGTTGGGGGAGACGGGGGAGGAGAGCAGGGGTGA
>NW_022106471.1:5354390-5376970 GCF_000313985.2 Echinops telfairi | reverse complement strand
GCACCCGGCCCGCGTCGGGGTTCGCTTTCGGGCGATCATAAATAGCTGGGTGTTTGTAAACAGGCGCTGGAGGCACCTTCCCGGCGCTCAGCTTATTGTTCCGTCCCTTCCTCGCGCACTTCTCCCAGGACGCCCGGACTGGGGCTCCGAGCCGCCCGGGCGCCCAGCCCCAAAGTGAGCAAAGGCCAGCATTTCCCCTCCGGGGGCTCGGCATCCCCTCTGTCCGCCAACAGAAACTCCCGAGAAGGGTCTGCGGCAAGCCAGAGTCCACGCCGTGTTCTCCGGACTCCACGCAGCCTTTCCCAGCCTGGGTTCCCGCTTCTCCCCCTCCACTGCCTGGGTCCCCGGTTCACTTTTCCCGGCGGGGGTGGGGGGGCTTCGTCCTGGGAATCCAGCTTGCCTGCAACCCCCTCTCCCCCGAAAGATCCCGGCAGACCCCAAGAATGTCGAGGACAGTCGTGCAGTCTGCGCGCGGAGCCCTGTGTAAAGAACGCCCGGTACAAAACAACTCTCCCAGCTGCCTGCCCCCGCGTTTATTCTCAATTTATTTCCAGAGTCGCCTTGGGGGCGAGTCCGGAGGGGTAGGGGGCAGAAAAGGATCTGGGGCCAAAAAAAAAAAAAAAGCGGACGGGCCCGATGCTGCTCCCCGCGGGAGTGTGTGTGTGTGTGTGTGTGTGCGTGCGCGCGCGCCCTGGGTGTGTGAGTGTTAGTGCCTGGGCGTGCGATGTAATGGGGCGCCACTCCGCCTCTCCAGTGTGGCCAGAGCTCGCTTCGCGCACCCACCCCTGCCGAGGAGCCTACTTGCTGCAGCCCAATGCATTGTGTAAGACGCGACCTGTTATGGCCACCACTACTTCCGGGTTCTAGCATTCCGGTCGGAATCCACCTCTCCGCCTGTGCAACACACACTTTACACACGCACGGGGACTGCAAGCGGGCTGCATCGATCGCGGCTCCTTTAAGACAAACTCAGACAGACATTTTTTTCAACCCTCCTCCTCCTCTAATCTCCCTCCAGTGCAGCAGTTGCAAAGAGGGAGAGAGAGAGAAAGAGAGAGCGAGAGAAGAGAGAAACTGATTAGGAATTAGGACTGATTCAAAGAAAGCGAGCGCTAGGGCTTTGTGCATTTGAATATTAACATTTGAGGTGTTCTGACCAGAAGAAGACAGAGCGGATGATCATTCATTCCCCACGTTGACAACCTCGCCTGTGATTGACAGCCGGAGTGGCAGAAAGCCATGAGATTTGGTAGTTGGGTCTGAGGGGCGCTTTTTTTTTTTTAACAGAATTTTTGGGGAGAGAAGAGAAGACCTGCTTTTCTTTCTTTCTTTCTTTCTTTTTTTTCCTCCCCCCGCTGCTGTCTTGGAAACGGAGCGCTTTTATGCTCAGTGACTCGGGTTCTTTGCTTCGGGTTCCTTAGACCGAAGATCTGGGACCGGTAGCTCACGTTGCTGGAGACGTTAAGAGAATTTTCGCCGTTTTTTTTTTTTCCCGGGACTTTGCGTATTCGTTTCTTTTCACACTGGCCTTAAAGAGGATATATTAGAAGTTGAAGTAGGAAGGGAGCCAGGGAGGCCGATGGCGCAAAGGGTACGTATTAAAAAACAATTGTGAAGCTCAAATGTGAGATTTCAATTGAAACGTAGCTGAAGGACACTGCTAAAAAGTTTCTTTTCCCCCCTTCTTCTTCTCTTTCTCTCTTTCTCTTTGAATGAGTTTCCTAAAGCCGTGGCCTAACGTGAGGGGATTTATTCAATGCATTTGTAGACTTTATGTATGTTATATGTGATTGTTAATTCAAGTAGTCAAGTTTTCTATAGATGCCTAGCCAGTAGCTTTATAAACAAAAATTCAAGCTGGAGAAATCAGCTGTTAAGAATAATCAACCACACAAAAATCAAACTACTAGATACTTAATGCTATCATTTGAGTGTTCAGAGATCAGTTTGAAGCTGTTTTAAAATTAAAATAAGCAACCGGAAACTTCAGATAGGTTATTGACTCTACTTGTCTTTGCTATTTCACTAGAAACAGAACTTTTCAAAGCAAATAACTTTGTCACAATTCAGCCGAATTTGAGTCGTGAAAATAATCATCTTTTAAGCGTCATTTTAATCTGCATAGTTTTTTAAATACAAGGTAGTCGTTTGAAAGTTTCTCTTAGCTAAGTCTTGTACTAATTGGATACTAAGCACACAGCTACTAGCTTGAAAACTGCAATACTAATTTCCCCAATATTCCTATTTGAATGGAAATGTAGTGAGAGTAAAGTGAGACAATGACAACCCAACTGAGGTAGTTTCTTAAAAGAAAAGAGGTCCACAAAAAGCCTCCCTTGCATAATTTGGGTCCTGGCCCTCAAAGCCCTGTTTGCAAAAGAAAGTTACTAGGCTGACACATTTTTCTTTACCCCTTTGGTTCAGGCAAATGTCAGCGTTCTTCCAAACTCCTTTCACACCTCTGGCTTTAAGGAGATGAAAGTGGCAATTCCTCTTTTCTTTGAAAATCATTTCACTCTCAGCACCTCCAAATCTTGGGAAAAAGCTTTGCCTGGAATGAAGCCATTAGAAATTCTAAATAGCCAAACTTCGCACAGAAATTGACAATCAATGGGAAAATAGGTTTTTGGTTGTGTGGGTTTTTTTTCTTCTTCTTCTGGAATAGGGAGACAGGGGTTGGCATGAGTGTTTGCTTTGAATTTGCTTGAAGCCTGCTTAGGAGCCTTTGCCTCATTGACTTCTAGTCTAGGGAGAAAGTTCATATGGATGAGTGGGAAAGAGAATCCTAAACCACTTCAACTGTAGGTTTTACTTGCACTTTGGAGGCAAATTCACCAATCTGAAAATTCAGCTCTGATATGCAGTAAAGGCCAGCTTCTCCTGAGTTTCACTTAGAAGGGGGCAGTGAGTTTTGTATCATTTAGCAGAGTTTGTCTTGGAAAGCATAGGAAATGCAGCATCTTTGCGGGTCTGCCTAGCCGGGCCGCTGGCCCAGGGTGGGGGGGGAATGCAAAGCCTGTATGAATTCACGTGCTTGGCGTAGCTGTTCCCACCATAACATTTTTTTTTGTAATAATTCCCCCTGTTGTGAAGGGACTGTGGGATGAGGCAGGTTTGCTGCACTGCCCTGGCATGTTTTATTATTGTGATTTTGAATTTCCTCCTCTGGAGCCTTGCACGTTTTACCTTCCGCCCTCTGGGAGAAACCGTCCTTTTCTTCCCTTCTCTTCTTTCTTTCTTTCTTTCTTTCTTCCTTCCTTCCTTCCTTCCTTGCCAAAGGATCCTGAATTTCTGAACGGAGTTGATAGGGACACAAGTTAGGGCAAGACCATCTCCGTCAGTCTTACTCAGGGAGAATCCTGGAATTTGTACTCTAAGGATTTCTTTCCTTTTTCTTTTTTCTTTTTCTTTTCTTTTTCAATAAGAAATCTCTCAACGTAAGAGAGGCAAGGCCACCCTTTTCCGGGTGAAAAGGACCCAGCTGGACTGACATTCTATAAACCCTGAGCCTGCTGTGGGTTCCCCCCTTTTGCCTGCCTGGCCTTCTGAACCTTGTTTATCTCCTTGTTGTCATGCAGTACGACGACCTGCCCCATTACGGGGGCATGGATGGCGTAGGCATCCCCTCCACGATGTATGGGGACCCGCACGCTGCCAGGACCATGCAGCCGGTCCACCACCTGAACCACGGGCCTCCTCTGCACTCGCATCAGTACCCGCACACAGCTCACACCAACGCCATGGCCCCCAGCATGGCTTCCTCCGTCAATGACGCTTTAAAGAGAGATAAAGATGCCATTTATGGGTACGTACCATGAGCGGCAGGTTAAGTAGTTGAGATGTGATGCTGCCCTTGATTCCCTGTGCTGATCCTAAGAGGAATGTCGGAGTTCTCCGGATGGAGGTACACATTGGGGACTTTACATTGGCGTTGCATGGAAAGTTGGGGAGGCAGTCAGCTAGCCCGTATGGCCACACACACCCTCCTTGGTGGCCCAGCGCCTGGCTCTGCGGCCACCGGGTAGGAATAAGGAGGGTTCCCACGCAGGAGAAGTTCCCTGAGTCCCTGGGCCGCTCTCAGACATAGGGCCGAGAGTTGAGCCAGTTGGAGTCTACTGGCTGGTCTCGGTTGGGAGAGCTTTAGGGGTTTCTAAATGTAGGCGCCTTTGTGTGAGCTCTAAAGTTTTAGTTTAGGGAAAATCTTTTAAGCCACTGATTGTTCTGACTTGCTAAGTTTACTCAGCAACCGCATGCTGGCTCTAGCACAGCACAATACAAGCCGGAGAGGACAGTTGCAGGTCAGACAAGGGGGAACATGTTTTGCATTTAGGGAGTTTGATCACTGGCTTCAAGGAGAGAAGCTCGCTCGGAAATTGTACAGATATTAAGGAACTTCCAGGCGTTTCTGTGCACTTTGTGTTTAAAGGCAAAACCTACAAGATTGAGATAGAAGTGGAGCAGGGGGTTGCCCTCCAGCCAGGCTGTTTTCCAGCGGCTCCTTACACAGGGTTCTCCCAAGACGTTAGATCAGATCCTGACCGCTCTCCCCACTAGCAAAATCTTTTGAAAGCCATGTGCCTACTGTGTGCTGATGAATTTGAGGAGGTTCTTCGCTTTTTTTTTTCTTTTTTAACTTGGTAGCAACTTTTATTTCTAATTTTAAAGAAATATTTAAATATCTTCCTGGGTCAAAGGACCTCACACCGGCCTTCCCCAGCGGAAAATCGCAACCTGCTTTATTTCCTGATCCCTTGTGAAGAGGCTTCTTAGCTTCCTCTCTGCATCGTGAACTGCAACTGGTTTAGGCTCCGGGACAGCACGTTTGGGGGAGCTTTGGAGAGGACCCAACTGTAAAATGCCCAGCTGGGCTGTAAGAGCTAATAAAAGGCTTGAGACACCTCCTTGAACGTTGGAAGAAGCTTTCCCGCCTCCCCTACCCCCCTCTTTTCTTTTATGAGCGGAGATAAGCCACATCTAGGCCCCTCGCAATACCAGCTGTTTGCCACTCCGCACAGACAAAATGAAAGGCGTCACCGCTGGAACCTAGGAAGCAACTTTCTTTGGGGGGCCGTGGGGCCACCGGTGAAGGCACGAAAGTGTGCAAGGAACCTAAGGGTGGGCCCTTCCTACTCCCCGAGGGTCTTGGGGTCAAAATCCGTAGGTGCAGGTCCCTGACAGTCAGCCCCACAGTTTCAGAAGACCTCTTTCTAAGTTAGCTGAGCGCCTGCCCCTGGGATCCCGGGCCCTCTGGCCTCCCGCGGCCGCCCGCCTCCCAGTTATCTACTCAACCAGCTTTGCCAAGCCCTTGCCTCTCGCTCCCTTTCTCTCCACCGGGCCCTGGTTGTGGAGCCCAGGGACGGGGTCGTGTAGGGGGTGGGAAACTTAATTCAAAATGGCTGCTGGAACCGCTTGGGGTTTTATGCTTAGCAAATGTTACCAATTTCTCCGGCCAGAAATGCTGAACCGATCCTCAGATACGGTCCAGAGCTCTGGGCCTCAGACTGCAGGGCCCTGGGCCGTAGGCGAGGGGAGCAGCCGGGCGGGCGGGCGGAAGGGCGAAGGAACAAGTCGAGGTTAATTCAGGGTGGGGGTCCCTGCCTGGAGCTCCGCGGCTGCTTCCTTGGGCGCCTTTTTCTCGGACTGGGGACTAACCATTGCGTTGTTTTTGTGCTTTGTATTTTTTTTTTTTTGCAGACACCCCCTCTTCCCTCTCTTAGCACTGATTTTTGAGAAATGTGAATTAGCTACTTGTACCCCCCGCGAGCCCGGGGTGGCGGGCGGGGACGTCTGCTCTTCAGAGTCATTCAATGAAGATATAGCTGTGTTCGCCAAACAGGTCAGCAAAATATATACATATATATATATTAAAGAAACCAAAAGGGGGGAAAAAGGAAAGAATAATAGAGCTGCCCCCCCCCCCATCAATACATTTGCCAAAGTGTCTGGCTCACCAAGAGTCCCCTCTGAGTCAAAACTCTGTCCCCCAACCCGGAGACACGGCTTCCGGAGGAGGGTGTTTGCTGGTTTCGAAAACAACCGCGTTCACCGCCGCTCACGCACCCTCACCTAACGCAGAAAGCTCCTAGCAAACAAAATCGCCAACACCCGGCCTGGTGGCTGCTTTGCCTTAGGCCAGCCGCTCGGCCTCCGGGAGAATCATCCTCGCTACCAGAAGTCAGCCAGGGGTTCTGGGGCGTTTTCGGTTTATTTGAATCACATGGAAGTGTTTCTGCGCGGGACAAGCTCCCGCCCCCGGTTCCATACTGCCCAGGACAGCGTAGGGTGACGAGAAACTGGAACAGGCGGCCCGGATTCACATTGTCTTTATTTTTTCCCCCTCTCTCTCCCTCTCCCCCTGCCCTCTGCTCATCTGTATTTAGATTCGCGCAGAAAAACCTCTATTTTCTTCTAATCCAGAACTGGATAACTTGGTAAGAGCGGACCCCTTATCCTCCCCCACCCCACACACACCATTTCTCCACCCAGCACCCCAGCTTTATTTTGAAAGACCTGAGGTTCCTAGACAGGTCTTCCGGTAGCCGCAAACTGGCTTGCAAGTGTTTCTGTCCACGGACAAGTGCTCTGGGACCAGGTCCCCGGGAAATCCATTCATCCCGAGAGGGGCCGGCACGGGAAACGCGAGCTTTTGTTTTTGTGACAGCCGGGCTGCGCAGCTCAACGCAGCCGGGGGGATATATCTCTGGGCCTGTCAGCTTGTGTGCTTAAGATGTGCAACTCCCTAACCCTCAGAGTCGCGTCATCAGGGCAGCGGCCCTGAACTACTCAATGTGCCCGAAAGGTGTGCGGAGAGCGGCAGGAAGTTTTCCTGTGAGAAGCCACAATGTGGGGGCGCTTTGGCATCTCTAGGGTCCCCTCCTTGCGAGGGAAACTCCAGCCCAGAGAAGCAGCCCTTGAAGAGGGGGAGGGATGGGGTGGAGAGAGCGGAGCCGTGGGGGAGGAGGGTGTTTATGGTCCCCACTTAGACGCTTTGTTGTTGTTTTCGTCATTTTTTTCTCCTTAAGAAATATAAACCTCTAGATGGTACCCAGTCGCTGCTATTAAGTTTTAGTGTTATTGCCATAAATCAAAATAACTCTGTTTACCGGGGGGAGGGGGTTGGAGATGGTAGAGCAGAGACAGTCAATAGTCTACAAAACCAGGAATGGACCCTCATTCTTTTTGTATCTTTGCAGATGATTCAAGCCATACAAGTATTAAGGTTTCATCTGTTGGAATTAGAGAAGGTAATTCCTCTACCCTCTTTTCCCATGGCTTCACCATCACCCCCCAAACACACACCAGGGAGGGTTCAGAATGACTGAAGTTCAGGCTTCTAGGACATTTGCATAAATGTCTTCCTTTCTGGTAATTAGTGTCAAGGCCAATCTTAGCGTCCATTTCTCTTTGCAGTTTAATTACAATTTCAGCCACTAAACCCAGGATCACAAACGCCCTGGCCTTGTGTTCATTCTTAATACCTTGCTGGCTTTGGCTAAATTGTTGGCATTCTACGCATCCCAGTTGAAGTGTTGAATGTTGTTGCGAATTTGCTTCCCAAATTATACCTCTGGGCCCTTGGTCCCCTCCTTTTCCTTGCTACCTCTGAGGGGGAACAAAGTTTTGTTTAGTTTAGTGAGTTTCTGGAAGACAGTCTGAGAGCAATGGCAGGTCAGGCACACAGGAGAGGCCCAGGGGCCAGGGAGGAGCAGGCAGGGAGTCTCAAGGAGGTGGTGGTGTGTGTGGAGGGAGGGGCGCACATTAAATGTTCTCACAGAGACAAAGCAGAGTTGATAGTTGTGTCAATTTCTTGTATCTGTGAGTCTCTCACACACCCCACCTTCATACTCAAGAAAAAGGAGTGTGGGATAACATGATTTTGGTAGCTGTTCTATAAATCTCCACAATAAAAACTTAATGCATTACAATTCAAACTAACATTAAATTGCAAGGACTCTGGGGTTTCTTGTGAAATTTTGCAAGTCAGTGATGCTCAGGGCCTGGAAGAGGCTTCTTCACTCACACCTCAACATTTGGAGGTTTTCTTTTTCCTTGAAAAACAAAACAAAACAAAAAATCAATTTGATAAGTTGTTCTGGCTGTAGGCTTTTTCATATCCCACGTACTGGCAATTTGATTTTCTTCTCCCCCCGCTCCCCAATATATGCTCCTTATGGAGAGAAACCTTAGTTCTGAATGTTACTGGGACTTGAGGTACCAAGCATGTGCCACACTACATTATGGGTCCTTGGGATATGTAAGCATGATTATCTATACATACATATGTCTATATTCACCTTTTTTCTTTAGACACTTTGGAAAAGGATTTATGATAAAGTAACTGGATGAAATTAAATAGTTTACCTTAAATGTCACCCACGCAGGTCACCTCTCTAATGGCCACAGCCCCAGGAGCAGATGAATTTAACACGGGTGTTGAATATGTTGTAGCCTGTGAATCATCTTGTCACTGTCAATTTTCTGGGATATCTCTATTTTGCAAGAAAAGAAAGTTATTCCTAATTCTGGATGCGTCTGGGGGTCTCTAGAGGACAATTGCCCTGTGTTTCCCCTATTTGGAAGTTTGCATCTCACAAGGGGGTGGGTTGTACTTGTCAATGTCATGTATGCACTCCTGATTATATTTTCTTTTTTAAAATTTCTGTCATCATGTAGGTACACGAATTATGTGACAATTTCTGCCACCGGTATATTAGCTGTTTGAAAGGGAAAATGCCTATCGATTTGGTGATAGACGATAGAGAAGGAGGCTCAAAATCAGACAGTGAAGACATAACGAGATCAGCAAATCTAACCGACCAGGTATGCGCTTTTCGATCCTTAATATCTCTGGGGGGGGGGGAGGGATGTTGAAGGTGAGGGGGGGCATTCGTATGCGTATTGCTTGCTAGGTTACTACCACCTCCTTTTATTATTTGCATATGATTAAGTCCCTTTTAGATACATTTCCATCGAAATGAACATTTTTGAATAATGTGGCTATTATTGCTTCATTAAGACTGGCTCCGGGATTCGACCTGTAGAGATGGGCTTGTAAAAGCCTTGCCTGCAAACTTGACCTGTTTCTTGTCGCTTTTAATTTTTGTCTTTATTTTATTTACCCTCCATGATAATGAGAGTGCTAACTGCCAGTGACTGCCTCTGATTGCAGGGCTTTGTTCGGGGAGCATTCCAACCCCCCTTCTATTTCGAAGAAAAGAAAAGTGTAGGGTCTGGTTATTTCTTATTTTATTAGGAATAAATCCAAGATAGGTGGTCTAAGAGAGACAGCGAAGGTTTGAAATCTAGCAAATGCTGGCTATTTTCTCCCTGTCTGTACGGTTCATTAGCCTGTCTTGTCAGTTTTCCTCGGCCGAACGCTTCTAGACCTCACTGAACATTGCTTTGTGCAGTGCACGCTGCAAGCTCGCCCATTTTATTGTACTTAATAGAAAAAATAAGACCAGGCCGAGGTTATAAAAACAGATAAATACGGACTTTTCTCCTCCTCCTTTGCATTCATCCTCCAGCTGGTACATGCTCCGGGCCCGCTGGGTTGGCAGCTTTGGGAAGTGTCAGCGTCAGGGCGCCCCCGCGGCTGCCTGGGGGAGGAGGTGGGGGCTCCAGGCTGCCTGGGCTCTTCCTGCTGGTTCTAGAGCCCTCTCCTCTCCCGGGCTCCCTCCAGGCCGGGCTTCGGAAGTGCTGCTCCGATGGGAAGATTTTGATTTGAAGTTGCAGGGGTGGGGGCGGTTCTCCCCTCCCCCCCTCCCTCCCCCTGTTTATCTCTCTTGTCACGGAGTTTTAGGCTTGGTCCAAAGGAGTTGCCGAAAGGCAACGGAGGTGAAAACGCGAGGAGTGGGTGAGCTGAAAGGGCCAGGGCCAGTTAGCTCGACTTCGAATTGTTGCCGCACTTGGGCAGGTGTGGGTGACCTGCCTGCCCGGCCCCCAGAGAGACGCGAAGGCCCAGAGTCGTTTCTCTGACTTGGCACGTGAATCCCTTCTTGAGGGAGAGACCCAGCCTGCCTTTGTTAAGCCATAAACCAGCCGGGCCAGCAGAGTTTAGCTTTGCAAGATCTGCTCTAAACCGGGCTGGCCAGCGACTGTCTTCCGGGGTCCTTGCTGGGGTGCCCAGCACCTCGGTCTTGGTGTCATTCTAAAGTTTTCTCTCAGCATTAGCCCCTTAAGATAAAAATCGAAACCCCAGGTTGGCCGTCTCTGGGACACCCTACCACCGAGGCTTAATTTCTCCTTGACACGAAATGAGTAGGGCCAGGCAGGGCTCAGCTTGAACAGCGCCAGCATTCTGGGTCTGCTGCCTTGGGGGGCGAGTTGTAAACTTCTTAGGAGTGTAGACCAGCACCCGGAGCAAGGAGCTTGGGCTGTCCCGCCGCTGGCCGGCAGGGTTGGCGAAGCGGCCGCCCGGCTCCGGCTCAGGCCCAGCCCGCTGGCTGCCGGGCCTCCCGAGGGGTTCAGCCCGCCCGATCCGGCCCGGGAGCGGTTAAATGCAGATTCCGCTGCTGTTGAGTAAAAATTGTTATCCAACAAGCCTAACTAGAAAATGGGATTCTAAAAGCTCGGGAGTGCTGGGTACATAAAGCTATTTGAGCAAATTACAAGAATCGCTTAGGGGCACCAATGAAATCAACACTTTAATTGCCTCCAAAATGAAGATTTATACCCCATTTTCTCAACAAATCATTATTTTATTAAAGTCAAAGATAAAGGACCAAAGTTATGGGGTTACTTTTTTGGCGGGGTTGGGGAGAGGATCCAAAATTGGTATCACATCATTGAGTTCGCCCCATACTCCTTGCGTAAACTTTTGTTACCCAATTACCTTAATATGAGATATCCAAAGATATCCAATTGTATTGGGTTAACATGCTCATTTTCTTTTCCTCCCCTACCTATAACCTGAAAAGCCTTTGGGGGCGTCCTCCTCGCCCCCCACCCCACCCCTTAAGAGGAGCTCAGAGCTCTGGCGCTGTCCATCTCTGCCCGTGGGCGCACTCGCGTGACCCTTACTCAGGTCTCAATTGTAAGTGAACAACACAGCCAAGGATCTTTCTTCCTTTTGAGGGTCTGGGTCCTAGGAGCCAGGAGCAAGTAGGCATAGGCTCTTTTTGGAGAAGGGGAAGCAGCGTGGGGGGCGCACGCGGGTCTGCGCCAGCAAATCCTGCTGGCTCTCTGCCGCGGGGTGGGCTCTCTTGACCTGGGAAGGTGGGGAGCGCGAAGGATGAGGTCCTGCAGGGCCTCCCCGAAGGCTCCAGTTCTCGCAACTGAAGTCGGCACTCTGGCCCCTGGGGACGCTTGACCCCGGGTGCAACGACCCGAGAGCCAGGTCCCAAAAGGACAGACTCTCCACCTGTCTGCCGAAGGGGCCGGCCAGTTGGAGCCTGGACAGAAAGTGGGCTCTGGGGTTGGACCGCTCCAGGTGTGGCGGGAGCGCAGGGGGCTGGTTAGCTCATGAACCCCTGTGCCTCTGGGGTCTGCAAGTGGCACGCTTTATTTTCCTTTCTGGGTTGTGCGTGGGCGGCGTGAAGGCTGCCGCCCGCGCCGGGCCCCGGAAGGATGAACTGATTGATACATACGAGTGGGTTTCGCGGAGGCCCTAATTCGGAAGAAATCCACGTGGCCTGGTCGTGTTGTTGGCTCCGGGAGCTTTTTATCAGATTAAAATGCCAATGGTAACCATAATCCCGTCTCTCCACCCCCGCCGTCCCCCAGCGTCCTGGAGGCCGCCTAGAAGTCCCGGGGCCTGCGAACCGTCCCGACGGCGCAAGCCTCCCGGGCGCCCTCTCCCGACGGCCGCGCTCCGCGCTCGGCTGCTGGCCCCGCGGGGCTGGGGGCGCGGGGGCGCGGAGACTTCCCGGCCCCGGGGTGGGACCGGGGCTGGACTGCGGGCCGGACGGAGTGAGTGGTCCGTGGTGAGAGGCGTCGAGTCTAGTGTTGAGCTTAGTGGGCCATGGAAAGGGACTCGCGTTTGGGGGCGCAGGACGGAGTGAGGGATGCCAGGAGGGGCATGCGCCAGTCGCCCTGTGCAGATTCAGCAGGAGACGTCGGAAGGCGCTTCGCGTGGGGAATGAAGCCTCCCAAGGTTGTCTATTGCTCCTTGAAGTCATGCGTTTTCCACTCCCTGAATAGATCAGGAGAAGGAGGGCAGTCCACCCGGACCCCCAAGGCCACCTCCCGGACAGCCAGCAGTGTGCGGTCACCAGTGCGGGAGCCCTGATTCTCCCTGGGAGCCAGAGAAGAGGTCCCTTTGGAGTTGAGTTTTTCAGTCACAGTCGCTCTCCGGGGGGTCTTCGGCTGAATCTGCATTTAACAGTTCCTGGGCTGAGGCTGGCGCTCTGCTGCATGTTAATCCAGATTTGTCTCTGACGTCTGGGGAGAAGTAATATGGCTTGCAGAGAGGGAACCCGAAAGGCGTGCTCGCCAGGCAGGTTAAATGCCAAGTGCTGGTGGGCTTTGGGGGGGCTGGGGGGAGGGCGGCCGCCGGGACTGCTCGGCGGCCAAGGCTGGAGAGCGCTGAGCCGTGGGCCGCAGAGACCCAGGGCAGCCGGGGGCCAGGGCGCTTTGGGTCCCACATGGGTCTGGGAAACCTGCTAGCGAGGGTTTTGTTTTACAAGTTTGGAATGTGGTTTCTAAATTAAGAGTTTGGGTTAAAATTCCAAAAGTGAACTCGAACTTGACCGAAGGGTTCCCTCCCTTTATTGGGGTGTGCCCAAGGAGATGGAACCGTTCCCTTAGGGGGAAGTGTGATAGTAAGGGAAGAAAATGGGAGGGCAAGGAACAACCTAGTGTCCTTGATGGACTGGTCTCCTTTGCTTGAAAAAAACCCCAAAGCACATGAGGGGACCAGTGACTATTTACTGAACTAGAAGTAGAAGGCATTTATTATCATCCAATAAGAGTGGGCCACAAACAGTGGGGGGGGGGGGCAGCGGACAATGGTCCTGTTGTCAGGTGGTTTATTCTCAGTGCTCACATTTGATAGAATTATTTAAATTGTTACTGCCTGATGGGATCCCACTTCTGCCTCATCCTGGAACCTCTCAGCCCCACAGGTCCTGAAACCAGTGGGGTCTTAGCATCCTCTGCCTTCAGTTGTGATTGTTGTGGGACGTGTGGTCTAGCCTTCTTTCCTTTTTTGAGCTACGTCAAAGAGAAACTATGGCAAGGTTTTCTGTAATGATTAATTATTAAGGTGTTGACTGCTTGTCACTACGCTGGCTAATTGGGATGCGCATTCTAGGCTCTTTATTGCTTAGTACCCTCTGAGCGAAAACTTAGTTGTTTACCAGGTGTGTTTTTATTGTTGCTTGATAATTGGCTCTTAGAGTGCATTTATGTCTGAACTTCAACGCAGAAGTGTATTGATTTTTCATAAGGGCATTTAGAAACATTGCGGAAAACAGTAGTGGGGGAGAGAAGCTCAGGTCTATGCCCCTAGGTTGAGAGCAAATGCATTATGAAATGTCTCAAAGTCTAAATGTGAATACTACAAAAGTGATTCCTCCCTCTCTCTTTCTGGAATCCTCTGTGCAAGTCCCATGCTTAATGGAAAGCCATGGTACTAAAGCTAGTTTGAGCAAAGTCAAGTCCCCTTGCAGTGACTATTGTTCCGTGATTTAACTAGCTCTGTGGCAATAGATGGCTCAAATCACAGCCTCTCTCGCAGCAGAAATAGCTCCATTACTCACCATTCAGAGATATAGAGGTGCTTGTTTGTGTTCTTGGTTCTAATGTAGAGATTTTCATTAGAAAACATGGAGACGCTTAAACAGTACAGAAGAGGGGAAGGAAAAGAAAGGGGGGGGGCAGGCAGAGATTAAACTGTGGGCCATGCTTTAAAAAAGAAAACACCAAAATATCATGCTATAATTGCCCGAGTTTGGAAATCAACAAATTTTACATCATGATGTTTTCAACACTGGTATGTTTAAATTTTACAATGTTTGTCACAGTCGAAAAAGATTTGAAACACAGCTGTTACTGGGTGACAGAAAGCAAGTTATCCAGTAAAATGCCATCGTCTTAAAAAACAAAGACTATTGGTAGTCGTCCCAGCTTAGAAACATCGCGTTTTTGAAGACCAGGCAGATGGGCAGATAGCAGTCGTTACCTGTTCTACTCTTCTGAAACAATGTTCCTGTCCTCAGAGCTGGAGTTGGAAAAACTCTAGAGAGTACATAACAAGTCATATGAGGGCCCTTCAAAAAAGCTCCTGGAAAAGCCCACTGTCTTTTCATTCCGCTTCCTTCCAAACGTGTTGGAAGCCCCTTAGTGTTCAGACACTTGGCATCCACGAAAATAATGTCAACATGAACTCAAATGAAGTATTTTTGTGTGTGTTGATAATAATATGCTTTCCATCGCAACAACAGTATTTTCTTATGCAACATAAATATGTCAAACAAATGGGTAATGGTAACGTTTTAATAAATTATCATTTAATCATCTAACACAACCCAAGTATGTATACAGAAACTTTTAAAAGAAAGTAGGCATACAGCCAAATTCCTATAGGGACCAGCAGGGGAAGGATCAAACAAGGAACATGAAATAAGATTTCATGTAAGAAGGTCTATAATTCAACATTATTTGACGCCACTGTCAGGGCAATAGTTGAAGGATAGTAAACTGATACCATTCTCAGTCATTTTTGTTACACAGTTTTAAATGCTTGCAACTGTAGCATTACATGGCTTTTTTTGGATTATGATATCTGTCATATTTGTATCAATGTTGCGCTTGAATTTATGTTTCAATCGAAACCAACAAAAAACAATTACTGCCTCTCCCTAAGCCCAAAGAGCAGTTCAATATTTAAAAATTAAATCAGAATTATGGGAAAGTCTTCTTTTACAAATACAGGAATAAAAATAGAATGCACACGACACTGTTTATCTGAGGGTGGTACAGGTTGTCGGACCTAAGTTTTCACATTTCCAAGGAAAACAGCGGGCTTGCTGTCCTTACTCAGCAGGAAACATCAGGACGTACCTGTTTAAAAAGCTGGAGTTGTCTGGACATAAAAGGTGGCTATTGTTGTTACGTTACGGGCTCACCTCTGACTCATACTGATCCTGTGTGTAGCAGAAGAAAACGCTGCCCCGTGCTGCCGGGTCTATGCAGCCATTGCATGTTCAAGCCGTCGTTGAGTACTGTCCCCCCATCTCCTTGAGGGCCTTCCTCCTTTTCAATGGTCCTCTACTTTACCAAGCATGATGCCCTGGTCCTGATAACATGTCCCAAGGGCAGAAGATGCATTCTGGCTATCTCCCTTCCAAGGAGCTTTCTGACTGTACTTCTTCCAATCAGACTCATCTCATGTTCTGGCAGTTCATCGAACCTTCCATATTTGTCACCAATACCATCATTGAAAGGCATCAATCTTATGTCTTCTGCATCCACCATTCGGCTTTTGATGCTTGGGCCAGGCACACCTTGGTGCTTTTTAATACTTGAGAGAGGGTGTTTGCTGCAATTCGCCCAAAGCAATGTGGCATTTGATTTCTTGACAGCCTGTGGATCCAAGAAAAATGGCGACATGCAATCATACACACAATACTGGTCATCTGGCCGAAATTCTAATAGTAGTTCCAAAATCTGACTTGTGGGATTTAATGAACGTTTGTATATTTTGCCGTTCTGATTGTGTGACTAAACCTGCATTTGTCCGTGTCATGTGAAAGGTAAAAGAACATTTTCACCTTAGCCTTAACTTTCTATGCTGTGCTTTCAGGATTGCAGGAACTGGGGTGGGGGTGGGTGCTGTTTTGGAATCTTAAATAGTTCCTCGAGGAAGTATACCTACCATGGACAATTCTGAATTCCCCAACTTATAACATTGGTGTTTTAATAAATGGCAAAAGTGATCCCATTTGAAATAAGCAAGAATATATTCTTTTAAACATTTGTCACTAGAATCCAATTTCAATCAGTTTAACGCATTCAAGTGCACAGAATTAAAGCAATTGGCAACACTTTACGAGACTCTGAACACTCTTGTGCAAAATAGCATTTCTTAATCGCGAAAATATGTCCTAGTTAAAGGAAAATATAAGAGTGCATATCTTTCTAAATGATTTTGTATTTCTTGAATTCTTGACTCAAAATTCCTAAAACACACTATAAACGGTTTGGTTTTTGGTGGGAAAAAAGTTTATTTCTAAGTTTATTAACTTTTACACCTGTTGTTTATTGGCATCGGGGTATACAGAACCAAGTACAAGTTAAAAGTCAGCACTCAGTCGTTAACTCTTTGAAGCTATGAAGTAAACAGGCAGTGTCTTTTTCATGAGTTATATGTGTCATTGAAGACGGCATATGAGGATAAATGAGATGTAAAAATAAATTTTACTTTTTAATTCTCAGGTAAAAAGCTGCTTTACTATGAATTCTTCCCTTGTTACTTTTTCATGATTCCATTTACAATTGATAGGATTTATGCTGATGGAGTAAAACACCTTGAGTGTGCAAAGTTATGAGTCTTTAAAAATTTAAATGAAATCATACTTTGCCGGGGAATGGAAGCTTCTACTACTAAAAAATTTACCCAGGGATACTTTTTAAATGGCCAAAACTTTCTGTGAGTTTAACGACTTCGTTGGGGTTGACTCCGGGCTTCCTCTAAGTGCCCCCTATAGGGTTTCCAAACCTTAGTCTTTATGGAAGCTTACCATCCCATCTATGCCGGTGGCTTCGAACCGTTGACCTTTCCGTTAGTAGCCATAGGTTTTAACCACTGCATCACCACGACATCTATTTAAGAGACAGGAATAAATAAGTAACTAATATTGAGTGACGTTGGTTTCCTTCCCTGGCATCATAAGCTAACTTGGAATTAGTTGTCACGACCGAGAAATTCCCATTTCTATATGTGTCCTTCCTCTTTAAAACGTGGTATGTGGTTCCTGCTGCTTAGCTGTACATATCTCTGTTGCTGATGGCAATTTCGGAGGGCAGGGCTGTAGTTTTCTCTGATCACGTCTCTTCTACTGTTTGGTAACCTTCTCCTGCCTGAGATTCCAACCGAGACGGGTTGGAAGAGCTCATCCCACTCTCCACGTTCCTTGCGGACTTTGGTTCGCCTGTGGGTTTGTTTTACTGAGAAGATGAAAACAATCTTACTCCCTTTGGAGCCGGAATGAATTGAGACCAGAGTCCCAGATATTCCCACCCTGTGACTCACAATGAGGGGGGAAACTGGCAACTGTGATTCCTGTCTGCTTTCCCTAGAGCTGTGGACGCTTGGAATAAAGATTCATATCAGCCCCTCTATGGTCTTCCTTTTAAGGCCTAAATGTTTGTTTTCAGCGATGGGGCTCTTAACTGATGGTCCTTAGTTGGTCCCTGATCTCCATAATTTGCATTTTATTCTGAATTTGCATTCGCATTATGCCCCATAGAAACTCTTTGAGGTGGAGGGTACTTATGATTATTACGAGGGAACTCTGGAAAACGATTTTTGTAAGGAAACCAGCATAGGCATCACAGGGAGGAATCAGATGTAAACTCAGAGTTGGCTCACCCCATCCCAATTTGTAACACTTCTGTCCCTCTTCTCTTAAAAATAGTAGAAGCTGGGTGATAAGAATTTCTTTGACAAAAAAAAACACCAAAAAACCCTCTTAATGTCTCTCTAACTATTTGGGTGTGCTTTCGAAGACTTACTGATTTTGAGGGACAGGCCATAAATAATGGGGATGTATAGGTGTTTTCTGCTATTCAGAGGCAATTCCATGGCAATGTGGAACTTTAATTTAAAACTAAATGTGCCATATAGGATCTGAGGCATGCTGACTCTATATTTGGATGAGGCGGGGGTTGTGTGTCTCTGGGACTTTGAAAGGGAGGTGCTTTTTTTTACTAGCGTCTGGGGGACTGCAGTCTTCACAGTGCAAAGCTCTTAGGGCAGCAACTACAAAAAGTCTGCCTCCTTTTCTACAGGCTGCAATTTTAAAGTTATCCTCCTGAAAACAAAACAACCACCACCACAACAAACCCACTGAGATAGCTATATCATTTTAAATCTAGCTATTTATTGATCTAAAAGCCAACCCTGTAGAGAGCACATTAAAATTAACAACGAACAATCATCCGTTCATTAGTGACGAGGCAACAATCAGAGCAGTGGAATGAAATTGGGTGTCTGGGATCGAGTTTGGAATGTTGACTCCAACGTTCCCACCAGATCTGGAGTGGTTGTGAAACCCCACGGCAAGGCCATTTTTACTTTAAATACTTCATGGGGACACGAATTTGAACGTTTCTTTTATTTGAATTCGTCCATTCAGAGGAGACACAGTTTCCTGAATAGCCACCCTGCCCTTCACTCTTGCACAGTCCGGATAAATGTCTTATGCATTTACAGTTTACTGTACACATTATTTACGTGAAAAGCGCCACAACTGGACAGGACATATGGACTTTATCTTTATGAGATAGAGGTGGCTTCTCTGCCCAGAGTGGCCTAACCCTATATAGATAATAAACCTGACCCTTAGTGTACCGCTGATGGTCATCTCTGACAGGGTCATTGGGGGCCGGTATTTTACAGCCCTCATGCAAATATAGTTTACCATTTGCATTTCAGTTCCATTACTTGTTTTGTTGGCTTCAACTTCTGCCATAAAGAATCAGGAGTTTTACATATTGGAATTGATCTTGGTGAAATTAATACGGTTGGGGGTGGATAGGATTTCGGGGTATCATTTCGCCCCTTCTTTTCTTGCAGCATGCTTTCTCTAACCATGTTCTAAAATTCTCTGAGGAATAATTTCGAGGATATTTTTAACGCTGGTGGTGGATTTGGGGGGTTGGCCTATTGTTTTCCTCCGTTTGGCGATTTTACAAGTTATGGTAAGTGACAATGTCACTGAGAGAGAGATCAGACTGGCCTCGCCTTTCCGTTTCTAGCACGAACGGATAGAAACACGTCCGCCATCATTCCGTCTGTGCTTAGGGCGTCTATTACTGCTCTTCAGATGTTTGGGTATTCTACCAGTTATTCAAGGGCAGTCACAATCTGCATTTGAGCAGGCATAAATATTTTTATTTGGGATTTGCAGCAACTCAATTTTATTTTCCAAATTGCCCTGCCATTTCAATTAGAGGCATTGTTCTTCTGTCTCCTGTTGCAACACTCTAAAGCATTGCTTGCCACCCAATTCTGACCTGGTTGAGTATTTCATACGTACGTAATGAGGGCATGTAAGAAACATGCCAATGGAGAAAGAAGAGAATAAAACATTACCAAATCAATCATGGGGCCGTCCTTCACTTCCGGAGCAGACTTCTAATATTCCAAATACTCAATCACTGCTTACAGAGTCTGAATGGCTCCTAAACTGATAGCCCTAGGTGTGACAGAAGAATGACTTTCTGATTAACTGGGGTTTCTGTAATAGTGAGTCCCCAGGACAGCTCTCCGTTCTGCGGCTGGAATTCACCGTGGCTTTGGCTGATGTCTCTGTTAAGTGTCTTGAAACTCAAATGAAATGTCCAGATATTTTGAGAGAGACCTCTTTGATGACTGTACCCAAGATAAATCATGCAGGAAGGTGAACGATCTTCTCCCTGTCTCCACACTGAGCGTTGCCAGAGAACCGAAAGGCTCAGGGCTCCTTGAAGAGGAACAGACACATTCCACGTGAAACTGGATTGAAAAGGCACACAGCTGGATGGGCTTCAGAGGAAACGCCCTTTGCGAATGGTGTGTGGAAATCTGCGCTGATATGCAGGGTTCTAGGAGTCTGTTATCCGAACGACAATATTACCAGGTAGTCGTGGACTAAAACTGGATGTCGTGGATGACGTATTGTGTTTTCTTTCCCACTTGACGTGGATGGGTCCCTTGAGTTGAGAACTTAGAGCTGGGAAAGAGAAAATTCCAACTGCACTTGTGGGACAATGATTCAGTGTTCTAATTCTCACGGTTTGCTCCGCCCTTTGAGCCAGGGGATGGCCCAATGAAGTATACATAATGTGGAGCCAGAGTGCTTCTGGATTTCGATCTATACTTTGCTAGGAACGGGCCAGCCACGCCCCTCTCTGAGCCCCAGTTTTATCATCCATAAAGTGAGTATGTTCATTACATATGGTTAGTTTCATTGAGCAGCTGAAAGAACTCAACAAGAATGCATGTTCATGGAAACACAGGGAATCCAGGACAGATGAACCCCTCAGGACCAGTGGTGAGAGTGGTGATACCGGGAGGGAGAAGGGAAGATGGGGTAGAGAGGCAGGACCGATTACAAGGATCTACATATAACTTCCTCCCTGGGGATGGACAACAGGACAGTGGGTGAAGGTAGACATTAGGCAGTGTAAAATAAGATAAAATAATGGTTTATAAATTATCAAGGGTTCGTGAGGGAGGGGCGAGCGGGGAGGGAGGGGGAAAAAAGAAAGAAAATTAAGGAGCTGATTCCAGGAGCCCAAGTGGAAAGCGAGTGTTTTGAGAATGATGAAGGCAATGAATGTATACGTGTGCTTTACACAATTGACGTATGTATGGATTGTGATAAGAGTTGTATGAGCCCCAATAAAATGATTTTTAAAAAGAATGCATGTTCATAAACAAGATCTGTATTAAATGATAAGGTGGAATAGTGGCTTACAAATGTTGGGCTGCTATCCACAAGGTCAGCAGTTCAAACCTACCAGCCCCTGTATAGGGGAAGGATGAGGCTTTCCGTTTCCATAAAGAGTTACAACCTCAGAAACCCAAAGGTGGGGGCAGTTGCCCTGTGGGGACAGAACTGATGTTACGGCTGTGAGTTTGGTTTGGCTGTATTAAATGATATTTTAGCTCCGGATTTATATTCAAAAACATGGATTTGATTTTGGGAAGGAAGACTGAGGACTAGTTAGTGGAGGGATGTCGTTTGACAGAGCATTTTCTAATCATAGCATTTCTGAAACGATCATTTGAATCCTTATTCAGAGGAGTCACCATTACTCTGATGTCACGGCAGTGTAAACGCAAAGCAGATGCTCAGATGTCTTGAGGAGATAGCCCAGTGACTTACTGCAGTTGCCTCTTCAGTTACAGTGCACATGACAGTTATGTGCAGACCTTGGGCTAAGGACTTGCCCCCAGATTTCTGAGTGCAAATGCTTCATGCTAAGATGCAACCGCTTGCAAACTCTTCTCCTCTGCGAGTACTTGGGATGCCATCTTTTCTGTGTTCCTGGAACTACTGGATGTTCTCTTTGAGAGGATGGTTGCCTAGCAAGTGTGTGGTTTGAGGTCACTTTATATAAGACACTTTGGAGTTTATTTTATCTTAATTTGTTTGCAGAACCAAGAGCACTGAAAACTGTTACAAATGTAAAAGAAAACACTGGGAAGCAAGCACTTTTATGACAAGGATTTTACAGGGCCAGATGCACTGGAATGTAATTCACAGATTCCTCCCCCTCATCTAAATAGAAATGATGGAAAAGAAGCTAAGTTTCAGCAACTGGTTCTCAGCATATAACTGAAGGATACAGTTTGAAGTGTTTGGGTATGAATATTTAGAGAGGTAGTGGTGCCACTTGAATTATATACACAGATATATGGCATATATAAAAATCAATATATATTAAAATCAGTGTCTATAAAAGTGTATATGTGTACTAGGCCACACACATATATTTATATGTATATATATGGGAGCCCTGGTGGCATAGTGAATTCTGTGTTGGGCTGCTAACCACAGAGCGAACGGAACGGACCAGCAGCTCCTGTCAACAGGTATAGTCTTGGAAACCCATCGGAGCAGTTCTATCTGTCCTGTAGGTTTGCTAAGAGTCCAACTTAACTCAATGGCAGCGAGTCTGGTGTTTCTTGTATACAGATATAGATGAGACAGATATAGATATATACATGTGTGTGCGTATACATTTATGTTCCGGTCAAACATAAAACTCCATGAACTAGCGTTCACAAGTCATGCAGGAGAAGTGCACAGAGTCTTTAAAACCATTCAGCATCATCGTTTGCTTTTGTTCATAGCATGCCAGCCATCGTGCAGCGGCAGGGGAAAATGAAGTTGTTTAAGCATAGAACAGTCTTATGGAAGCTCCTAGTGCACTCAGGCTTTGCCCTCTTCTCTTCTGTTCTTGAGCTTTTTCTCCACAAGAAACTGCTCTGAACATTCAACACAATTGCACCCACATAAGTAGAGGTTGAACATTCAGTACACTTGCACACACATGAGGAGAGGTTGAACATTCAGTACACTTGCACACACATGAGGAGAGGTTGAACATTCAGTACACTTGCACACACATGAGGAGAGGTTGAACATTCAGTATACTTGCACACACATGAGGAGAGGTTGAACATTCAGTACACTTGCATACACATAAGTAGAGGTTGAACATTCAGCACACTTGCACGCACATTAGTAGAGGTTGAACATTCAGCACACTTGCATGCACATTAGTAGAGGTTGAGCATTCAGTACACTTGCATACACATTAGTAGAGGTTGAGCATTCAGCACACTTGCATGCACATTAGTAGAGGTTGAGCATTCAGTACACTTGCATACACATTAGTAGAGGTTGAACATTCAGCACACTTGC
>NW_022106471.1:5309644-5354038 GCF_000313985.2 Echinops telfairi | reverse complement strand
CATTCAGCACACTTGCATACACATTAGTAGAGGTTGAACATTCAGCACACTTGCACACTCTCTAAATTACTCCTTAACATCTCATTGCTTTCCGGCTTTGAGATGTTGGTAAAACTGGTTGTCAACTCTTGGTCCAAGTTTGCTTTTGGTTGCAGTTCTTCGTTTTATTTTCCCCCCCTCATATCATTTGGCTGAACATAAGCCCGTGTTGGCAATGTACATCTTCTTCTTAGACCCCAGGGGTTTTCCCCAGGGTGCAGTGAGCACTGATGTCACTGTGGAAAAGTTGGGCCAACGAGATCAAGGCTGTGCCATTTTACCAGTGTTTTCTTGGGATGCTTTGGGCAGTGTTTTCTATCTATAGACTTCTTAGCATTGCAGGCTCATTTTTACCTTCTTGCATGAATTCCCTGACAGCGTCAAGTGGAGACCTATGATTTAGCAGGCTGTGGGAAAGTAGGGTTTGCTGAGCGCGAAGAGGGTGGCCCTCGCTGTGCTGGGCTTGAGCTTCCTGGGGCCCTTATTCTGCGCTGCCAGCCCCTGAGAAAGCACAACCATTTGCAGAAATGTCTGCTGGTCTCAAGCTTGGCAGTTCACACCCACCGGGTCGGTCGTACCTAAGGAGAGAGGCCTGGCACTGCTTCTGTGCAGATTGATGTGGTGGTGGTGGTAGTGGCGGTTAGGTGCCCCCAAGTCCGTTGTAACCCACAGCCCAAGAAACCCCTGTGGCGCCCAGTGTTGCACAGAACCATGGGCTCGCCACAAAATGGTTTCCACTCAACCACAACTAACAACAGCGGCAGCATGCGATGGGAATCGCCTGTGAAGCAAATTCCCTTGCACTTGGCTTTTGCACAGTGCTTTGCCTGATGCCTCCTGCAAGGGCTGTGAGGCCAGCCGGTGTGCAGGTGTGTGGCTCCAGACGTCCGTGAGTCCAGAGCTCGTGCAGTCACCTGGCACAGCGTTTAAAGAGAAACTGCTCCTGCTGAATTTTCACAAGAAGCAGAAAGCACAAAGAATCTTCTCCTTTTCCCTACTTAGCTTAGTTTACAGAGATGGAGGAGTCCACGTCTGAATTTCAAAGGGTTCTTTTTTGTAGGTTTCCTTGGTAGTTCGAGAGAAGTAGGCATGACAGAACTCCACTTTGACAGAAATCGTCTCTGCCGGCACAAAGTGTCCACACCACCATCCTGAATTGTGTGTGTGTGTGTGTGTGTGTGTGTGTAAAATATAACATGTTATAGGAACCCTGGTGGTATAGTGGTTACACGTTGGGCTGCCAACTGTAAGGTCAGCAGTTCGAAACCACCAGCCTCCCCTCGAGAAAAAGATGAGACTTTCTACTCCAGTCAAAAGTTACAGTCTTGGAAGCGCATAGGGGCAGTTCTACCCTGTCTTACAGGCTTATTATGAGTCAGCATCAACGCTATCTATGGTGGTGTATTTGGTGCTTTGTTTTGAGATTGTGTGTGTGTGTGTGTGTGTGTACATGTGCACGCACATGTGTGCGTGCCTGTGTGTAAGCACTACACACTCGTGTTCTATACTTTTTAAGCGACTGCCATTGAGTCAGTTCTTGCTCATCCTGCCCCTGTGGCACAGCCTAGACCCGCTCCTGTGGGCAGGGTCGCTATGAGCTGGCATTGACTGGGTGGCAGTGGGTTTGGCTTGGGTTTGCCCTCTTACGGAAGCAGACTACCACAGCCGGGATCTGGGGAGTGGCTGGTGCAGTGAGACTGCTGACCTTCGGGTGAGCAGGCGGATGTTGTCACCACTGAACCCCGGGTCTCTTCCTTCGCTGTGAATGGTCAGGAAATCTACCTTATCTATTGCTGCACGAGACCCGCTTACGCTGTAAGTCCTGGTGGCATCATGCGGACGTTGGTTGGGCTGCTGACTGCTGTTCGGAACCACGAGGTGCTCCTTGGGAAAAAAGACTGGGCTTTCTACTCCCATCCAGAGTTCGCCTCGGAGACACACGGGACAGTTCTACCCTGCCCCATAGGGTCACTGTGAGTTGGAATGGGCCGGACAGCAGTGACTTTGGTTTGGTAAGTGTTTTGGATGTAAAGATCCCCGCGGGCAGCAGCGTAGTGAGTGGATTGACTACTCTTGGAGCTCACAAGTCCACGACAGCAAGCAGCGTGGTGAGAAGAGGAAGTGTGGTGTCTCAGTGAGGGTGAGTGCCACCGATTAGGCTGAGATGGGGTGCTGGATTTCCAGGGTCTTACCACGAATTTCCCATCCACCCGAGCCACCAGAATTTCCCACCAGGCCTCCGTGAAGTGGAGGAGCAAGCACATTTTATCGCAGCTTTGCAAAGGGTTCAACCAGAACCAGGTCGACCGACAGGACCAAGAAAAAATGGGTCGTGGGGGAGGGGAAGGGGAAGGAAATGAGGAAAAGGAGGAGAGCTGATGAAGGAACTTGGAAGAAATGTCCCAGGGAGATAACATTTGACAAGTTCACTTCCCCGCTGACCGCCAGCAAGGCCCCCCACCACAGAGGCCTCTCTCCGCTTTATCATCCTTCAGCAGGACTGAGGGTGGACTGGGGAGAGATTCAGCACAATCCTGCCTCAACTTGTTCTGGTGAAGCTTGATGATATCCAGGGGTTTTGTCTCTTTGTTTGTTTGTTTTCAGATCCATACAAATAGCTAAACTCATTTTTTCTGAATTAACTTGAATCTGAAGTTGAGTGGACACAGGCCCACGGGAGTATGTTTTGTTCAGCACTGCCTTTATCTAGGGCTCCGGGGACCTGGGGGAGTTAGCCGGCAGACTGGGCCCACTGCGTGGTGAGGACCCATACAAAGCGACTGGACCCGTATGATCTGTGGGGTTTCTCATTAGCTGATTTGGGAAGTAGGTCACGAGGCCCTACTTCATAGTCTGTCTTAGCCTGGAAGCTTCCAGGAAACCTGTTCACCTTCATAACAGCACACACCCAAACTGTGCTGACAGGTGGGCGGTAGCTGTGCGTGAGATGTACCAAAACCTGAAACAAACACACAGCTCCCAAGTCCATGCTGTCTCCTAGTGACCCGGTAAGATAGGGTCGAACTGCCCTTTGGGGACGGGGCTCTTTCTACAGGAGTAGAAAGGCTCTTCTTTCTCCAGAGGGGCAGCCGGGGGTTTCAAATGGCTGACCTTGTGGTCAGCAGCCCAATGCACACTGCACTATGCCATCGGGGCTCCTGTTGGCAGGGAATTGAGAACTTATGTCTCCCAGATGGAAGCTGAGGCTCACACCAGGGAGCCAGTCCTCTCTCTTCCTAGCAAACCCTCGGTGTTCACGTGGTATTGGGTGAGTGAATGGCATGACTCTATAGGATGCCTGGATTATCAAACAGATGCTTATGCCCACCCAGAATTTCAACAGACATAGAGGGTGATCAGATTTTTAACTACCCTTGAGGAAAATATCCTCTCAGCACCAGCCTCCCATACAACTTCATGTACACCCAGCTAGAGAGTGGGTGCTTCACAGCAGGACCTGGGCTCTTCTTCTCTTCCTCATCCCTCCCACCTGTTCCCTGGGGTGGCATCCGTGACTGAGGGGTGTCAAAGGGCCCTTTTGAGCGGGAGCGCTGTACCCTGCGAGAGACCATCCTGAGAGCCATCATTTCGGCAGAATTCAAAAGCCGAACTGCAGGGCTGCTGAGACAAGCCGGCCCTGCTACGCAGAGTGCAGATGTTCCGAGACCCCGCCAGCTTCGCTGCATGGATGTGCGGGGCACGTGTCCTCGGGCGCGGGGAGGGGAGAGCGTAGGCGCCTGCACATTGTATGTGGTGACACATTCCCGGGTGGACTGAGTGGTTCCCTTTGGGAGCTGAGCCAGCTCTTTCGGGCCACTGGGGATCGCTGCCTAAAGAGACCCCAGTGATTTGAAAGAGTAAACGTACCTCCCCAAAGAGAGCTGCCTGTTGGTGGGTGCACGCAGAAGGCGACGTCAGATTGTGAGCACGGTGGTTATTTGATCAATTTCTACTTAGCTGCTAGCCCTCCTCCCCGCCCCTTGAGAGTCAAAATCTCCCAACTTCCAGCTGTCTTTTTGAAGGAGACCAGTAGGAGAGAAGTTTTAAAAAACATACCAAAAAAAATATCCTACTGTGTCTTTTTTTGCCTTGAAGAACATGATCATGGCCTCAAACTGATGTGATGAATGGCCACGTGAGAAGGTATGTGAACGTGCTTTGTATACTGTAATGTGATTTATAAATATTAGGCATCAAATTAAACTGGATGGGGTTGGGAGGAGCAAACCACCTGTAAAATCTTGTTATTCTGAGGCGAAAATATGATCAGTTTGCATTTGCGAGCACACACCAGCTGGGAGATAGCCCCAGGCATACCAAACTGCGCAGGAAGCCAGCTCCACTTAACGATTCTTCCCAGAAGATCTATAAAGGACTACACCTGTATGTAGATATTCCTGGGTTGACTAGGTCAACCTATGCTGTTGCAGTAAAAACTATAGTAGCTGCCACTATTGAGTGCTTACTGCATGCTTGGCATTTTACATCTTATGCCTGCATTTTCCTCTCATTTCCAGATTAGGACAGCAAGGCTACACGTGGGTGCGACTTGTCTTAAGACCACATAGCTAGTAAGTGGTGGAACCAAGTTTGAAATAGAGATGTGTCTAGCAAGCTCCAAATAGAGATGTGTCTAGCTCCATATTGCCTTTATTTCCACATGCAATGGGTTGTCGATTCCTTTTTGTGAAAGTGTTTGCACGTGTGTGAGAGGTTTTCATTCATTGTACACAGGTCATTTTCAGGTGCTATTTAAAGTTAGAGAACGCAGGGTCATGTGGTGAGATGCAACCCAGAGATTCTCTCATTTACCACTTAAATGATTCATTCAACAACGTACACTTGTATCTACCATGATACAGACGTTTCTCCAAGGTTTAGGGCATCACGGTAAATGAGACATTGTCCTGGACCTTAAGACAGTCATAATGTAGAACCGGAGACAGGCACAAAACAGTGTCAGAGCACAGTGGGAATGGTGGGCAAGAGAAGCTCTGTGTGGCGTTGCCTCTTGCTGGCCACAGTGAGTGTGGACCAGGGAAGGCTTTCTGGGGGAGGGGATGTCTGAACTTTGCCTACAATCACATGTAGGAAAGTCAGGGGTCAGGGTCAGCCAGGACCAAGGAGGACATCCGAGGCAGATGGAAGGATGGACATCAGCACAGGAGGGTAAGCAGCACGCTGTCGAGCGAGCAGCAGACACATGTAGGCGGGTGCTGCTGGAGGAGAAGCAAAAGGAGAATGCTCCCCAGGAGGCGGGCTCTGGGCAGCTTTGTATCCCAGGTGGCACGGCGGACTGTGATGGAGCTGTTATCTACACAGCCAGTGGTTGGAGCCCACCAGTCACCCCATGGGAGAGAGATGAGGCTGTCTACTCTTGACAAGATGCAACGCGGCAGAAACCCAAAGGAGCAGAAAGCTCCTTTATATTCTGTTAATATACAGGGCGCCTATGGGGCAAAACCGACGCGTAGTGAACTTCTAGGTTGTAGCACAAGCCAAGGACCCCGGTGCTAGTCCCTGGGCAGTCATGAGCCTTTCATTCTCTCAACAAACATTTTGAATGCTGGTGAATGCCTCCACTGGGGACGGAGGATGCAAAGACGAGCATGACTGGCACCCTCTGTGCCCCCTTTCAGCCTATGGTCTAGTCAGCAAACCTGAGCCCGTTTGAGCTTGAGAGCGATGTGCACCTGAACAAGAAAGGCCATCACAAGATGGAAAGTGGGAGAGGAATTTGAGACCAATTTATGGGTGAAAATGGGCAAGACTTGATATAACGGATTGGATGGGAGAGGTTGAGAGTGAGAACAAGGTCACAGGTGGTCCTTAGATTAGACTGTGGATGAGCGGGTTTGTCCCTATTAGGATTGGGAACAAAGATGAATTAAGCAAGACCTTTGGTGGAGCGAGGACGCATTTAGCTTTAGACCTGTTGAGCGAGGTTGTAGTCTATCTGTCGGAATGTTGTTGGAATAGGAGCTAACAAGCAATTCTGTTTCGTTCACTATGTATTTATGGTGAACACACATGGGGAGCCCCGATGGCATGGTGGACTATGCATTGGGCTGCTAACTGCAGGGTCAGTGGGTCAAGACCACCAACTGGTCCCCAGGAGAAAGATGAGGCGCCCTGCTTCTGCAAAGGTTTACCGTCTTAGAAGCCACAAGGAGTGGCTGTCCTTTATCCTGTAGCATCTCTGTCCATTGGCATTGACTCGATGGTAGGGGGTTTGGTTTGGGTTGAACATAAGTCAAGGGAGTCCTAGTGGTGCACTTGTGAAACACTTGGCTGCTACTGACAGATGAACTGTTTGGGTGGGAGAAAGCTGTGGCAGTCTTAGATGACATCCTTGGAAACCCCGTGGGACAGTTCTACTACAGGGTCGCTGTCAGTTGGAACCAACTTACAAATGACCTTAGAAACACAAGGCGCACGTTGTACTGGGCTAAGAAAGGGGCAGCTTTTGCTTCAACTTTCAGATGCCAGTGAACTTGGCTTATACATTTAAAAAACTACTCAATGGATTCCAGTCTGTGATCATAAATGACAAACAATTTACTTTGAAGTATTTCTGAGGGAAAATATCAAGAAATGGGCATACAGTATTCATGCCGTCAAAGAGAGAATATATGGGGAGTCTAGCTTGCTTCACATGTTCCAGGGACGAAGACATTAGCTCTCGTTGGGGCTTCCAGTACTAGGAAACTAAAATGGTGTACTTAGGAGAGCTCTAAATAATGGCGGTGTAGAACTTATGCATTGGGCTGCAATCCACAAGGTCAGCGGTTTGAAACCACCTGCCGCTCCTCAGGCGACAGAGCTTTCTACTCCTGTCTTATAGGGTTGTTATGAGTCAGTATCGACTCAATGGCAATGAGAACGTATGGTTTATGTATGTTGCTATGTTGACCAAGAAGAATTTTCTGACAGAGCAAAGCCCTAGGTAGCTGCCTTGGTTACATCAATTCAAATCATGTGTAAAGGACTAGGCTTAACCAAAAAAGGACCAGGTTTCTGCTATTGTTTGTTAGCTATTGTCCAGTCGGCATGTGATGAATGAAATATTGTCCAGTTCTGTGCCATCCCCATGGTCATCTGTGGATCAGACAGTTGTGATCCGCAGGGTTTTGTACCAGGTGATTATCAAGAAAATCGCCAGGCTTTTGTTCCTAGTCTGTCTTAGTCCGGGAGTTCTGCTGAAACATGTTCAGCATGACAGCAACATACAAGCCTCCACCGATTGATGGCTGTGCATGAGGAGCAGTGGCCAAGAATCAAGAGTTCTACCACTGTCCCTATCTGAAGGACCACTGGCCTTCAACTTCAGATTAACAGTGTTGAGTTGAGAATCTATTAGGCCCTTTCCACCTTTGGTTTACCTGTCTAGCCCTGTGAACATTTCCTAAAGTAGTGCTTCTTTTGCAGAATTGCATAACCCTTGATGAGACGCTGGTGAAAAGTGATGCACACTGTCCCCAGGGAGGTGGGGAGGGGGTGGGCAAGATAGGACTTCATACGTGAACACAAATATTGTTACAACAAGACTGTCTTGAAGCCGTCCATCAAAAGTCCTTAGACTTCAAGAGTTAAAGGCCCCTTTCCTTGGTGTATTTCCAAAGTAGGAGCACCCAGCCATTGCTCACTTGGGGAATTATCGGTGTTGAGGTGAAAACATCTTTGGAACTTACTTTAGTGCCACGACTATGGTTTGCTGTGCGTCCAACACTGTGTGCCATTTCATTTTATTCTGCCAGCCGTCCTTTACATGCGGCCCCGAGCAACTCACCACTCCGCAAACAGATGTACATAATCACACGCACATATTTTATATTAAAACTAATAATGATGTTGTTTGGTGAAACCGCGCATCTTCCCAGAGCTATATTATTGCCACTGTGATTCGCTATCAGGTGGGTTTTGAGGGCAATTCTTTCTGATTGGACGGTCTTTCCCTTTTGATGCTGGAAGACTCCGTGAGGCTCTGTCGGACACTCAGACTTGAGCCTTTGTCAGACACTCAGACTTGAATCATGCTCAAGGAACCCGACTGGACCGAATTCTTGCTTTGCTTGGGGACCTTGTGGCTCTCTTCGGATGCCCAGTGTCATATGATTACAGTGCTCTTGACATGGCAAAACCCAACACGCTCACTCAAGAAAGGACCACAAAAGTTAGATTTCATCTCTGCGCTCACAGACCTTCCGGAAGAGCAAGGCCGTGCGAGGAACGATGTTAGACGGAAACCATGGGCTCCCACCTTTGGTGGGCACACACATTTAAGCCTATACGTTGCACAACATTTGGATAAACTGAGGTGGAATCCAACATTGCTTGCATGAGTGCCTGTATAATGCGGCGGTAGCTGTGAGAAAAGAGGAGCCCAGCATCTGAGACCCAGCACAATGAAAAGGCAATGAATTGGAATGCCTCACAGATCATAGCGGAATCAGAATTTCCAGCAAGGAAAATCTTTTCATGGTGAATTAAGTGGTGGATGAAGAAAAATGGCGATGAAAAAAGGCAGGCACAGATCACAAACACTGGGCTCAGGGCTCAGGGCTGAAGATTTAAGAACCTTAGCTAAAGCTATGCAGAATAGAAGGTGGAAAATTGAATTTACTAAACAATTAAGCATTGAATTAATCTACATCCTGCACAGTAGCAAAGTGGGGGAGGGCGGGGAGCGGAGCTGAATAAATCAGTGGAGCTCATTAAAAGATAGTGAATATATCAGGTCTGTGGTTACATAAAGGAGGACAGTTTCCTGTATGACATGAATTCGCTCTTTGGTTCTCAGTCACCTTTTCCGAGTCCTGGTCTTAATCAGATTAACAAACACACTGTGGCTGAGGTGAGTCGGTGGCTCTCTATTTTAGCTTGTTACTGCGAGCTTTTCTATTAATTACAAGTCAGATCACCAGTCAACAATCGTAGTGAGGGACAACACAAATAAAATGAGAGCGCCCAGGAGATCACTCGCAGGATCTCACGCATCCTGAAACTCCCACGGGTTCCTGCAGCCTCCCACACGCCTTGCCGGTCTTTTGTTCAATTACAGTTAATGCAATAGTTTGCCATTTTCTCCTTCTAATTATATTTTCAAGTGGGATTTGTAGCACATAGAAAAACATCCTTTTACATGTAGAGGCACCGGGGTTTTGTGCCTGGCACTGTCTGTCCCCTGGGTGCTGGGCCATTCTTTCTGCAGAGCTCTGAATAAACAAGTCCCCCTTTTAGAGCTGCAGTTGTCCAAACTGAAAATTTATGCATTAACTGTTTGCATTCCGAGCATGTGTCCCAGATTCCGTCTGACTGCCTTCTTCTGGCAGGCCGGAGGATGCGTGTGGGTCGGGAGCTTTTCTTTCCTGGCTCGCCCATCTTTCAATCCCAGCAGCCGCCGATCAATTAGCCCTGTTATTTATTGATTTAGGGTATGCAGACCGGGGAGTTAAGCCTACGTGTGATGCGGCCCCTCTCTCCCTGACTTTATTTTGTGGTGTTTCCAGGTTGCGTCAGCTCAGGGCCCTGCTGATGCAGGGAACATAGCGAGGGCAAGGGGCAGACTTCTCAGGAAAAGGGAATCCTTTTACCTTGGGTTCCTAGGCAGCGGGCCTCTTTGCTGGGATCCTTACTTCCCTCTCCCAGAGTGTCTTCAAACTTTTGCTCTCCTCAGTCTTTCTCTTCTGCTCTGAGATAGGAAAACACGTTTCATGAGTGAGGAGTGTTTGGATTTGGGGAGGGGTGTCATGAAGGTGGGTGGGTGGGGTGTCAATCAACTTTCCTATCCCGCCGAGCTGAGCCTGGACCTCGTCATGGGGCTGCAGGAGGGGATGCGTACAAGTTTTCTATCCCAGATCATCTTGCCTCCCCATGCCCCATCCTGATTCCCCACCCCACCCCCCAAGCCCCCTGACTCACCAAGAGGCAGCTTTCTTTGGCACCCAGCAGGATGGCCAGTGACTCACAGGGCTGCCTTTGGCAGCTAGCACTAAATGCTAGTGAAACCCTTTTCTGGTTGATAAAGGGAGATTTGGGAGAAGTGTCACCATGATTATTTTCCCCCAAGAATTTAATTTACAGCCATCACACACACACACACACACACACACACACACACACACACACACCACACACACATATCTGAATGTTACTTTCAAATGCACCCAGTGATAATAAGCAACATCTGCTTTCCCTTCGACAGTGCAAGAAGGCCCTACATGGGGCTGAGTGTCCAAAGTCCATGCGACTCTATTGTCATTGTCTTTTCTTTTTTTGTCCCCGTGCCTGGCCCATTGACCATGTGCCACCCGGCAAACAGCTGACACACACGAGCTGTTAGGGACCCAGGTCTCCTTGTGAGGTCTTAAAAGCTCTGCTGTGTCCGTCTTCTCGGTTGAACCAGGAGCCTCTAAACCACAGAGCTATGGACCACCACCCAGTTTGCATTTGCAGAGTAGCGGACTGTTGTAGCCGAGGGTTTATTGCTGTTCAAGATCTAGCCAGAACCATGTGCCAGGTCTTACCCGCCCTCAGCCCCAGCCTGGAAAGTTTCTGTTTTCCTTGGTAATAAAGCATGAGATTACTTACACAACAACTATCTTGTAGATACTATCATAGTTTGGAAGAAGAAACCAGCCCCCCTTTTCCCCATGTGCCAGTGTAGCTCTGAGCTGGCACCACACTTGTAGGGGGTCGGGAGGGACGGGACAGCTGGTTGTCCTGCCTGGCTTTCCATGGCTGTCTCACTGGGTGGTGCCCTCTGACATGGCAAGCACTAACCCACAGCTCCCTTGGATTTCTCCTGTGTGCCCCCACAGCCCTCTTGGAACAGAGATCATGATGACACGGCATCTACCCGCTCAGGAGGAACCCCAGGCCCCTCCAGCGGTGGCCACACATCACACAGTGGGGACAACAGCAGTGAGCAAGGTAGGAGACGTGTTCTCATTCTCTTCGCTACCTGTTCTGTCTCTTAAAGGTTGGAAACATTGGAGATGTGGAGCTCATTCCTGTTTAGACGGTTTCCCCGAGACCATAAACTCCATCTAACGAGGGAATCCGTTCAGCTGATCTGATTCCCTGAATCCGTTCAGCTGATCTGATTCCCTGACCGTTGACTTCTTCTCCGCTGCTCCCACTCCCTACAGCCCATTGCCTGGCTGCCTCCCCAGCACAGGGGCAGGGAATCCCTAGAAGGCAAGAATAAAGAAGGAGAGTGCAAGTTCAAAGATGCAGAGACTGTATGTCACCAAGGCCCGGCTATCCAACTGAAAAGTAGGATTGATCATGACTTGCCTTCAGATACCTTTGAAGGGCTTTATGAAGAAAGATCCGCGAGCAGTGGGAAGGACAGATGTCTAGAAGAGACTCAGAAGAGAGCCTTCACTTCCGGAAACCGTGTTGGGCTGCCCTCTCCACTGGGCTGAGCCTTATTTTCCTTTGTGTACTTACCTGAATCTCTTCAATGCTGGGCTTCCCTGCAGTCAGACTCAGTGGGATTAGGAAGAAAAGGGGAGCCACGCCAGACCCGTGTCATGTGGGCTGTACCTGGAATGTACCTTGCGGTGGTGCGCGCGTGTGCACGTGCTGGCCATAGCGCACAGTAGGAAACAAAGCTTTCAAGAGAGAGACCCGTTTTCACCCAAGAAAGCAAGTGACCATTTATTTATCTCCCTTGCTCGGTGTTTGATGAGGTATGGAGACGTGGATTTGGGGCCCAGGTCATGCATTGGCAGCAGAAAGGAGGGTTCTCTGAGTCTAAATACGAAATAGACTGCGGTATTGGAGTTGCTTCTGAACCCACAGTAGGCAGCATCCTTTGTAATCTGTGCTCGTGGTTGTGTTTCATGGAAGGGCTGGTAGGTAACAAAGGAAGTTGCTTCCTAACTTACTTGGGCTCAACCAATGAGAATGGCAGAGTCTACTTTCCCATGATTCACTCGAACACACAATGAGGAGAGTTCGCCTTTAAAGAATTTTAGGCGCCTATATGCTATTTGCACGGGGCATAATAGCTACAAATAGAATTTTCAGCATGTGAGACATTGTATTGTTCAAAGAAAAGTTGCTGACGGCATCACCACGATGGCCTATAAAAACACAGCCTGGAGTGGTAAAGCGGTTCAGAGCCCAGGCAGGAGCAGGTAACCCCTGACCTCTGACCTCTGACTGGAAAATGATGTGCAATGTGAATCCAAGGGGCCTTTTTCCTTCCAAGTGTATGTGTATGCCCATAGGCTGGGGTGGCTGCGCGCAGCGCTGTAGCCAAGGTGTGCCCGGCACTCAATAGAAAGCTCTCCTTTCAGAATTCTACTTACAGGATTCCTTCTGTTTTTGTTTTTAAGGTGTGAATGAAATCTACACTTTTTCCTGTACTGCAAAATTGCTGCCTGGGGTTGCAGCCTAGTGTTTTGTTCATTTGTTTCTCTCTCTCTCTCTCTTTGGTTTGCTTTTTTGGGGGGGGTGGGGGGGATAGATCACCAAGGTACCGAGAGGGTTTGACTACTGCTTTGAAGGTTTGCACACGGCTGAAATGCACTTGAATTTAAAATTGTAGCAGACCAGCTTTCTCAAGCATAATCTGATAAGAGGATTTTCAGGGGCCAGTGCCCAGTACTCATTCTTTCCCTCTGAGACGCCATGACATGGAATTAGGACCTTTGCAGGTGTCTCTTCCTTTGCGGCCAACATTCTCCTTAGGCCAATTTAATCATGAGTTTTACTGTAACCAAGAGCCGTGTGTTCTTCACATTCCCAGCGTTTTCTACTTACACCGTTCCCTTGTAGATTTCTCCGTATCAGGCCACCACCTGCTTTTTCTTAACCACTCGCTCCCACACCTTTTTTTTTAACCCACTTGCTCCCACGAAAGCATTTTCGGCAAAAATGGCCTTCTGGGAATGACCTCAGCTGAACCTTCAAACTGTGCAGCGTGCCTGGTACAGAAGGGCGAGCGCACCCATCTGCCAGGTGAGAAAGGCGAGGCTTGCGTAAGCTGACGTGTTGAGGTCCCCATGCACATTGGGACTTCACAGTCCAGGTTCCTGATTGTGTGGATCAGATTCTTCTCATCACAGCCCCCACTCTTCCCCCGCTCCGCCCTAAGCACTACAGCCAGGGCCGCCTGCCTTCTTCAACTCAGCAACAGAAATGTCCGGTGCCCCGCCTTCCCACCCGAGCTGGATAACAGAGGGGTGTGTGAGCAGCCCCTTTCCTGTGCCCTTCCCTGTGCACTGGCCTAGGCGGTGTGATTTATTCACGCTAAATGCAGAGCAACGCCTGCAAGGGTGGCTGCAACCGCTGATGCCTATTTCCATGCCAATCATGACCCCCCCAAATCTTTTTCTCAGCCTGAGACCTGTGGAGCCCAGTCTTCATGCAGCCTGCAGATTGACTGTGCACAGTGGCTTTTCCATGTTTTCCCTGTTTGCCTTTTCTGGCAGGCACAGATGTGCAAACCGTGCCAGCGTTTGGCCCGTAGTGCATGTCCTAAATAGTTATTTACACAGTTTGAGTCCATTTTAGTCAACTGGGTAAATAACAGCCCTCTTGAAAAGATTTATAAATCCATAAATATGTCTTTATACATACCCAATAGACAGAAATAACTCAATCTGTCAAGAACATATCCAAAGAGGTGTTTCCCCCACAGACAGAAGTGATACATATTTTAAAACTTTCTCTCCTGTATTATTTGCACGGTGTGTCTTTCGCCCCGTTTCTTTTCAATGTTCACCACTTCATTATGGCACCTGTGGTGAAAAAAATAAGAAAGAAAGAAACCCCCTAGACTTTGCTTTTCTGTTAAATAACCTTCTCTGCTGCACAGTAGAGATGTGTAGCGGGTTATAGCCCAGCAAGAGTCCTGTTCTTTTGGACCTTCAAAGTAAATAAAATGAAATAAATCACGCAAGACGTTCGAAATTCTGATAGATTTCCACAATCAGTAACAGTTCCTGTTGAGAGGTCTAGTCGTTTGAGGGCTTCTGAGGGCTTGAGAACTTGCCAAATTAGTGGCTGTTGTGATTGATGAAATTGTTGAAGGACAAATGTTTACCTAAGCATAAAGAGGGGAAAAATATGGAGTACAAAATTCAATGCTGGGTATTCTAAGGAGAATCTATGTAAAGTATGCAATTAAGAACGGACCAACAGTTTTATTATTCAGAGATTTAATGCTAATGCTTGATTTACATATTATATCTTTCCCCAAACTCAGATTATTTATCTTGACAACCTTCCCTATGATGTCTACTTTCATGGAATACTAACACATTGCAGGAACTTGAGTCTCTTCCCCGAATCTCTCCAGTGAAACCCCCGTAAGAGACATTTGAAAAGGAGGACGCATCTCTGGGCATTCGTCCAGTTAGGGGCTCTGCTGCGGCTGCTACCACAGCCATGTTCTCTTTCATTAGCTCCCCCAGGCACGTTCAAAGACCGGGGGTTGAATCTTTATGTTGTCGCTTTCAGCTAGCTCCTCGTTCCCCATTTCACAGGAGGGGAGGTGGGACGGAAAGAAAAGCTCACGGGCATTGAAGAATGAGTCACTGTCCACGGCTGCTTGGTGTTCGGGCCTGAGGACACCCTACTGTGCACAGGGGTAGGCAGGGCATGGTGGCAGGCAGGCTCCGGGCTCTCCTGCATCTTTGGTAGTCCTACTGTGTGTTCGTGGTACTCCACTCACTATAGGCAGGGCCAACTGCAGCAAGGGGTGGTTTGGAGGGGGAGAACCCTAGGAAAACCTGGTGCCTCTTTCTCGTCAGATGGGTGCCCCTCCCCAGGAGGGCTGCCTTGGACTCAGAAGGAGCGTTAGCTACAGTCGACCAGGTGCTGAGTTTGAGCATGTCCTTATTTTTGACTCAAGAGGGTAGAATAAAGTATCATGATCAAGTAGTCCTTCTAAAAAACCAAACCAAATTCATTGCCATTGAGTGGATAGCAACTCATAGCGACCCTAGAGGCTGGGGTAGAACTGGCCCTGTGAGTTTCTGACGCTGTAACTGTTTTCGGGAGTAGAAAGCCCCGAGGAATGGTTGGTGGTTTTGAACTGCAGACCTTGGGGATCAAAGTCCAATGCATAACCAGTGCCCCACCAGGGCTCAAGTGGTACCCCAAGGGCTACCATTTTGTGACACGAGCCTGTAAATGAGCTTGTGCGGGTTGACGAGGCTGGGAGACGTGTCCCATGTCACATAGCGGCCGGGGCTCTCTTTGGGATTTTAACCCAGGCGGCCTGACTTGGGAGTGGAGCTCCTCAGACCCGGATCTTATTGCACACAGCAGTTTAGCGGGCGGAGTTGGAACAGAGCCTCTGGGCCGTGCCGATGCTGGTCAGTTCACAAGCACCCAGAGGTGCCCGAGATGATAGGTCAAAATGCCACAGCTTTGCAACCGCGTGGGGCGGTTCTACGCTGCACACGTGGGGGTCTCGCCAGGTGGAGTTCACCGGAAGAACTGATCATTTTGCAGCCGTTTCTCCTTTGATCAACTCAATAACTCTTCCCCCAGCGCCTGAGCTGTGCGCTGGCCGACTGGCGACCCTGCCAGGATGGGCCTTAGCCTCAGGGTGTTTACACTTTGCTGGTGAGGGAGCCTCTCAGTGACAACTGGGGTTATTAACAGAGGCGCAGCCACGACGATGGATGTGATTCATTTGTATTATGTATTAAGAGCCTAAACATTTCACTCATTCCAAGATTTATTGAACCGGCAACAGGCACGTAGCTGAAAACCAGTCAGGCCATTTCTCTCCCGGAACATGTCCCACTTAAAGCTCATCTTATTTCCCGCTTTTGTGAGGATCAAGAACGGGTATTATTTCAACACTGGAAGTTGGTGTGAAACATTTGGTCCTTAAAGGACTGCGATGGTCGCTGGTGTCTTTAAACCCACTTAGGAACTTCGTCTTTCGGGGAAGACAGTATTGGGGCCACAGGCGTAGCCTTGCTCCCACTGGAGAAAAAAAAGAAAAGAAAAGAAAGCGACAGAGAAAAAGAGGCAGACCAGCGTATTTCTTTACAGGGGAACAATTGGGAGGCAGGGCTATTTATTTCTTCATAATAATGTAGCAATCGTGGCCCTGCCTCCCCCCGCCCCTCCCCCGCCCCTCCAGCTTTTGTATGAACCAGGCAACCTAGAGGCAGGAGGCAATTCCGTTTATTATTGAAGGGACTCTCCGGCAGTTGTTGGCCTGCGCAGCCGGCCGGGCCGCGAGGAGGAGTTGGGGAAGGGCCATGTTCCAGATGACTGAGCCACGGTTTATGTACCAGCTCGGCCTTTTTACAGGAAGAAGAAACGTACTCACAGCCCAAATCCGGGCATTTGAAACCGTCAGCGGGCTGATGAGTAATGGGGATCGGTGGGAAGGAGCCCTCTGGTTGCATGTCTTAATGAGCACATTTCGAACAGAGTTTGGGCGGCAGTTCCCTTTGCCCTTTGCCCTGTATTGACCAAACTGACACTTCATTTTTCACATACTTCCAATTATGGCTGGCCTGAAGTGTTGGCCTCCCCCCCTTTCTTTCTGTTCTACGGACGACTTGAGAGTGGGTGAGGCCACAGAAGAGATTTTCCTTTGAAAAAGGACCCTAGCGAAGCAGCTTTAGGGTCTAATCAGAAACTGGGGTCCCTTTGCTGTTCCTCGGATGCCAACGTGAGGTTAAAGACGGCTTGTTTAGAAACTCCTTTCTTCTACCACCTTCACCGCCACCACGCCAAAAACCAACCTGGTTACTGCTAAAAGTCAGAGGACCTAAGAACACTTAAGAACTTAGAAGATGAAAAAATTAAAATTAAAAAAATAAGATTTTCCCTCCCCCGTGCCAAATGTCTGTCTGTTGGCCTGAGGGACTTGAATAATGGGTGTTTATTTGCGCTCACCTCTGAAGTGTTGTACTTCTCCGGAGAAGGCTTGTATTTCAATGCCGTCGTAAGGTATTTTGACTAATACATTTTTTTTTAGCAAAAAGGAAAATATAATATAATTGTGACCACAGGCCTCAGCCCTTTGACCACCACGGCCCCGCGTGCCGCTCTCGCTCCAGTGAATGCTGGGCTGCAAATTAATCGGTGGCCTTTGCAGACCGTGGCAGGCGGGATAGGAAAATGATTTCCTGATGGGAAAAGTCAGGTGGAGAAAAGAAAGGGGAAGTTATTAGACTCCACAAATCCCCATTATCAAAAGGTCCATAATCAGGTATGCAGGCACAAGGTTGTTTTCCTGGGAACACCCCCACCCACCCCAGCCCCCCAAGACCCTCCCCTTCCCCTTTACTGAATCATCCAATTGCCTCTGCTTTTCAACCCCCATGGCGTCCAGAGTCCAGAAAGCAGGTCATCTTAAAACAAAGGCAAATAACTCCATCCACCTAGGAGCAGTCAGTGGCTGGGGACGGAGGGAGGTGAACTTGGCCATGTGTGCTTTCCTAGGAAGCGCGGGTCCCCACGGTCCAGCTGCACCAGTAGTAAACACGAAGCCACTGTTTCGTCACCAGCCGCTGAAACATGCGTGTAGAACGATTTGCGCCTCAAATCTCGGCCCCTCTCACACAGAAGTATTTGTGTTAAAAAGTAGATCAAGTGCTACCTCCTTTATTATGTAGGCCTCTGGCATATCGGTGGCATATTTTTACTATAATATGGTAATAAAAGACTATGTAAAAGGCAGACAAAGGGTCTGTCTTTCTCAGTAAGGTGACCTCTGTTACCAAGTAACTGCTTTACTTATGAGCTTATTAAAAACTCAAAAAATGAGCTTTTCATACTTCACAGGCATTGATGTGAAAATGAGCAGTCCTGTGAGTAGTTTCTTGATCATTTTTAGAACAATTGATTAGCCAAAGAGCTCCTGTCATTAGTTGACATTGACTGATAGCAATCTGTCACAAGCTCTGAAGGTCAGCTAGACGGTGGGAGTTTCAGCTTGTCTTTGATTGACCTTTACTGATTCCATCCTCACGTGATCCAGTTTAAATAGGTCTGACCCTCGATTGGAAAAGACAGGGCATTCGTCAACGGAGCCATTTCTTAGATGTTCTGTTGATTGCTTATTTTTATTTATGAGTGGACACCTGGCCTGGGTTTCCAATCACTCTTGTACACTCTTCCTTTGGAACCTTAGAAAGCATGAATCTGGTGAAGGGGGGCCATAAAGCCATAGTTGCACTTCCCCCTTAGTTTGCCACTAGCAGTGAGCTGGGAGGCCACATCATAGTCTTTGTGGCGGGGCGGCACCTGGCATCGTCACCCAGGCAGCTGCTGGTGTTCTGTTGTAAGGGGATGGATCGGAGTTCTCTTGTCTTTTTAAGGAAGACCAACTCCAGTTGACTTGTAGACCTTCAAAGCTCACATCTTAATTCTTAACTTCCGTAGAATGAATGACTTTTTCTTTCTTTTTTTTTTCAACTCTCAAGAGTCCTGTTCTACTTTAAAATAAGAAATGAACATGCAACAAGTATATGTATACCAAAGGAAAGTTACTCTAGCATTTAGCGCTGCAGCTAGAAAGAATGAACACTTTTTTAAAAGGGCATCTTCAGCTTTATTATTTTACAGTCTCACTCAGTCTGTTGTAAACTCTTACGGCTCTCCTAGCTGGAAGACCATGAGCCTTTTAGCAAGAGCGAACGAAAATTTCCATGCAGTGCCTTTGAAGTTCATTGTTTATCATGTGAAGCCCTTTCTTTCTGAACCTGTAAGGTGCCCCTGCTCCCTCCCTCCAAATGCATCACATATAGAAGATCACATTCCATACTTAATATAGCAACTCCCCAAGGTACTGCTTTATTTAAATGGTAAAAAAAGGATATGCTCTGCTTTAAAAACCAATCTCCATTTGTAAATATTTCAGTCCATTTCCAAAGAAGTCCTTCCTTTGCTCGTGTCCGCACTGCCCACCCGCTTGCTCTTCTTCTTGCATGGCTTCATGGGGCTCTGAACTGTAAGCAGTGACTCGTTTCTCAGGTCCACCCTCCCAGGTATTCCTGGGCCACCACACAATGCCTGGCATGGCTTAGGCGCACGTTTCCGTTTCCACCCAAGAAATGAAACGAGTTGGGAATCCATTGTCCCAGCTGTGGCTTCTTCTTCACAGGGTATGTCAGTCTTGGCCAGGAAGGAGGAGGAAGCTAATTTCAGGGCAGCAGCCATTGACCACCGATCGCCCCAGGAGGTTCAAAAAGAACAAGAGTTTAGATTTGTAGCCAGTTTGGCAGACCAACCAAAATGCGATGGGGAGTTGTAGTTAAGAGAAGAAATGTAAATGGTGGCCTTCGAGTCCAGTCACCAGAAATGAATTAGCCACTTAGGAGGTGGCAGGTGCTCTGGTGCTCTGTGTAAGTGGTCAAAAAGAGTGGGTTGTTGGGTTGGTCCTCGGGGAGCATGGGGGTGCCAGCCAGAGCATCAACCAAGTGGAAGCCCAAGACTCTTGCCAAATACTGGGCACCCTTAGGGAGCTGTGCGTGTCCTCATTTCATGACGTGCCAATGGTGCAGGCATGGCAGGCTCTGAGGGCAGGGAGGCATCTGGCTCTGGCTCCTGGATGGGACCCCGTGACACCAACGTGGCCCTGAAGGTCCCTCTTGAGCACCCTCTCCAGTCCCCCCCAGCCAGCCCTGTGGCCATGCAGAGTCTCTACTCTATGAACCACTGGGGTGGCTCTTTCGTTCCTCCGCCTTTGTCCCTTGGCTGATTCATCTTGATCCTCTTCAGGAGACTTTGGTTTGATTTTGGGGGTGGGGGAACCCCTTTGAACGTCTCATCATGTCAACGTTCCTTTCTCAGAAGAACATGTGCAATCAGGCTCAAAACCTACAAGAGAAACTAATAACCGCCATGTGGATTATCAAAGTCTTTGAAAAAACACAAAACTAGCAATATCGCAGTACAAAATAACAAGAACGAGCAGTAGCTCTGGACCTTGTCTTCCGTTCAGGAGTCCTAGGCAGTGCATCGATGCAGTCGCTGTCCATCTGTCCACGAGGTTTGTTGTTGATGTTGATGTTGAAGAGACTTTGCAGGGCAGCTTCCAAATTTCCCAAGGTAGACTAGGAAGAAGGACCTGGGATCTACTCTCCGAATCTGCCAGTGAAGCCCTGCCAATCACAATCCCCTTATTTACGGTGTCCTTGCGAGCCACCTACTTGGTGGCATCTAGCAACAGCAACAAGAAGAAGCAGTCATTCTATTGTCTACGGTGACCCCCTCCCCCCATAGGCTTGCAATGAACTTGTTTCAGACTAAAGACTCCTCATCCACTTCACTTTTACTTGTCCTCCTCCTTTTTTTTAGCCACTAAGATCAATATTTAGGTTCAGGGGATAAGGAATCTGGGAGGGTGTCGACTCAGATTCTGAAGCAGATGGATATCAATTGTAGTCTAACCATTCCTATTGGTGACAAAGTCACAGGCCCAGCTGATAGCCCTGAGGTTGGTGATTTGTCTACCTTCACCATTCCAGTTAATGCTGATTTCAAGTTCAAGGCTCCCCAAACCATGGCCATTGAGTTGATGCTGACTCCTAGGGACCCTGTGGGCCAGAGGAGAACTGTCTCTGGGCGTTTCTGACACCGGAGTAGAAGCCGCTTCTTTTCTCTTCTCTTGTGGAGTGGCTGGCCTTGCAGTTAGCCGCCCAACTCGTAACCACTATGCCAACCGGGCGAGACCCATTTCCAAGTTCACGAGTCCCTTGAAATCTAATATTGGGCCCTGGCAGAGAGCAAATCAAGCACTTGGAAGCCTAGTCCAAGAGTCATTTCCAGGAAGTATTCCTTGAACCCATAGTCTGTAGGACCCTCTGTTGTGTTTTCTTGGTACCTGTGCACACCTTTATCTGGTATCAAAATGAGCCACCCATGGATTGGCCTCTCAAAGATGCTCCCTGGGAGGGCTCTTCTTCAGCTTTGCATCTCCGGGGCCCAGCACAGTCAGGGACACAGTCAGCGATGGACATTAACTTATTGAAGAGAGCTATGCATTCTCCCCTCCTTTCAAACGATGACTGTACTGAATTCTATCAAAACTGGTGCTTGTTTCCAGATCCCAGAGAGCTCATCTTACTGGGCCATCTCTAAGGATAAATAGGTGCCAAGGGGGCACTTGCTCTGGATCCCACAAATGCATGCCATCAGGAACATCAGAGGGAAAATTCAATGGGTGGTCCTCTCAGAATTACTGGTAGATGGGCTTTGGGTGTAGCTGAAATCATGCCACCCAAGTAATCGCCCACCCTGTCTGCTCCTTGGACTCCATCCTCTGCCCCCAAGTGGGTGGGGATGGGTAGCAGCATGTTAGGGCGTTTGAGTGACCGTGGAGTGGAGGCCGAGGATGACGCTGAGATAGGAGTACAGAGTAGGGGTAACTACTCCCCCCAGGAAGATGCTTTCAGAGCCTGGGTTCTTGCCAGCAGCAGACATGACTCCACTATGTTTCCACAGGGATGCACTAGTCCCCTCTGCTCCTGAACTTCCCCCTCCTACCCCAGGATGCAAGCACTCTTTCAGGAAAGCAGTAGAGATTTGGGCTGTTGTCTGGCCAAGGAGAACCCAAATAGTCAATCTTATGCCGAGCATTTTCCTTAAAAAAAAAAAGAGGTAGGTGTTATCCACTCTTGTATTAATTGATCCCAGAAGTGTAGCCGGTCAGTTGGGTTTTGCTCAAGTGTCTGGCTTTGTGAATTAGTTCTGTCTGGCAGATGATTTTGTTTTCGTAATTACTTAACCTAAAAGCATCCTGTTTGATTACAACAATTAGCTTCAGCTTTCGCCCATTTACCAATATCAACCCATATGGATTCCCCTCCTAAGTATATTTCCTCTTATTCTAACAACAAATGAAGTGGAACTTCCCTTTCCATATTTCCATGTCAGTAGATAGGAGACTATGACCTTACTTAGCCAATCTTCCATTTTTCTCCACAATGATGTATTTTCAAGACAGGAGGAATTGAAACACGAATGCCAAAAATATTGAATTCGCAAGAGGCTTCTTGCTTAATATCACCTGATCAATGTTACCTCTTTAAGCGATTCCTTTGTGTTAGTTTCATTTATTTGAGTGTCCCTTATCAAAATGCACCTACAAGAGCCAGGACAAGTAGCCAGTTGATGTTCTTTCATACTTTGACAGCTTGAGGAAAAAGGCTGCATTTTATTATTTTTTTAAGTGCACCTTTATGTCCGCACCATCATTCTAAGGAAAGATTTGAGGGAATTAGCAAACAGAATCTGTATCGCGTTAAAAAGTATCTCTGGACTGCTAACCTACAGACCAGTGCTTCCAATTCAACAGCTGTTATGCATGAGAAAGGTAGAGCAGCCTGCCTTCGTGGAGATTTACAGCCTTGGCAGCCCCCGAGGGAAGTCCTCACTTGTGGCTATAAGGTCTGTGAGTTCAAGTCCACTTGATGGCAGGGAGTTTGAATTCTTCGAATATTGTAAACAACAGGTTAAAAATAAATAATGAAGTCATTAGAATGAAAGGAAAACAAACCAGAAGCCAGTTATAATGGCACTACAGGAAAATAGTAATATAAGATTAGGTACAGTTGTTAGCAGTAAACAATTAATTTGACTCTGAGCATCCTAACACTCAAAGCCAAGCATGAAACACAATCAGTTAGGAGATGACAGCATCCACAGAAGTTGCTCAGATAAATCCCTGTGAGTGGTTTTAAGACCTGGAAGGAACTCTCTCCTATGTCCTCACACAGGAAATGCGGTCTGGTGTGTAGCGTGACATCCCCAGCAATACACAGAGGACCCTCTTACTTTCCCCTCATCTCTCAGCCCAAAGCTGCAGATGGAGGGTGTGGGGAGCGGGGCGGGTGAATGTTTGATCAATTGATTTGACTAGCTGTCTGGATTCATTTCAGAACAGATTCTCACTTTGATAACTCCTTGGTCTCTAAGCGAATTTTGATTTCCATGGTTGAAACAGGTTATGGATGGTTTTTAAATCCACCCTCATAATAACTCACTGCTATTATTGATTTGATTCCAACTCTTAGCTACCCTATATAAACTGAAACCAAATTCACTGCAGTCGAATCACTAGTGACCCCACAGGACAAGGTAGAACCACCCTTGTGGGTTTCTGTAACTCTTTGGGGGAGTAGAAAGCCTCAGCTTTTCCCCTTAGAGCGGCTGGTGGTTTTGAACTGCTGACCTTGGCAGTTAACAGCCCAATGTGTAACCCACTATGCCACCGGGGGTCCTTAACCACCCTGTATATTTTAAAACAGTCCAAGAATATCCCCCATCAATAAAAAGAATATGTTTAGTGCAAATAGAATAAGGTGACCAGACATCCTGCTTTTGGTGGGACAGTCCCGATTTTTAACAATTTTTCCCGCATCCTGCGGCATTTTAAAACAGTCCCAATTTTTGGAAAGAATGCACGACAAGCTAGGGTATACGGTTTTCAGCTGCCATGTGGCTATTTTGCCAGGATATGAGTTTTATCAATGGTGTCCCGCTTTTGTCCTGCTTTACCAATGTTAAAATCTGGTCACCTTAAAATAGAATCTCTTGTTTTAGACTGGGAATTTTAAGCTTCCGAGGGAGGCGAAACACCTCCTAAGGTGGCCTAGTGAAAATAGAAATAGCTCCATTCATTAACTTCATGAGCATTAATTGAGTTAATATAAACAAGGACAGGTACTAGTTTGTAGAGAATCCAGAGACGAGATCACTGCTGGAATCGACAAGCTGACAGCCCATGTGTAGGGCAGAGTTGATATATGATAGGTTCAGCCCCCTGGTTGCCTAGGCTCTGTAGACTTTGGAGATGCAAGGAGCCTTGGGGGTGTAGTGGTGACATGTTGGGCTAATAGCCACAAAGTCAGCAGTTCGAAACCACCAGCTACCCCAGAAAGATGAGCCTTTCCACTCCCGAAGAGAGTGATCATCTCGGAAACCCACAGGCACGGGATCGCCAGGAGTCAGAATTGACAGTGAGTTATTCTGTGTTGTTTAAAGGAGCTTCAAAAGTTCATGGAAAACATCCATGATATTTTAATTCCATTTTTCCCAGGAACTTCTAGAGGTCTCCCACCCCTGTCCCCCTGGTAGAAGAATGTCACGCAGCGAAGTGACAGAGGTGTAAGTAGCAACTGCTGCTGAGTTCGGGCTTTCCGGGCACGTTCCAGGGAACTACCGCCTCACTCAGGAGCATTAGCGCTAGACAAAACCTGTTTTTCTATTCCCCATCTCCCACCTAACTCCCCAAGGGAGTGAGTCTGTATTGGAAATGTGTGATCGGCAGAGAAGAAGGCAGGAATATGAAGCCAAGAAAAATAAAATCATTCGTGTCATAAGTAAAGAAGAGTTTGGTTGGCCCAGTCGTTAATATGGTCCGCTGCCAAACAAAAGGTTGTTTGAATCCATCACCCAGCCGCACTCTGTACAAGAGAGGGGCCACCAGTTGGCTTCCATCAAAACGACAGCCTTGGAAACCCTATGGGGCAGCTCCAGAGCAGAAAATTGGGTTATTGGTTGAAAAATAGGAAAGGAAGTATGACACGTTGGAATTTTGGTATTGGCCTCAAAGTGAGCACAGAACCCAACCCGTTGTTGTAGAGCCGATTCCTAACCGCCCACTGTGGGTGGGACCAGAGCACTGCTTTCTGCCCAGGTGGCTCTGCAGGGACTTGAGGCTCCAGCCTTTCAGCTGAGTTTTTTCACCCTTAGCACCTCCCTGGGACTTCCAGTGGAGAACAACGTGGGGAGAAGGAGGAGTCTGAGACCAAGGAGGTATCGTGAGGAATGCATTGCCTTTGGAGGGAGTGGGCTTTCTTTTTTTTAAGTCCTTAAAAACATCACAGTAGAGTCATTGCACAGTGGGATCCGGGTGGAGGGGAGGAAGAAATGCAAGGATCGGCTGGCGCCAGTGTCCAACTATTCAGAAACGCTGAGGATATAAACGGAGGCAGAGGGAGGAGGTTGGGGAGAAAAGCTTTAGACGTGAAAGACTTGATCTAATAGATGGGCAGAATTATTTTCATTGCTACTTCATAACAAGTCATTTTGCTACTGTTATGAATCGAGCGACCCCTGTGAAAGGGTCATTTGACTCCCAAAGGGGTCACGACCCACAGGTTGAGACCCACTGCTCTAGCTAGCCGGCAGCTCTCCAGCCTGCTCCTGCTTTGTGAAAGGAAGCCTCACTCCTCTCAATGTGGGTGAAAACCCAGGTGGTCATGGCTGACTGTGGCTCTTCCCCCAACACCCCCGGGCAGAAGGGCCACTTTTCCCACCCCTTCCTGGGGGACGGGAGGGTGGGACGGCTTTCAGAATCCTGGCCACTGTTCTTTCTACCACTCCGTTTTCCCTCGGAGAAGAGTCCGACTCCCTGGGGCCAAGGGCTGGGTGGAAAGGACGAGGCCAGCCCGGCTGTCATGGGAATCTGGCGACTCATTTCATCAGTTTACTGCTCTGCAAATGACGTGACTTCCCCTTTGGCTTGACAGCTGATGGATGAACATTTCCTGAGAATTTGCGGAGTAGATGTTTGGCTTCATGGGCCTTCGTGTTTAAGGGCTCCTAGCGGATTCTAGCCCTGGCGTGCCTCGGCCTTTCGTACGGCCCTGCTGCCGCTGGTCCTCTTTTGTGTAGAATCTTCGAATCACCTGTCCACAGCTTAATCCAAATAGCACACCCTGGTGTCTACTTATACCACTCTGTTGACATGCACTTCTTGCCAGAATGTTAACAAATGCAGGAACTTTCTATCCAGAAACCAGATTTATACAACTAAAAACACACCATTGCCGGACTCTGTATGTCTACGTTGAAAGCTCTCTGTGCAGAGGTGGAGACATGTCTAAGGTCTAGCAGGTATGGCCTGTCCCCCGGGGACCACCGGAAGCGGGGCGGAGCACTTTCTATTAAACTCGGTACTATGCAGCCTCCTTCCTCGGGAACAGCACACATCCAGAGGTGAGCAAGGAGGGTGCACAGGGTGACACTTGCTCCCCAGGACACGTTCACAGGGGCGCCACAGGAGGTATCACATGGCTCCCTCAGGTACCACTGATAAGCAAAGCTCCTGACTGGGATAGCTAGGCAGCAGGCGTTTCTGCTAACTTGTTTCTGCTAACTTGTTGCCATCCATCACGACTACTCATCCATCGTGAAACGGGGCAGCGGGTGACGGGCAACTTAGAATTTGCCCTCGGGTGCTCACGATCCTCCCTGAGCCTCTGCAGACAGGTGGGCTTCATTCGCTGTGTGTAGAATGCTGGCTTTGTGTTTTGCGTTTTCACGTTCTTTCCCAGGACGTAGGCTTGTATCGTCTCCTAAAGGGTTACCTTGACTTGGTTTACAGATGTCCTGGTGCTCTTGGTAGGAGTCAGCTTTGGGAAAACATGGATTGCACCAGTAGAGGAAAGCATGTTGATAAGAGTTACATGCCGAGCAAGAAGCAGAAGCCTCCCTCTGGGGCGCCAAGAACAGTCCTTATTCCCTCGGCTCCTTTCCCGCAACTGAATAGAGGCTGTGGGTTTGTTTCCTGGGAGTCGGAGTCAACGTCTTCGATTCTAGTTCTGCGATTTGATTTTTGGGTTTCAAACGGAGGCAGTAGGTTTAACGCGTCTTACTTTGTAGCTCTAACAGGTTCTATTTTTAATCTGTAAGTCAAACATGGCACAAAGCTGTGTGCCCCCCTTCCCACCCCCCCCACCCCCATCCAAAGGCATAGCTCCTGTTGATACTAGTGAGTTTCATGAAGGATTGGAAGGAAGGAAATGGTCTTTATTGCAAATCTCTCTCTCAGGCTCTTTAGAATTAAACATGCTGAACAAATTCCGGCACTTTTCAAGTGACAAACAATGTGTTTTCTAATGTAGCAACCGTGGTTGGCTTGAAGAAATAATGCAACATTTCCAAATAGACACACACAGAGAACCGTAGAATTGGTTTTTCAGAGAGGCAAGTGGGCTCAGGCACCTGGCTGGCACAGTACAGGACGTGGCTGCACTGAGCTCCACAAAATTGCCTTTAAATAGAAAAGATAGGAGGAGAGAGCCTTTTCTCTGGATGGCACTCCGCTCCCGGGAGTACACATTGCTGTGGGTGAGAAATCCTAGCAGGAACTCCCTTGGACTTCCTCACTCATTATCTCAGGGGTGGGAACAGTCATTCAGAACAGACCGATGCTGGCGTCCATAAATAAATAAATGGGCTCGTATCATAATTGTGATAACAGGATTGTTTGCTTATACCTGCCAATGGCCCGGTGTGGAGATAGCGCTTGGATCACCTGTTTGTTGGGAACATTTGACAGCCCTCCTGTTTATTACCCAGCAGAGTGTCAGTAGCAATTGCGGCTAAAGATAAACAAAAAAATGCAAGTACTTGTTGACCTTGACTTTTTTCCACCAGCGATTGGACTTGATGGTTCTATTGCTGTTGAGCTGATAAGAGTTATAAACAGTAGTTTGAGGAAAATGCTTTATTCCCAGAGGAAAACACGCTCTTTGCTGTGGGAAATGGCAATAGGACACATAGCCCTTGCCAGATTTCCTTGACTCACCTTCATTCAGGCTGTGGGAAAAGGGCATGGAGGAACATTCCTTTTTCTTCTTCCTTTTTAGTGGCTGTAAGATATATTTGCGCAGACTGCTATCACTTGTGAATGGTGTAGTTCGTGTACTGAATAGACTGTTCGAAGAAGCCACCGGTGTTTCGATAAGATATCTGCTGCTATGATTTCTCTTGAAACCATCAGGCTAATAAAGTCTTATTTCAAAGAGGTCTTGTAAAAATGTCAATAGACTTCTGTTGCTAAAATGTTTGTTCAGATTTTAATTAAAAGCATAAAAATGTCCTTGTTTCCTGTGGTCTCAGAGGGGCAAAGAGAGAGACCATGGCCCCGGGAACTTTACCTGGGGCACCCCAGAAGTGGCCTGGGGAATTTGGTAATCTGCACTGTGTCCTGGGGCTCAGAGTCTTATTCACTTTAGATTTGCATCTAGGAACCCTAGGCCATGCCTGGGTGCAGCATAAAGCCTGGGTGACCTGCCCTATTTGTGCTTAAAAACCCCACTGCCTTTTCTCTGAGAGGAGAGGTGCTTTGGCTGAATGCCACCAGCTTGTGCTCTTAAAATGTTGTTTTGATGCATAGTGTAGTGATGGCTGAATTGATTTCGGGGCATAAACAGTGGCCTAGATTCTTGCCCTGTGGAAATCCATGGAATTAAGAAGTGTAGGTTCTGGGAGTGATAAGAGGTAAGCAAATGATTAGATATGCATGCAGAGGAGAAGGGAAAAAAAACAACTGAGATGATCATAGAATGGAAATGAGTCTATATAATTTGCAAGTTTAATGTAAATGGAAGCCACAAATGCAACTAATCATTTAATGCTAATCTTGGGAGGGAAAATGAAAATAGTTCTAAGTGTTTCCTATTTTGTGCATTCTCAGGGAGTTCTTGGCAGAGAGGTACTCTCCAACTGTATTGAAGTATTTACCCGGCTCTCTAGAGTACACATGTGGTCTGCTGACAACGGTGGTCCAGGTGCAACCTCGAGGCTCAGATTGCCCGCTAGATAAGGCTGTGGAACAATTTGAGATGGCAGAATCTAAGCCCGAGTTCCTCGCAGAGAGTGTTAAAACATTGGGCGTTGTGGCTTTTCCCCCCAAGCTGCAATCCGGTCCAACTTTCCCACTGGAATCATGGCCCATGTTATTTAATCAGACGGCATACTGTGAATTATTTTTCCAAGCGTATTTGACCTCTTCTCTGCCTCAAAGTTCATATGACCTTTTGAAGCGATCACAGACAGGTGTGGGCTACCTTGCGCTGAGAGCAGGTCCTTTGAATGAAAAGTTGAAAGCTAAGTAAAGCAAGCCAGACCAAATAGGACCAGTAGGGAATTCCTTGCTGTCTTTCAAAAAACAAAAACAAAACCAAGAACAGAGGGAAAGCATTCCACCGCCGTTGTCCCTGGCCTCCTTTGCCGGGCCACATTTCTTCTCTCCTGGTGAATTTCTTAGGCGGCTCACTACTTACTGCCCTGCAGTTTGCGGCACAACTTTTGTGAAGTACAGTGGAAATCTTTGCAGCGACACATGCCAGTACAGATTATGAGGATGCCCATTACTTGGTGAGTGAAATTAGAAAGAGTTTATTTTTGATGGGGCACCCACCTGTCCCTGCAACAGAAAGACTGCAGCCTGGAAGCTTTGTAAGAAGCAAACCAAAAACACCCCAGCCCCTCACATCCCCAGGAGTTTTAGGCTCGGCTCCGGGGCTGGTGTGTTAGAAGGGAGCAGAGGCCAGCGAGGGTGCCACCTTGGGCATCCTGACCTGCAGCAGCAGCAGGGCACCCTGGCCTCCAGGCTCTGGCTCTTCTCACTGACTTGGTGGGAAGTTCTCGGCATTCTTCCTGGGGGTCCTTGAAGCACCTGGACCGGGTGTGCATCTAGCCCGATGCATGTAGCTGAACTTTGGGGAACACCAGTCACCCCTGTAGGCACCTCTAGGGGCCACTTTGTGGGAAAATGTTCTTTCTGGGAAATGACGTGGCATTTCTTGTCACTTCCTCAAATTCCTTCCCGCTGCCTATCAGCAGGCCCTGGACTTATCTGGGCCGAGCTTCAGCCAGCCAGCGCAAGCCAGGTTCCTCTTTCTGAGCAATGACGCTGCCGTTTCTTGGTTTGTGCTGGGGTGGAGGTGGGGCAGGGGGGTGGACAGGGAGGAGAGGGTACAGTGGGGTGCCACTAACCCACCAAGTGCCCTTCGTGGCCTTGGGTTCATGCCTCTCCCTGAGGCTCCTCCTGACAGTGCTGAGCCTCTGAGAGGGAGTCTCAGGAATGGGGGCTGGGACGATCTGAGGCAAGGGGCTCTTTTTCCGATCCACTCTCCTATCCCTCGGTTATGTGTTAGGGAACAGGGCTAGGAGATCAGAAAACCTTCACATAGGGATTCGTTTTCCTTTTCTTTTTATGACTTCTGTTTACAGAATAGTCCCCCACCCACCCACACACACTCGTGCGTGAACTTAATGCCTACTTTATGTTGGGGCTGTTCGTGGGGTCTCCATTCTAGAGGTGAGACTGGCCAGGCTGTTCAGCGACCCCAGTGAGCATGGGGGTCTGAGTCCTGTGGGGTTGTCTGCTCCAGCACAACTTTTTGTGTGCGCTCTGTTAGAAAGAAAGGGAAGGAAGCCTGATGCCATCATGGTTATGCATTGGACTAATGTCCCTCCTCAAGGTTGGCAGTTCAAAACCCCCAGCTGCTGTCCGGCAAAAAGATGGGACTTTCTGCTCCTCAGAGAGTTACAGTCTCAGAAACTCACAGGAACAGTTCTCCCTGGTCCTGGAGGGTCACGACGAGTTGGCATTGACCAGATGGCAGTGAGCTTTGATTGTTGGTTGGGTGTTGAAGGGGAGCCGAGGAGCTTATACCTTGTTCGTCTGGTTTTGGCTCCTGGTTTCCTCACCAGGTAGAAAGAGGAGAGACAGAAACTAGAAAGGATCTTTAGAAAGAATGAGGCCAGCCCTGGTGGTCCAACGGTTAGGCATTTGGGCTGCTGGCCTCAAGGTCAGCAGCTAGAAACCACGGGTGCTGTGTGGGGGAAAGAGGAGACTTTCTACTCCGGTGAAGAGTTGCTGTCCCAGAAGCCCAGAGGGGCAGCCTCATCTGCCCTACAGGGCCACCACGGCAGAATTGACTCGATGCTAAGTAGTTCGCAGGAACCGATGGGGCCTTTGAAGGAACCAATGGGGCCTCGTTTAGCAATTCAATTTCATTCCTTCACCGAGCACCGCATGCGTGCAAGGCATGTATTAAAACTCTGAGGAATTGCAAAGATGAATTAGGCCAGTTGACAACCCAGTGTGAGTTCCACTTCTCCCTCCCGAGTGGAGAAATGACTGAGAAGTCTTTCCCCATACCGTTTGCTTGAAAAGTTATGTCCTGCCTCATTCCCTGTGGTCTCTGACCGCTCTGGTTTTCAGGCAGGTGGGGCTTATTCCTGTCTGATTGGAAGGGAAGCAGGCCTCTAAGGTTCCCCTGGTGGAGACAGCCTCGTGGACAATATGGAGTTCTGCGTGAGACGACGGGGCTTCTTTGGGCTGAAGATCTAACCTGTAAAAATGCAGTTCGGATGAGCACCTACGTCTGGGCTTTTGGTGAAGACGGAACAAGGTGGCATGTGGCACATCGCAGGCCTTCTGCAGGTGCTAACCACGGTTCCATGCTGTAGGCCAGTGGATTCCCGCTCATGGTGGCCCTAGATGTAGCGTGCAAGGAGTTTGGAGGAGTTTCAAGGACTTGACCTTTTGGAAGCAGACTGCTAAGGCCTGCCTTCTGTTGTGTCCCAGCGTGGGCTAGAACTGCCAACCTCAAGGTTACTGCTCAAGTGCTTAACCGTTTGAGCCACCCAAGGACTGCTGTGCATGTGTTGCCTGTTGCTACCCTCATCACCATGATTTTATTTTATATTTTAGTGGAAAAGCGAGACTCTGCCCAAGACAAGTGTACCTTTCTGGGCATGAGTAGAGGAGATACAGAGAATGGAGAATCTGGTTTTACTCTCAGCTGCGTCTTTATATCACACTGGAGATGGTCTGTTTGCCCGGTGTCAGAACAGAGGGCTTTTGAAACTAGTTGCCCTGAAATGCCCCCTGGACTCTCCCCCATTGTCTAGCACCACTCTCAAAAGTCATACGTCTGTCACGTTCATTTAAAGAGGTGTCCGTGAGGGAGCCAGTCAGTGAGTAAGAAGAGACTTAGAGTATAGATGACTCCATCCTTAGCCCACGGCCTTTGGCCCTCTGGACTCTTGTTCAACTACTGCTGGTGGTCTTTGGGTACCACAGAGTCGAGTGTCTGGGAGAAGAACCAGCTTTGCGGTGCTACTTGGGGGCTGGGTTGAGTGGCTCACCTCTTGTTGACACTCACAGTCAAGTAGGGTTGGAAGTCTCCTGGGGGAATGGGTTCAGGTGGGAACTGTATTTGTTGATAACAAAGCTCCTTCTTACATCTCCAGTCTCACCTTGTCGTGACAATCTTTGCTCTTTGGTGAAACGATCAGCAAAGTATCAGACTTTTCATTTCATTGTCAACTTTTGAGGTTTTCAGTAACGTTAAGCTATCGTAAGACAGTCCTGAGTATTTACTACAGATAAACTTTACTTCGTATATAGCTTGAGGGTTTGGTTTTAGGGTCATTTCATTTGGCAACATAAAGTTCAGAATTTCACTTGCCTATTAATAGTGCATGAGCCCTGGTGGCATAGGGCCTTGAGTTTTGGACTACAAGGGACGTGGTTCAAACCTACCAGTCACGCCAAGGGAGCAGGGTGATATTGTCTGCTCCTGTAAAGATTTGCAACCTCAGAAACCCTATAGTGGGTTGCTATGAGACAGTCCGCTCGGTGGCTGTGGGTTTAGTTGATTGGATTATTCATCGCACATAGGAATGGTTGATTTTGCGAGACCATGGGGGGGCGGGGGAGTAGATTTGTAGGAAGGCTGTTGATGTGTTTATTGCAAATCGATGCATTGTGGCGAGTGCCTGGAGAATCCACCTTCTCTGTTGACTATTCTGATTTCTTTTTCTAGCCGACTCTCAGGGCACAGTAATATGCTCAGGATTTTTAAAATATTAATTGCAAACTAAGGGAGTCAGTCGAGGTTGTTTCCTAACAGTTGAACTTGGCCCTGACTCTCTGGACAAGAGGGCTATCTTGCACGTGTGAGGTGACTGCCTTCTCCTGGGGCACCAGACAATGAAAATGCTCAGGGCTGCGCCCTTCGGAGGCCCGGGAGTTTCAATGGGCAATGGAAAATTCAGGGCAAAACTTGTGCAGCCTCGCACTGGGATTCTTTTCTCACGTAACATTATCTCATGTTTTCTCAGCTGTTTAGTATTCATATTTTCAAACATGAAAGCTAGAAGGGTGAATAGTACAATAAATATGGGAACGCACCATTCCTTTACAACAGGGGTTCGTGTTTTGCCATATTTGCTTTATCTACATACATGGACAAACGCATGCCTGTGTGTGTGTGTCTATCAACCAGCATTGCTCTATATCTACATAGTTATCTAGATATATGACTTTAAATATTTTTTTCACATGAAAAGAAACCAACTTTAAGAATCCTTAGTCTCTTCCAGCAATACTAAAACCATCTATATCCCATCAAACATTGAAACACTTATTTTGGCATCTTGAAAAATGCTGAAACATTAAGAGCATACAGATGTGGGTGGTTATCTACAGGGATGAGATAATGGTGAGTGATTTTTTTTTTAATCATTTTATTAGGGGCTCATACAACTTATCACAATCCATACATACATCAATTGTGTAAAGCGCATTTGTACATTCATTGCTCTCATCATTCTCAAAACATTTCCTCTCCACTTAAGCCCCTAGCATTAGGTCCTCATTTTTCCCCTCTTCCCGTTCCCCCCTCCCTCATAAGCCCTTGATAATTTATAAATTATTATTTTGTCATATCTTGCCCTGTCCGACATCTCCCTTCACCCGCTTTTCAGTTGTCTGTCCCCCAGGGAGGAGGTCACATATAGTTCCTTGTAATCGGTTAGCCTCTTTCCAACCCATTCTCTCTCTACCCTCCCAGTAGGTGAGTGGTTTCTATATAACATCTTTAGTTATGGGTACATCACCCTGTGAACTTCTCAGAGTCTAGGAGACTCTGTGGCAGAACGCAGACACCACAGTCCTAGGAGTTTGGGGGCTGGCTCTGTCCCTACTCCACAACTTAGGAGCTACGTGCTCTGGGTTGAACACACCACCACGCAAGCTCAGCAAAATGAAGCTTCTCCTACAGATAGACGTATGCAGGACACTTACCCCATATCATTTCATGGCCAAGGAAGAGAGACTGGCTCTTAAGAAATCATGACGCCGAAAAACTGGACAAAACTTTCAAAAGGCAGCTGGAGAAGACAGAGTCAAATATTGTGAGGACATGTGCAAAGACCTAGAGTGAGGAAACCAAAAAGAGACACATGTTCAATCTTCCTTCAACTGGCAGAACTGATGGGGGAAAAAATTCAAGCCTCAAGTAGCAACATCAAAACACTCTATGGGAAAGACATTAATGATGCAGGAAGCAGCAAAAGAAGATGGGAAGATTACACGGAGTTATTGTATGAAAAAAAAAAAAAACCCAGCCAACAGTCCACCATGTCAGGAGGTAGCATATGAGCAAGAACCTGCAGTACTTTGGACATGCTATCAGCAGTGACCAGTCCCTGGAAAAGGACATGATGCTCGGTATAGGAGAGGGGTAGCCAAAAAGCGGAAGGCTCTGGATGGGATGGATTGGCACAGTGGCTTCAACAGTGGGCCCAAATAGAACAGTATTTGTGAGGATGGTGCAGAACTGGCCCGTTTAGTTCTGCTGATGTCAGGCCACTATGAGCTGGAACCAAGCCGGTGGTGCCTAACAACAGCAATGAAGAGAAATTCAGAATTGGAGACTTTCCTAATGGCAACCCAAGGGTACAGACCACCCCTGATATCTGAGTTTTCTGGGTGTCTGGGTGTAAAGCAGTGTTCCATATTTGACTTGTTTGCATACAGTCTATTTATGTATAGACTACATAAATAATTTGACTAATAGTGAAACTTCCAAATGCTGCATCCATTTTGATCTTTGCCCCTCGACATTTTCTCCCCTTCAGTATGTTTAAAACTGGCAGAGGGGTGTGTATAGGGAACGATGAAGTAGATGAATCAACATTACATCAGGAGAAACCATTTTAGTGACATCGTACACTCTTACGACATTGCCTTATAAGGTTTGGGTAGCGTTTTAATGTTTCTCTCTAAATACAATTTTACTTCTCAGAATAATAATTCAAGTCTATCATGAACTTCTGAGAGCGATCGTTGTCTTTCTCTCCTTTCAAGAAAAGATGGAGAGATTTGCATCTATGGACACAAATCAGTTGAGTGTATCAGCATGTATTTATCACCTTGGATTTAATCTGTTGCTGACCAGCTGAATGCCTGTGGCTGACCACACAGGCCTAATATAAACTTCAACCCGATAGTAGCTGGGGGGAGTTTCAGCAAAATCTTGTTAGTATGACAGCTGCCCTAATAAGCCACATTTAAAGAAAGGTCTTTTCCTAGTTTGGCAAAGGAGGTGGAGGTGTGTCCCGTCCCTCTGCGGCTTACCTGTCAATCTGTTCCCTACAGTCAGTTCTCCCAAAGGTTTTTGTGTGGGTGGGTGTGTGGGGGTGTGCATTGTTTATAACTATTTGGTGAGAAGATTACACCAATGCAGGCCAAATAAAAGGGAAGCATTCGGTGAACCTCTCTCCATTGTTTTAAAATTATTGCCCGTGTTGTACTCCTTTGAAAGACCGAGCCAGTCGCTGCTTTCCTGTGTAAAACAGTAAGCCCTCTTCATTGGCTGACCGCCTTCATGGAATCCTTGGAAAGTGCATACTTCATTCTTAGCAACCCTGCATTTTCAGTATCAATAATACGCCGTCCCCCAAGCAAGCAAGCAAGCAAACAAACCCTGTGGATGATAAACAAGTGACTCCTAAGCCTGAGGTGACCAGGGAGGGTAATTGCCGCTTGCTTTGGGCGCCTTCTATAGATCCCATTTGGCACCATTAACCTCTGTAAACACTGGAACCACTCTGTAGCTGAAACACTATCTATTTCAGGAAGGCGATGAATGACGGGTTTTCGGGTTGATTCCTAATAGAGCCCGTTTCCTTTTTTACTTTTTATTGTTGCCGTTGCTTTGGGGTTTGCCTGCATTCAAATGGACCTGTGATTGCTGCTATAAGCCATCAACCAGTCTGCTTAAGCGCTGGCAGCTAGCAGGCTGTGGCAGGGCGCTTGGCATTGTGGAGAATCTCACCCTGGCCCGAGTCAAGTCCAGAGTACTGCAAAAGCACTGTGCTAATTTTAGCTTACAAAGAGGATGAAGATAAACTGCCGACCGCGAGTTTGCCATATGCTATCCCGGTGATAATATTCAAGTGCAAACTATTCCATCGAGAGTCTTATTGTTTCCGTAAGGGACGCTTGGATAAGAGTTAAGCAAATTCCTGCTCCGTAAGTTTATAAGAAATAATGAAGTAAAACAATTCTCAAATGCAGGTGGAGGAAACCTGCTAAATTTATTTTGGCTTTATTGACTTTCATGGGAGTTGACAGAATTAGTTTTGGTCTACATTTGATCCAATTTTACCTATTTTTCACATGTAAATCTTAAAAATCAATTTGAATAAATATTGATCTCTCTCAAAGAGGCAACAATACAGTTTGGATTGCATAAAACTGCTTAAGAGACAGCCTCCTTGAAGTTCCACAAAGGGATAAAGCAATCTGTTCAACGGGCTTCAAAATAACACTTTAAAAAGGCTTTTTAAAAATTGAAAAAGTCAAAATCCATTACATTTCCATATTTGGCAAATTCAGCGTCTCCGCTGTCACCTAAGAGTGTTTGACCTATTTATTTGTCACCGAGACCACTTCACAGGGAAGGGATTGTTAGTTCCTGCAGAACTGAGAAAAATCCAATGTGCACAGCACATTTGCAGATGGAAACGGACTGTAGAGCCGGATTTGGAGGGGGGGTTGGCTGGAAGCTTTGTGTTAACAACTGCTGAAAAGCTTGACCTTTGCGTGACCTAGGTCAAACAAACCCCCCACTGAAGAGCTCTCCTTTGACATGGAGACCTGTTTGGGGAAGGGGGACCCAGGAAGGGGATGAGATAAAATGATGCCGGTCGCACGCAATCCAATCTTGCTTTCCTAGTCCACTGGACTATTTTAGGCAGGACAGACCTCTGAGAGGGATAGCGCGGAGCGAGGGTCTGTTAGCCAAGTGTGGGGGTGCGAGAATGATCGGGAGCCACATCTTTCCCTCAGTGGCGCAGGCCCTGGATGGTTGGGTTTTTTTTTTTTTCCTTTTTTCTTCTCCCCTCCCCACCATGCAATATGATCTGGCTTGCGATTCACACAGCTGAATGAATGGGCCGAGCTCCTCTGATGAAAACATGTGATAATGTGTCAACTGAAAGCCCGGCCAAGAGGAGCGGGCCAGGGTGCTATTGTCTGTCCCCACACTTTGTTTTTATAGGGGTTCCCACAGGAACAAATACGGTGGCGTAAATAAAAGCAAACTAGCTCGGTCAGCCCCGTATCATGGCCTCACACATGCTCACGAGTCCACTTGGGCAGGAAACTCACAGGGGTCTCCTCCCGGCCATGTGCGAGGCATCTTTATCTCGCCGCCTCATTGTTTGCCACCCCGAGCTTGGACCTCAACTTCCCAAGTAAAAGCTTCCTGTTGCTCACTCGCTTTTAAATATAGTTCTGTGACTCCACCACCACCGGCTAACGCTGGAGACGTCTGTTAAGGAAGCCAACGGATGGGAAAAAAAGGAATCGAGCAAGGCAGACCCATCGTGCTGTTAGAAAGCCTGATTCCTCCAGATACGATCCTGGTGCCTTTGTGAGGTGTGCAGTGAGAGGGGACCCGCTTTAGTCGTCCGGTCCAGGCCCGCCGTGGCACATAACCATGGACACTGCTGCTTTGGCTGGACTGAGCTGTCACTTTGTCCCGTGACTGCCTGCCTGTCGCTCGCAGGCTAGAGGAGAGCCCCTCCTGTGTCCACTGTACTGCTGCGTCAGGGCCCTGCGGTGCCAGCGTATCTGAAAAGTCATCCCCGCTCCTATGGGAAAATGTGGTTCTTATTCCACCTTAATGGCTGGGGGTTGCTCTGCTACTTCCTGCAATTTTGAAGGAAAGTGCAGCCGTTTTCTCAGGCCTGGGATATAAACAACATTGTTTACGCTGTTTCCACTCTCCTAGTCCTCTGTTTGTGCAGGACCTAAAATAAGCGGGTCTGTTTTGCGTTTTAGAAATTAGTGTATGTTTTCAGAATCAATCTATCAAATTAGGCCAAGAAATGCCCTAAGAATGCACGGTTGGGGGGTTACCCAATTTGGCTTTCAAAACTCACTTGACGGCCATTTAAAAGGCTGGTTCTGTGCTTGTGGGGCACGGCACCCTCCGGAGGGCCTGTCTAGGATGGAAGCATTTGGTGTGGATGCCTTTGGGTGCGTGATGCACCCAGCAAATTACTGACACCCTCCAGTGGCCCTTTGTCGAGAGGTGCTTCTGTTGGGGGCTTAGGTGGGGGTGGGGTTGTTGTTAGCACAGTGGGTTAAGCATCCGGCAGCCAATTGGAAGCATAAAGATTTTACAGCCTCAGAAACCCTATGGAATCGTTCTACTCTGTCCTGTCCCGTCATTCTGAGTCCACAACTACTTAAGGACAGGCAGGTTTTCTATTGGTGGCCAGAATGTGAGCAGGGTTGGTCAAGAGCACTGTATGGTAAGTAAGTCCGTTGACAGTAAGTCCGTTCTGGTGCCTGGTTGTGCAGTGAGTCAGACCTGTAAGAAAAGAAACTATTCAAAAAAATAAAAAAGGGCCATTTGCTTTTGACTCAGTGGAACTCCTGGTGACACTGTGCGTATCAGAGTAGAGCAGGGCTCCGTGGGCTTCCAGTGGCTGCTCTTGTTGTAAGTAGATCACCAGACCTTTCTTCTGAGGTACTTCTGGGTGGACTCAAACTCCCAACCTTCTGTTGACTAGCTGAGCACGTTAACTATTGCACTTGTGTGTGTGCTTGTATGTGAGCGATGGTTGCAGTGTGGTGAGCCAGGTCCGTTGGAGGGAGGATTCCAGCGCTCGCATCCTGGGGGAGTCTTTTCGAACACCCTGAGAAAGGCAGAAGACACATCCCTTGTAGACTCCACACCACGTGCTCTGTGGGACTGGCTTGGGAAACCACAATGTATCCCCAGGATGTTTCAGCCGCGAGTGCCGGGGGCTTCCTTGGCAGTTTTCTGAAGTGGGCCACTAAGTCGAGTGCTGAGATCTCAGTGCTCAATCAGCTTGATTTTCCGCGTTCAGCAGTCGATGCGCATTGTCAAGATCTCCTTCACTTGCATTAAGCTAAGAAAATGGCGCCCCTATCTGGCTAGGCTTAGCCAGGGGAGAATGTTAGGAGAACATGGAAAGTTGACTCCTTTGTGCAAGTCTTCGGACCCAATTCTGAGCTGAGGATTTTGGGGGTCAGCTTGTTCCTGGAGACCCATCCAACAGGTGCCAGGGCTGGCGATTCTGTGGACATCTCTTCCGGGACAGGGACTGGTGATCATTCAGAACGGTCACTTGGAAAGTTCTTGTCTTCCTATTCAAGAGATAGGAAGTTTGTCTCATTTTTTTCATGATAGCTGCAGCAGGCTCTTAACTGCAAGGTCAGCGGTTCTAAACCACCAGCTGCTTCAAAATGTACACTTTTCCTGTGTCCTATAGGGTCACTGAGTCAGAATTGACTTGATGGTAATGAGAGAGAGATAGAAAGAGAGAGAGAGAATTATTGCACCATGACTTTTGCATAGGTTCTATCATGCCATGCAAGCCTACCCTGTCTTCACAGAGAAGAATCAGCAGAAACTAATGGCGCTACAAGGTGGGCTTTAAAAAGGAGATAGATTGGGCAACAAATGTAGAGATGTGCTTTACACAATTGATCTATGTATTGTGATGAATTGTATGAGCCCCAATAAATTGATTTAAAAATAAATAAATAAAAATAAAAAGGAGATAGATGCTGGGGCACGTTGCCCGCAGAGTACCAGACACATAAGCTGAAGGTCCCCAGTGTTCAAAATCCCAATGCCATCACACTAGTTTGCCTAAAAAGATCACCTGCTATTCCTTAATATCCAAGGTAGCTGTCCTTAGCAGAAACGTCAGTCCGTACTATTCAACAGTCTGAACTTGAAGGTGTCAATTGGGGCTGGACCTGTGTGTCAAGTCTCTTGTCTCACCGGGACTCTCAGAATAATAATCGCTGGCAACATTTGGGCAGCCGTGAATTGCATGTTACCATCCGGTCTATTGTAATTCATCCTCTCCCAGTGTAACAGGCGGCCCCACTGTCTTCCTAACTGCAATATGTGTACCTTATTTTATAGTTATGCACTAGGCCCTGAGTCACTGTAAGGACTGAGGGATTTAAGTCCTGTTCATATGGTTATTACTGTTGTCTTTATTTCCTTATGAATGAATTGCCCCTTTCAGCTGTATCTTTGGAAAATGGTCTTGGTTTTCTTCAGCATATCAATAATAATAAAAGAAGCCAAGAAGTTGTAATTACTCTTCACAGGCCCTCAGTGGAGTGGTTAAACAGACCATCCACTTGTTATGATGTTAATTTCCATTCACTGCAAATGAACAGGAACAAAATCTTCCTGGCCGTTTGATTCTACCTTTCACGGCTGGGCATGATGACTCCCTTAGCAGTAAACCCCGCAGTCCGCTATCAGGCACTGTCTAATGTACTTTCTAATAAATAGAGCCGGCTAAAAATACTGATGTTCTTCATTAAATGTAAAATGATCATTTTAACTGCTTCTACTCTGAGTGACCCATACGCCACTTAATCAGGCCCATTTAAGCAGGCAGAGAGAGAGAGAGAGAAGGAGAATATGAGTGGATCATCTGTCTGCATTTCATTTGGCGGCAATCGGAGTAGAATTTAAGTTAAGGCAGTTCCTTAGGCATCTGATTGTTTCCCGTAAGAGTATTATTATCTTCAGCATTTCTGAATGGGCGTGGATAGAAATACCGGTATAACCCGACCAATCAAGATCACCCCCTCGTTAGTTCACCTGGCGTCGAAGGTGGCATGATGGAAGAGATGCCCTCAGTCTTTCCCTTCCTTTCAATCAGTCCGTCGTTTTCTGTGCCTTCTTAGCTCACCACATGTAGCAATGAAGATGGAGCAACCCGCTCGAATGCATGACCAGATTCTTTGTTGGGTGTTCCTGATAACGAATTCTGTATTTTCCATAGACAGGGGAGAGCGGAACTAACTCCAGGCAGGATCTCTCACTGCCACCGAGTCAGTCAGTGATGGCTCAGGGCGACCCCCTGCGGGTTTCCGAGACTGGAACCATTCGTTGATGGACAAAGAAAGCCCAGTCTTTCTCCCAAGGAGCTGCTGGTGGTTTTGAACTGCCAACCAGGCGGCTCGCAGCCCAGTGGGTAACCAGCATATTGCCAGGGCTCTGTGGCTCAGGGCAGGAAAGGGAACCTTATTTGTGTAGGGAAACAAAGGCTGTAGAGTTACTTCTCTACTGCCCTCCCTCCCGTCCTTGCCCCGCACCAACTTGGTGGCTGCTTCCCAGCAGGTGCCACACCCACGGTCTTTCATGCAGACCGAAGGAACCGGTGTCCCGCCTGTTGTTCTGGCTGTTGCGTCTGTCCAGCTCAGTGAGGGTTGTTCTCGGTCCTCTATCAAACATGGTGTTCTTTTCCACCAATGGATCTCTCCTGACGACATGGTCACTACAAGCCAGTTGAAATCTCTCCAGCCTCACGCTGAAAAAATATCTGGTGGTCCAAGATACGAGTATACTGTCCAAAGGGTGTAGCACAGCGGTTCTCAACCTGTGGGTCACGACCCCTTTGAGGGTCGAACGATTCGCCACAGTAGCAAAATTACAGCTAGGAAGTAGCAAAGAAAATACTTTTATGGTTGGAGGGTCACCACAACATGAGGCACTGTATTAAAGGGTCACGGCATTAGGAAGGTCGAGAACCACGGGTGTAGCAAGTTAAGACTGGTATTTCTGGGAGAGCCCAGCTACAAGGAATTCCATCAGCCCAAAATTATTTAAATCAATTTATTATTTCAATCTGCCTTTCATTCAAGCAACATTGAACTGCCTACTTGTTGCAGGCCCCCAAAATATACAGTGGTGAAGAACAAGACCTATTATCAAGGTGCTTACGGCCTCCTGGGAATAGCTGGCATGCAGACGGGCTGTGGCACAGGGGGTAGTACTAGTTATCATTGTTTGCACATGGAGAACGCACTGACTCCATGTCCCGGAGGCCGCTGGAACTGCTTCCAAAGGAAGGGCTAGTTTTACAGTGTAAGAGTAAGTCAAAAAGTATTGCTACCAAACCATAGATACCTTTATTAAATAAAAGTCTCAAACGATGAAGCTCTTCCTTTAGCTACATCACTTTCCATTTTCTAAAGACTTCTTTGTAGCAAGCCCCACATCCTTTGAGAAAATCTGCCCTTTAAACTCCAAAACGAACAAATGCACTGCATTGAGTCTAGACCTTGATGGGGCAGAGTAGACCTGCCCCCGTGCATTACCGAGACTGTAAGTCCTGACGGGCAGACAGCCTCATCTTTCTCTCATGGAGTGGTTGGGGGTTTGATTACCTCTGGAGAATTTCATTTTTAAAGTCCCCAGAACCTTCTGAGTTGATCTCTCTGCTTCGAATTTAACTGGTTCAGCAGAGCACCTCCCCCCCACCCCCCAGCCGCTGTTTAGATTGGACTTTTTTTTTTTTTTGGAAGGCACCCGAAGAAGACTACGTAAGACAAGTATATTAGTACAAGAACCTGTCTGCAGCCAACCACTGATCGCAGAGACATGTTTGAGCACATTTAATTTTGGAATAAACCTGTATGTGTATGAACAGAAACCCCAGTAGCAAAACTTAATGACTTCCTGCCATACGTCCCATTTTCTAGGAGTTTTCACTTACAGTAGCTCCCTGGTTGCTCCTAACACCCCTGTGGGCTAGCGAGGCCGCGCATGACTTGCCTTTCCCTCTCACTCTTTGGAGAGGGAGATGGGGAGGGTAGCAGAGTTGAGGCATCTGACGGCTGTACCGAGAGTAGTGACTGGGCTGGAACTACAATCCGAGGCTTGGACTGTGAGGTGACTGATGTGCATGTATGTTTGAGGAGGCCGTGAAAGTTGCGAATAGGAGACTAGAGGGCCCCGCATTGTGAAATCACTCTTTGACAATCTGGGAATGTGTCCCCTTCTCCCCTCCCCTTTCCCCACAAGATTGACTGCCAAGTTTAAGAAAGACGTGCAATGATCATTCCACATTCAGATTGCCCAAGCACAGCTGAGGAACACCCATTCACTTCAGGGGGAAAAAAAAAAAGCAAAAGCAAGCAAGCAACTTGAGAGGAGACGCTCACAGGACAGCTTTCCTAAATTTCATTCTCCCCTTCCTTTGTGAGCCTCCTCTCAAACAGTCATCGTTGGTAGCTTGAAGGTTTTGCAGGCTGCTCAGCTTGAGCTCAGCTAACTGTTATGAAACGTTAGGGGATTTTTTTGTTTGTTTGTTTTTTAACGGAAGCATACATCTTCTGACCCGAGCAGAAGCAGGTTTCTGGCTGCCGTGATCCGATCCACAGTTCAACTTCCCAGTCGCCCAGCTCAGACCAGACCTGCCCGCACTTGCTCTTTCCTGTGGTTGCCTCTATTATTACAAAGGCAACTTGTTGATGAGATGCCTACTTAAAGAGAGGTCGTTCGGAGATGTTTCTAGAAGGAGGAATGCTCTGGCTAGGGACAGGGTACAGGGAGTACAACTGCGCTCCCCACACCCCATTTCGGCATCGGATAGGCCAAGCTTAGTCTTGCAGGAAACCCGGATGTCAATGAACACGATTAAGGGCCGTTAGCCATTTCTGCGGGACGGATGAGAATTGAACAAGCTGTGGTGTAGGACACCTTCTAGGGTCTCTGCAGCACAGTGCCCCGGGCCGGCAAGAGAAACCCTGGATTGCGCAGAAACACTCCCACTACATGAGGAATGAGAGTTTGAAACACTGGATATACAAGCGGGCCCCTAGCAGGCAGCTGGGTGGTCCAAGAAGTAGTGTCCAAAGGGTGTAGCAAGTTCAGGCTGGTATTTCAGGATACCCAGTCGGATGGGTGGGGCCAGCAAGAAGGAATTCCAGGCCTCAGGCCAACTCAGAAGTCAGGCAGGGCCGGGGCTGGCATTCTGAGTTCTGTTTGGAGGGACAGGATCCCCTCCAGCTGGCAGTTGTGGGAGTAGTGTTCGGCCCTGGGAAAGGAGGCTCTGGTGGAGAGGATGGGGGCCCAGAGACACCCAACTAGGAGTTGACTGAGTTCACACAAGGTCCAAGAGCAGAGTGGGGAGTGGGGAATGGGGAGCTGAGTGCTCTGTGTGTGTGTGTGTGTGTGTGTGTGTGTGTGTAGAGCTGAGTGCTGTGGGGTGTGTGTGTGTGTGTGTGTGTATGGAGAGCTGAGTGCTGCGGGGTATGTATCTGTGTGGAGAGCTGAGTGCTGTGGGGGGGGTGTGTGTGTGTGTATGGAGAGCTGAGTGCTATGGGAAGTGTGTGTGTGTATGTGTATGGAGAGCTTGAGTGCTGTGGGGGTGTGTGTATATGGAAAGCTGAGTGCTATGGGGTGTGTGTGTATATGTGTGTGTGTATGGAGAGCTGAGTACTGTGGGGTGTGTATGTGTGTGTGG
>NW_022106471.1:5295732-5309544 GCF_000313985.2 Echinops telfairi | reverse complement strand
TGGTGTGGGGTGTGTGTGTGTGTGTGTGTGTGTGTGTGTGTGTGTGTGTAGAGCTGAGTGCTATGGGGTGTGTGTGTATATGTGTGTGTGTATGGAGAGCTGAGTGCTATGGTGTGTGTGTGTGTGTATGGAGAGCTGAGTACTACTGTGGGGTGTGTATTTGTGTGTGGAGAGCTGAATGCTGTGGGGTGTGTGGGGTGTGTGGGTTGTGTGTGTGTGGAGAGCTGAGTGCTATGGGGTGTGTGTGTATATGTGTGTGTGTATGGAGAGCTGAGTGCTGTGGGAGGTGTGTGTGTGTGTGTGTGTGTGTATGTGTGTGTAGAGCTGAGTGCTGTGGGAGGTGCGTGTATGTGTGTGGGGGGGCACCTTCCACAGCAGTTAACAGAGTGAATCCCAGACCCCGGGGAATGCTTCAGGTTCAGGTGGATCCAACCTGGATGCCCTGGATGCCTTTCCCTAGAGCAGTGCGCAGGAGTCCAGAAAGGGAAACAGGGACTGAGAAGCAGGGCGCCAGGGACACTGGGGTGGGGGGTGGGGTGGGGGAGGGTGTTTGGCTCAGCACCTTTTCTTTGGGAGAGAAGATCCTGGTCTTTGGGGGCTGAGAATAATTCATTGGATTCCATACCATTCTTTCTGAGCATCGCCACAAACCAACAAGCAGAACCCTCACTGCCAGGGAGGCTCATGCTGACCCTCTCGGGCAGGGTGGCACTGCCCAGTGTGACTGTTCACAGGCGTAGACAACGTCATCTTTCTCCCGGGAACAGCGGTTGGTCTCGGCCTTCATCTCAGATGTGGGTCGTGAGTGGGTCGTGAGTGGTTTCCGTCCCGTGGACGCGTGGGCTCCGCACGTGCAGGGGCTCCGCTCCGGCTGCTCTTTCACGCGGCTCCATGTCGGTCCTCCGCCCTGAGGGGGAGGGGAGGCCTTCCTTTCTTTGCTATGGAAATGGTGAGAAAAGGAAAAAGAAAAAAAAAATCAACTGGGGGTGGGGTGTTTCTCCGGCTGGCCACCTGCCCCCCTGCCCTTCTCGGCTGGATTTCCCAATTCCTTCGAGTGCGCGGCCGTCCGTTTGGGATTCCTGACCGCGAGGGGTGCTTGCAAAGCCCTCGGGGAGCTGCGGAGATGGGGCTGCGTGGGGCGCCTTCGCGTCCAGGGCCTGGGCCTTGGGGTCTGCTGGTGGCCCGTGGGGACAGGCCTCAGCCGCTGCCCGGAGCTTAGCGCGCGGCTCCACTTCCACCCGGGACCTGGGCCTTTCCCATCTGATCTCCTGCCTGCTTTCCTTTCTCCAGGCGAGCCAAACCCACTGAAAGACGGCCTCACGGGTTTTGGATTTTTAAAAAAATTCTTTTTTTGCAGTGTGGCTATTTGGGGCTTTACCAAGGATTGGTACCGACTTCCTCCCTCCTGGGCGTGCCTTTCTGGATCCGTAAACATCTGGTGCTTGTTTTCTTCCTCCTCAAGACTGGTTTTTCATACTTGGTCCCCCCCACTGTTTCTCACTAAGGTGCACTGTCACGCCATGCAGGCGACCTCTGTTTCTTTTCTTTCTTGGACTTCGGCCAGCGTTTCTGAGGTCCACACCATGGGTCAGGCTTTGTGCCCACGGCTGACAGCCTGCGGCCTTTCTAGAGGCGGTCTGAGGGGTGCTGCAGCGTTGGCATATCATCGGAAGCACTGTCGCTGCCACCCCAAACTGCTCCCACAAGACCGGGAAGACCTGCCCCCGTGGGCTTCTGAGACTGGCTCTTTACGGAGTAGAGAGCCTTCACTTTCTCCCATAGAGCCAGCTGGCGGTTTCTAACTGCTGACCTTGTAGTTAACAGCTCCACTCGGAACCCACTCTGCGACCAGGGATCCTTCATCGAATGTAGTGGGGTCCTTTGGAGACCACAGTGGGCATGTGGTTAGGAGTGTGGGTTTGCCTCAGGCCCGAGTTCAGATCCACAATGACCTCTATTTCTCTATCTGTGCAATAAAACCACAGAAGGGATTACCTAGATAATTCGGACAAACACTTAGCTAGATACACCAGCTGCATGCAGCCTGGAAACCAAAGCCAAGCCATCTTCGAACCCAAAGCCAAAGCCATCGTCGCCCGGGAAGACAGAGCAGAGCTGGGTCAGAAGATTTCCAAGTCTCTGTCTTTCTCCTTCAGAGAGGAACCTTGGACCTTTCGGTTAAGAGCCTAACCAAAACCGACAGTGCCACCAGGGGTCACCATTAAAACTCCCTACCTGCAAATCGATTCCCGCATATAGCCAACCTTACAGGACAGAGTTTTCAAATCTTTATGGACGTAGACCGCCTTATCTGTTTCTCATGGAGTGAGCGAGCAGCTGGTGGGTTTGAACCACTGACTTTATTTAAGGTTAGCAGCTCAGGACGGCTCGGTGCATGGCCCAGTACACCATCCGCTCTCCCGTCCAGGACTCTTTGTACTTAACAGTAAATATGAGTTATTTTTATTAACTGTTATGGAAAAATCCATGACAAATGAATGAAGGCTTTTAAAACAAATAGTTATAGAGATTTTGCCTTTTTTTAACCTTGATAAATTTTAATTCTATGGTTTTTATGAGGATTAAGTAACTGAGGATAAGTGCCAAGCATGGTTTTAGGTACCTAGTAAGTGCTCAGTAAGTGCTACTTTTTATTATGGCTGTTATCCTAAGAATTAAACAAGAGATGAACTATAATTGAAAATTCATGCTGGTTTTATTTTTTCAGTCATGTCTTACTTTTTCTGGACCTTAAAAACGTTTTCTTAGACCATGTAGCTTTCTTTCTTCCATATTAGTAAAGCAATACTCAACGTGGCTGTTAACAACTGCCACAGAAATATTATTCAGAGTGAAAAAAAACCAAGAGCTGGTATTTCACAAATTGCTTTACAGCGTGGCACCACCCACTGATAGCTGCCAGGCTTATATGGTTTACATAGCACTCGGCTTGACGGCAGTGTCTGAGGGTTGGCCCATTCCTTTTCATGCTGAAACACACCACGCTCCAAATTACTTCAGGGTTTTCCTTGGAGAACAAGGGGTGGGGGCAAGAAAAAGAAAAGGATATACAATGGTTAAAAATGGGAGAAGGATGTAGATCTCTGGGGGAAATGTTGCCACTCCGTGGGAGAAAGATGAGGCTTTCTACTCCTATAAATAGGTACAGTCTTGGAAACCCACAGGGCAGTTCTTTGCTGTTCTATAAGATCGCTGTGGGTCAGAATTGGCTCCAGGGCAGTGAGGGATTGAGGATATGATGGAGCAGATGGAGAGAGATGACAAGCGTGACGATGGTCATTTCCCGGTATCAGGTGAGGAATAAATGTCTTGGTAGACCTGTCCAGTAGGCCTCAGGCTGCCAAATCCAAAATCGATGGTTCAAACCTGCCAGGCACTTGGTAGGAGAAAGAGAAGGCTGTCTGGTCCTGTAAAGACTTACAGCCTCAGAAACGATAGAAGGTCTCTGTGAGTCAGAATTGACTGGATGACTGTGGGTTCAAAGAAAGCATTAAGCAACAAAATAATAACCTTGAGAACTAATATCAACAGAGCTAAGCCAGGTGACATGCTAAGCATTTTTATGCAACTTACCTTCTCAAGAACTCTACAGGGTCAATCCTATGACCACGCTCACTTTTCTCAGAGGGCTTAGTCAGAGGTTTGGAGAGGCTAAAGAACTCACCCAGGGTCGCCAGGCTCTTAAGTGGTGAAGATGGGATTTAAATGGAGCCAGACAATCCGACTCCAGAGGCTCAACTATTCTCTTATAATATCTCCAGTGAAGGAGACAGAGGGGCGAGAGGGCCAGGGCTGAACAACTAACGGAGAGCGAGATGCCCCAATGTGAGACATCCTGATTGGCTTTGCTATGTCTTAGAGATGACCAGATGGTCTTACACTCACCATGAGGAACCCAACAGCCTTTCCCAACCTAGCCCCGCAGGTGCAGGTACGCTCTTCGATGCTTGGCGTGACAAAGGCTGTCTGCATCCTCTGCTTTAGCTAGGCGTCTCAGGCCCTAGCACACTGTCCACCTTGTTGGTGACCGCGATAGCGCCATCTCTGATTTGTGGCAACCTCCGGCTGTGCAGAGTCCAACTTCTCCAGGGAGCTGTGGCTCCTGTGACCTTTTGGAAGCAGGTTGCCAGGCCTGCCTTCTGAGGTGGGTCCAAACCACCACAACCTTTTGGTTAACAGTAGAGAGCTTCACCACCGAGTCACCCAGACCAAACCCACCTCCCTGCCATCGCGCCCATGCCGACTCATCGTGACCCTGGACTCCCCCTGCGGGTCTCCGAGACTATAACTGGTTACTGGAGTCGAAAGAAAGCCCTGTCTTTCTCCCACTCAGCCATCCAGGGACTCCCTCGCATGTCTGTAGGGATGCTTTCTCCGTTCTCTGCCCCTGTGGGCTGCCTGCTGCACCCAATTGACCCTTTGGATCTCTGCTCAAGCACTTCCCGCTAAGTCAATTTCCTTTGTTTCACATCCTCCTAGATCGATATTTCTCCCTGCACGACTATGTGCCTCCAGAACCTTGCTAAGACTCAGTGTGGTCCTTGGACCTGCTGTTTCAGCAGCTCCTGGGAGCTGGCTACAGATGTAGAAGCCAGGGCTACGACTGCCCCTCCAGGATCCAGATGTGCAGTTTAACAAGATCCCACGTGTTTGTTGGCACACAAATGTTGGAGCAGCACTGATTGAGGGAGTTAGTGTTGCCCTTAAGATGCCACCAACATGGACTCACCACTTTGCAAAGTGTGCTCACTGCAAACACAGACAGGCAAGGATGTGCCCCTAGTTAACCCAGGGACCAGAAGAGCCTGGTGGCAGAGTGGATTACACGTTGGGCTGCTAATGGTAAGGCCAGTTAGAAGCTACCTGCAACTCCTTGGGAGAAACATGACGCTTTCTATTCCAGTTAAAGAGTTACAGTCCCAGAGACCCACAGGGTCAATTCTACGCTGTCCTACAGGGTGGCTACGAGTTAGAATCAGCTCGCTGTCCGTGAGTTGTTGCTGTTTGAATAGTCACTGAGCGAGAGGCGCGTGCATGCTGCAAATCTACAGAAGAACTCGGGGCCGCGGATAGTCAAGGGAGGGAAGGAGAGGCGCAGTGTCAGACACAGGCTAGAAAGTCTTCAACCCTTTCTTTCGGAAGCAGTTCGATATTTCAATTACTTGCTTTGCAATAGAATGAAAATGCTGCCCCTCCCCCAGCCCCCCCCCCTCCGTCTTTCTTGTCCATTTCCCTTCTCCCTACACGTAGTGATTACGTGTTGGAATTCTCAACTTCCGTGACACACCTTAACCCCAAACACCCTGGTCAGCCAATGGAGGCTTGCATGTGACTGTAGTGCTGAACAGACCGCTTTCTGCAAGGCTTCCGGACTAGGGAAGCCTAGAAAGAAAGACCAGGCTGTCTACTTAGGAAAACATAGTCGGGGGAGATCCCAGGAGCCACAACGGAAACAGTACATGACTGCCACAAGTCAAAGGCTGAGTACACACCAGGACAGGGCTGCGGACTTCCTCTCTCTTCATTCCCCCAAAGGCTTGCCACACAGAGGTCAAAATCAAATGCCACCCGGAGTAGAAATATCCGCGAGGGATGAAAAGAAGAGCGCCCCAAAGAGACTATTCCCAGAAAGCGAGGGGAAGCCTGAGAGTGAACAGCTACATTTTAGGAAGTTTAATGAACCAATCACAGCCCTCATTTTGTAAGGCATCCAGTCCCTGTAAGCACAAGGACCAGCGATGTTACCCTGGTTTCTCTGGTATCATTTGAGAATCCGGTCATCCAGATGAACAAAGGAACCCTGCTGGCACCGTGGCTGCTCTTCGGGCCACAAGGTCAGCAGTTCACAACCCCTGGCTGGAGAACGATGAGGTTCTCTAGCCCCTGAAGCTCTGTACAGTCTCAGAAACCCACGGGGGCAGTTTTCCTCCGTCCTGTAGTGCACTGTGAGTTGGAATCAACTCAAGGGCTGTGAGTTTGGGTTTGGGTTTTGAGATGAACAAAACTCTACTTGTTTCAGATTAACAACTAGGGGCACGTTTGAATGACAGTGTTTCCAGACTGCGCACACACGGAATCATGTCTGATGATAACAAGCGTTTTCTTTATGGTTGGACATCATTAGGCACAAGAGTTATGGCATCATGCTGTATATTTGCCCGACATCCTTCGTATTTTAATTTCCCAACTAGATGTCGCTTCTTAGATTCTCAATTTTGCCTTTTTGCAGTTTTATACTTCCACAAAACTCCCAGCCTGTAAACTAGGAGGCAGTGGAGTAGAGGCATAAACCTTTGAGAATTGCATCTGAAGTGAGCGTTCCTATTTGCTAACGGAGGGTCTTTGACTCTTTCTCTGTATGTCAGTTTAACTGCATACTAAAATCTTCCAGTCCAGTGGTTCTCAAACGGGGCTATATCTTAAAATCAACTGGGAGCTTAAAAAATCCCTAATGCCTTGGTCTCGTCCTTCAAAGTATTAATTTAATTGGAATTGGGTGAAACACAGGCCTTAATATTAGTACAAGCTCCCCCAGGGGATGCCCTGTGTAGCCAAAAATGAGAACCATTGTTTTGAATCTGGATGTTGGAGGAAAAAAAATTTTTTTTAATCCTACTTGACAAGCACATTGTGCATAATTGTGTTTGCTGGAAAATTGATGTCTTGGCTGAATGGGACTATCCTGGCTGGGGAAAAGTATCTACGTAGACACATAGACACAATACGAATGTACACATGCAGGATGCTGGGAACTTTCAAAAATAAGTTTTCTGGCCAGCATTTGGAGACACCACAAAAGGAAGCGATGCCTGTGTGTTTGCCTGCATGTAAAGTGCAGCCTTTCTTTTCTTAGGTAGAAGACCCGTTGTCATGATTATTTCAACTGCATGACCACTCGTGAACGCACTTCACATCTCTCTGCGGGAGGGGGTGGCGTGGATCAAGTAATGGCCTCACCATGCAGCACTAAGACCACTTTCAAAAACAGGCCAGGTCATAGTTTCTTTCTGGGCTGTTGGTTCAAAGTGAAAACTTGGGACTTTTGCACTGCTTGACCTTTGCGATTGCAAATGTATTTTCTTTTCATAGAGAAAGGTGTGCATGCGGGGTGGAGTGGGAGGTGTTCCATTTTGCGTGATTTACCTTTAATGTCAATGCCGACCTTTCGTGGCATCTTGCAAAGTAGTCACAACCTGAAATGTCTAAGACTGTGTTAAGAAATTGTGCTGGTTTTGCAGGGATTTTCCATGGTGTTCCGTCGTTTAAAAATGCTGAATGGATAAAGAATGAGTAAAATCTGATTTGGTTTGGGGTCCCCCCCCCTTTCTCTTTCCTAGTCATCCTGGCTGTCTGTCCTCTATGTGTAGGCAACTAATTTGTGGTTGTTCCCTGCGGGGAAATCAAGTCAAAAAGTCACGTTGAATTCCTAGAAAGAGGTATTCCTACTGAAAAACAAAATGACAACTCAAGGGGGGAAAAAAAACAGAAAGATGGAAACTTGATCCAAGTTCTTGGTGTATCTTGTGCCTGTTTGTGACCTTCTACATGTGTGAGCATTCACATAAAAGACATCTTAATACAACGAAGCTAAATACGAACAACCAGTGACTCCTACTGGACACTCAGTATCTTTATTGAATGCCATCCGATGTACACGACATTTTTGGCAAAGCTATCTTGCCTGCTCTTAAAAATTCAGTTAATATTTTCTCTCTGGGCTTTGGTTATTGAGCTCGTTTCTTTCCCAATTTTCACCCTGTTTTAAGTCTTAGAAAATATTCGCGCTGACAGTGAAGAAGCATCAAGTGATCGAAACTTAATTGAATGCGATGTTAATAGGAAAGAAATTATTCCAAAGGTATTTCAACAGGCCGGCAGTCCCTGACTTGCAAACACTCAAATGATGAATGACCCACATCCACACATACGTGTTCCACCCGGAAGCCCTCCTCCTGCTCTCACTGCATCACGTCCCCAGAGCCCATCTTCCCACCCTGACTGAGTGGACCACGTAGAAATGCCTGGCGCCCCATATCTAGGCAGGAGTCCACCTGGGTGGGGTCCGGTAAGGGCACGTCGTGGTCAGTTTGGGAATCTGACATTGAGCTATGCCAGAAGATATTGGTTGATTAAACAAAAAAGAAAGAAAAATATACCAATGACTCTATTTAAAGAAATCCTTACTTATTTTTCTTCCTGAAATCCTTCCATTTAGAAATTCATTTGCATTAGCAAATCTTTTTAAGGACAAACTTCCTGGAAGGAGGGGCGGTGGCAGTTGTCACTTATGTGTATTCTGTTTTATCTGGTTGCTCTCTACTGAGAGACGAACTTTTTTTTTTTTTTTTGATTGTTGGGAAATGGTGAGGTCATTTTAGAACAAAAAGAAAATCCCACTGAGAGTCTAAAGGAATATCCCTGCGGGTGACTAGGGATATTTTCAGGGCATTGGAATTGGATAGAGTGCTGAAACTCCAGGAGAGGCATAAGAAAGAGAACTCTGAAAATGCTAAGTACCTCTGGTGGCAGTGTGGATGAAACATTGGACTGCCAACTGGAAGATGGGTGGTTTGAACCCACCAGCCGATCTGTGGGAGAAAGATGAAGCAATCTGTTTCCTTAAATATGTAGAGGCTCAGAAACCCTATGGAGGGCACTTCTGGTCTACTCTATAGGGTCATCATGAGTCTTCATCAACTTGATGGCAGAGAGCTTAAAAGCAAGGACACATAATTTAATGTTTCCCTGGGTTTCCGGTGAAGAGGGATATGAGAAGTGACTGAAATACTTCCTCATTCTTGGTCTCTGTGACTTCCTGCACCTAGCGCTCACATACCACTAGGGACTTCATTCCCTCAGGGAATTACTGGGGCTTTGAGGGACTAGCCTTGGAACCTAACTTGCTTCTGGGTGAAGATATGTTCCAGTGTCCGAGGAACTGATTTACAGAGTAGCTTCCAGAATGTCATCTGTACCTACATTGGGGTCTTTCTGCTTGGACTCATTGCCTTCCCATGGGCCCTCACTTTTCACTCTTCAATTGGAATCAGGGGATTCCTTAGGTTTAACTAGAAAGAGGCACTGGGGAGCCAGTCCTTATTTGACAGTATTTCTATCTTTCTTACCAGGACATGCAATGGGGGGGATACTGATGACTCCATCCATACCCTCAAGGGTCTTGACGCTTAGAACTCTAGACCTAACCCCACCCCCTAGGCCTGGTGTGGTCTTGCTTCATTAACGACTCCTGCCCCACTGGGCCTTGCATTCCCAGGCTACAACTTCATGCTTGTGTCTTGCATCCTCTAGTCACACAGGGCCTTTGCACATGCTATCTCTGCTACATGAAATACTTTCTGCCCATTTGGACAAGGAGCCCTGTTGGTGGGAGGGGCTGGTAGCCACACAGTCGGCAGCCAGAGTCTACCAGCCAGAAGAAAGAGGAGACTTTCTGCTCCCATGAAGACTTCTGGCCTCGGAAACCCTCGGGGGCAGTTGTACTCTGTCGTGTGGGGTCACTGTGAGTCGGAGCTGACTCAATTGCAGTGGGTTTTACTATACCCAGCCACCCTTTCCTCCCCTTCAGATCCACGGGTGCCTTAAGTCAATTAATTCCCTCTACTTCATACACGATACTCTACATTGATTATTTCTCCCTGAGTATGTGCCTCCTTTTATAACTGGATATTTATTCCAGTTCTTATTTTGTTTAGCATCGGTGTGCACGGTAACACGTAAGCCACGAGCATATGGACTCTTTCTGATGGGGTTTAGTGTTGAAGTCCCACTGGTTGGCATAGTGATTGGCACTTAGTCGGAATCCCATTACTTTTTGAAAATGATTGATCAGAGTGACTGCTCATGCAAAAGATGGTGCGACAGACACAGGGCTCAGTTTTCAATGCTTCTTCCGACTCCTTAGAAAAGGAAGAGTCAGATCCTAGGAGAAGGTACTGAGTGGCAGGGCTCCGGGCCCTGAGTCTGCACTTCTCCCCATTTGGGTCTCTGGGATGTCAGGAACCCACTAAGCTCCCAGTAAGGCCTTGAGCTCACCCCGCAGTGGTTCACCATTAACGATGCCGCATCACCACCCAGCAATCCTGAATTCAACAGCAGAGAAACATCTCGATGGAGGCCCATCTCTGTGGAGAGACCCTTAGGGGGCACATCTAGGCAGGCCACGCAATACATGAGATGAGTGTGTGTATTTGGAGGCTTGGTTTTGAACCTTCGCCCCCATGCTCTTGGCCACCAGCTTTTCATTAAGGCCTTCGTGTGTCTGCACTGCAGGGCATGTGTTGGGCCCCTGGCTGGACTTGGCATTGTTCTGGCAGGTGGCCACCTGTAACTCCTCAGAGTGATTTCCAAAGGAACCGCCTGAGAATCTTCAGGAAAGCCGTGAGAGGCCAAGTGTGTGGAGCGCGCTTTTTAGTTCTCTTGTTCAAACAGGAGCCACTTTGACATGAGAACAAGGAAACCTTAAACTCCAAAGGATGGAGAAAGAGATAAAAGGGAGGGGAGGGAGTTAGCGAAACCTTTACTAAAGTTAAACTTATATGTTAATCACACATAACTATGTAACTTGGGGATATACGAAGGAAGGATGCTGTGTTTCTAATGTCTACTACGCCATAAAGAATCACATTTCTGTGTCTTTCTTCTCGCTCCCAGAATCCTTTCGAAGGGATCCTGGGTAATGTTTCGGCCTGTATGCTAGCATGAGTCACTCCGGTCTTCAGATTACCTGTCCCTGGAAAACTGCTGAGGTTGAGAGACGGTGTGGACAGTACTGGGGGAGAGACTGTGGGAAAAGCCGATACATGAATTTGGCAAACTCAGAAGAAGAAGAAATCCAGACTTCTAGAGTTTTAGATTTAGCACCAGATGTTTCGGGGATGGGTCTGGAGTCTGAAGTCAGGGTCAACTTGTGTGCTTAGAGACAATTGTGTGTCTTCTTAGCATACCATAGTTATTCTATGGTATACCTGGGGGTGTGGTGGGGGTGGGCAGGGATCATTAATCCACGGTGGGGAGGGGGCGTGGTGATGCCGAAGGAAACATATAGCTTCTGCTGGATTTTTTTTTCTGCTGGATTTTTTAAAAGATGCACTCAGGAGAAAGGCACGAGCAGCAAGAATTTTTACGAGGTAGATAGTTTTACATTCTCCTTGTCGGAAGTAGCGGGGTATTTCTGAATGGCTACGGCAAATGAGAGAGAACTCTGATAACTTAGCTGTTGGTTCGCCCTTTATCCTAGAGGAGCTTCAAGGAAACCACCCAACTGCGGTGGATGTATTTCTTCCCGGCTACAGGGAATGCTTTTTGGCAGTTGTATTAGTCTGGGTACTTTGGAGAAACAAATCCACGGCGACTCACGTATAAGAGAGTTTTATGTAAAGAAAAGGTGCATCATGAAAACATCCCAACCCAATGCTGCCCAAGCCCACAAGTCCAACATTAACCCATTGACCCAACACCAGTCCGCAAAGTCCTCCACCTCACAAAACAGAGGCAATGATGCCGACTGCAGGAGGAAAGCTGAGTCCGTGAACGTGTAAGCATCTCAGCACTGGCAGGGGTCTCCACACGGCTGCTCCAGCACCCAGGGCTGCATTGGGATAGATCCATGCGGCTTCTCCTTGGGGATGTCTTGGAGGAAGTCAATCTTGCAAGCTGAAGCAGGGAACTGCTAAGGCAGCTGCACCCGATACAACCATCACAAAACAAGAGCCCCGAGAGCTCGAAAGGCGAGGCTTCACTACCCATTTATCCCTCCGCCTTTCAACCAGCACCACATGTGATTATCGGCCAGGCTGGCACAATTAACTAACTCAGCAGTTGACTGAATTTCTTTGCTGGGTGTTTTTCAAAAGTTTACTTTTAGTTCATGTGTCAAAAGGAAGCGTTAAGGCTAGAAATTGGGAGAGGGCTTTCTCTGTGCAGTGGGGACAAATGCATTCACTTCTTTCATCAAGGGCCATGAACAAGCTTCTGCAATGGGCAGCATTGGGGTTGGAAATGAGGAAGAGCATGTCCAGGGCTCTGCTTCCAGGCAGTCAATCCCCACACAACCCAACCCTCCTGTTAAGAATACAGTGTGGCTTCAGATAGAAGCATGGCTGGGGAGCAAAAATCACTCAGGGGTGAAGACCAGGAGTCACTACCTGCTTTTTAAAAAGAAAGCTCAACTAAACTAAGCCCACTGGCTTCGAACTCATGGTGTCACAGAGCAGAGCTGCCTCAACCAGGTTTTCTTGCCGGCCCTCTTTACGGAAGCAGGCCACCAGCCTTTGCTTCCAAGGTGGGAGGATTAGAACCTCCAGCCTCAGAGGGAGCAGCTGGTGGCAAATCATTGGACCACCCAGGGCCCTCTAAGCCAGCCAGTAGTTGAGTCTCATAGAAGATGGCAGTTGAGCTGAGCCTTAAAGGTTACTCAGGAGCTTGCTTTGTTGTTGGGGGAGGGGAAGGGGCGGGGACGATGCCACAGGGAAAGAGATGGGCATCGGAAAATGCAGAGGCGTGAGCACACTGTGTGTGCAGTGAGAACTTCAAGTTGACTCCCGAGACCGGTGGCGGGCAGTGAGTGAAGGAGCACGTGGGGCGGGGCAGGGATACACCCAGGAGAGGACTCGTCAGACCTCTCAGGCCAGGCTGAAAAGTGTGACCTTTCTCCCGAGGCAGGGGGATGGCTGGCCACTGAAGGATTGCAAGTGCTAAGGTTATACGATCAAATATGTGCTTTTGAAAGTCCATTCTGGCAGCTCGTATGCATTCTAAATGAAGACAAAACAACAGAACACCCATTTAATCCACTCCAAGTCATCTAGGCTGGTTCCTGAGGCAGGGCCATCTTTCATTCTTATCACGTCGTCTCTTAAAGTAACCCAGAAACATCATCCCTTTGACAACAGCCTAAGTAGATGCAGCCATGACCTGGAAGCGTGGGCTTGGGGTTGTTTTTACCTTTGTGCTAACTATCCTAGACTTCAGATGTTCAGATAACTCTACAACTAAGGAAGCTGCTTCATGATATGGGGTGTTTGTGCCTGCAGGCACTGGGAAGGCTGGGGTGTCGTTATTTAAAGGGAGACTCCCCTTCTCTTGTGCAAACATGCTGTGAGAGGCAACGAGAGAGAGAGAGAGAGAGAGAGAGAGAGAGAGAGAGAGAGAGAGAGAGAGAAGAGGAGAGGGGAGAGCTCTACAGTTCTGCTTTCGTTTGGCTGCATATCAGAATATCCTTCAATATTTCTAACCTGGATGAAAATTTAGCCACCTTACAAAGTGAACTAGGCGTTCGTAAGAGAGCTTTGGCCAGCTAGACAACTTTAAGGCGCCCTGAAGGCCCTCTGGTGGCACTGTGGGTTAAGTCCACAGTGGACTGTGAACTACAAGGGCAGCTTTCAAACCCACTAGTCACTGTTGGGGAACAGTTGAGGTTGTCTTCTCCCATAAAGACCAACGGTCTCCGAAACCTCGTGAAGGAGTGGTGCTCCATTCTGTGGGTCACTCTGACTCGGGATTGACTCTACGGAAATGATTTTGAGAAGCCCAATCGATGGTTAATCGTTTGGCTGCTCACCAAAAGGTGGGCAGTTCAAACCCATCCAATAGCTCCATGGGAGAAAGACCTGTCTACTTGTCCCTGGAGAAACACTAGCCTAGAAAACCTTAGGAGGATCCTGTTCTACCATCTCCCACAACCACAACAAGAACACACTAGAGTAGAGGAGTACTGGAAGATTTAACTACAATCGGCCGGGTGTGTTGGAGTCGAGGCACACTGGGGGGGGG
>NW_022106471.1:5281398-5295632 GCF_000313985.2 Echinops telfairi | reverse complement strand
CAGCGGTTCTCAATCTGTGGGTCACCACCCCTATGGGGGTCAAACCCGATTCATAGCCGTAGCAAAATGACAGTGATGAAGTAGCAATGAAAATCATGTTATGGCTGGGGGATCACCACCACATGAGGAACTGTATGAAAGGGTCACACAGCAGGAGGAAGGTCGAGAACCGCTGCTCTAGACGGAAACGCTGGACAAGGAGACTCGGAGAAGCTAATGGGAGGACACAGCCCGAAAGGACGGTGTGTCCAGACACAATTGTACATGAAAATGGTCTTGAAGCTGAGGTGGCTTCTAGCAAAACAAGAGGGTCCACAACCTTGCACGTCCGTCTGCCCTGGCGGTTGAAAGCTCAGAGCCCTAATTAGGAGTGGTGCCTTCCCGACAGAAAGAGCTCTCTGAGGGACAACCCACTTCATGCCTACCTGATGGCACAGAGGCTGGCTGGTCCCTTCCCTAGGGATGGAAATTATAGGGCGCCTTTGGGTTTTGTTTTGGCCTCACTCCTGGATAGGTTTTGGGGAATGGCAGTGTCGGGGAGAGAGGGAGAGAGGAGAGAGAGAAAAATGGGAGCGGGGCTTTGACCTGCCCCAGTGGCCCCCCTGCTGACATGGTCAGTCTGACCCATTGAACGTCCTGAATCCGATAAATGCCGCTTTATCCTGCCTTGAAAGGCACGGAGTAGCCTGCCTCAATGCCCGGGCATGCTTAAATAGACGACTTGGAATGTTTGAGCCCAGCGTGTTTGAAATCCGAGCTCTCGGACAGCCTGGGAGCTGCCCCAGGTCACCTGCCTCGCTCCGTGGGGACAGGCCCAGGTCGCACAAGAAATTGTCCACAGACGAATTGTAGTACAAATTCCTTTCTTTGTTGGTTGGCCTCTTTCACTAGACCATGGCCTATAAAAGTTTGTAAAAACAATTCTTAAATATTATTTGAAAGGGCAAATGGGCCACGCTGAAAGATTTGACAGTTTGACATATAGTGCACGGTTTTGATAGCCCGGAAACGGGAACGTGTGGCCACCATTCTCCTCCTGCTTGTTAGAAAGAAGCCTCGCTGGCGTTTCTTAAATAGTGTCTTGTTGCCCGCCAGAGTTCCCCTGCTCCTGGCCCGCTGACAGGGAAGGAGCCTGCTCCAGTGATCTGAAATCCTTTTAGACTAATTTGTGAGCGACCAGGCAAACAGCTAGCACCTTTGAATCCAGCATCCAGAAAGCACCCAGCCAGGTATGGCCAATTAAGGTGCTGTTTGGTTAATCATAGCAAAGCAGATAGCTTTGAAACCTTCTGATGGGCCCCGCTGGTACCTAGAGAGAGAGGCACCCAGAGTCTCACTTCCGTGAGGGGAAAAGAGAGGTTTGAGCAGCCATGTCTCATCAGAGCAGGGTGGTGGCAGGGAGTGGATTGCTGCATTAGAATGTTGCATATGGGCAGCGTGGCAGCGCTCGTACCCGTTGGCTGCCTCTGCATAGCCAAAGGCCATTTCCAGGAGACTCTGGCCCCTCAGTCACTGGCCTGCTAGTTAATTGCCACATGGACTTCATGACACATGGGCAGATAATATGACATTTTCTGTTTCTGTCACTAGCAAACGCCACAACGTTGCTTGCACTAGTTGCTAAGAAGCTGTCAGAAACCATTAGCAGTTGGCTCAAGTTGCCCTATGGCCTTTCCTCGTAGCATCAGCAAAAACGAGCATAAATCACCCACAGGAGCCTACTGCTCTCCTAATGAGGCTGTAAGCTTGTTTATGGACTAGCATCATTTTTATGATTATTTCCACCTTTTCAGTTTGCCTTCATTTGGCGGCAGGAGAAGTCAGCTCCGGGAAAGAAGCCACGGCCGACGTTGTACAAGTGGGGTGGAGAGGTGCGGCCGGCTGCCGTGTGGTCGCCTGGTGGTTCTCCAAGTTTGTTTAGTGATCTTAAAAAAAAAAAAAAGGGAAATAAATCCTCCGGAGGCCGCAGAGAGGTGACTATCAAATTGCAGGGTGCCTGGCGATGCCACAGGCACAATTGACCATTTAGACCCTCCTCTGGAGCTGGAGACGGCGAGAGATCAATTTTCAATTTCAGAAAGTGGAAGAGGTTAAACAATTTATTAAAATCTACGAAAGTGTTTGCTTTTAGAATGGCCTGTTATATTATGCTCTTCTCCTTCCCCATCTTCTCCATTTCCCTAACTTGTGTCGGAAAGGAGCAGCGTTTATTGTTTTAGGCTTTTCTGAACATGCACCAGTATTTACACTGGATTGAAAGCATTTGCTTCCAATGAAAATCTTGTCTTAGATTACAACCCAGCAGTGTAATTTCCCTCCCAGATGGGAGGAAAGTAGCTGTATTTGCCTAAAAACAGTAGGAAGAACAAACTGTGCATTAAGCCAAGGCTGTTTTTGGCTTGAGCTAATGATGTAACAGAAACCTTTTATTCGGGAGAGGTCACTGCCAGGGACTGAAGGGGGTGATCTGGCTGTTGCTTGAAAGGTTTCTCCATTGTATCTACATAAGTCTTCACTTAAAAAATTCTGTTCCTAATGCTTCTGCTTTCAAACAGCAGAAATAAACAGGAAAGGCTCTGGTGAGTGTTACACATGGAATGCAGAAAGCCTCCCTCTCCTAATGGAGTCTCTAATTCAGGTGCCCTGCAGGCACCCTTTCAGGGATTCTTTTGCCTGAGGCCATAGGAAGCTCAGGCTGCTTTAAGGCCTTGATTATCTATTGATGCACAAAGCTGGGAAAAAGTCATCTCTGCTGGATTACAGTAGATATTTCCATAAATTATCAATGAATTCTCTTCCAGGCAGGCACTAGGCATTGCCTGCTAAATTAATCTGAAGGGGTTTTCGAGATGGATAGAAAGGGCATCCTCCCCCTACCCCCCTGCTTTTTTTTGTTTAAGTGGAAAACAATCGTGGGGAAGTGAAAAACAGTGCCATTAGGGTGGAGGCTTTTTATTTTTATATTATCAATGATGGAGTAATCGGTTGCTTTGCCTTGGTTACCTTTTGCCTATTGAAAGTTGATCAGCCCAGTGAAATTTTCAATGCCGCCCAGTTGTTTTCTCATGTTTCTTTAATGAATTGTTATTTTATATGGTGGATTGCTTCTCGGAATAAAGAGCCTCTTTAAATACTGGACTTTCAAAGAATTTATTAGGCAAATCCACCGGGACTCCAGGAAAAGCACTTGGTTAGGCAAATGAAGCATGTGACCGGGTAGACGGAGCTCTGACCTGGGAATCTAGGTGCCTGGTCCAGCGCTCACACTGGGGGCTCCATCCAGGTCAGATCGACCTTGGACAAGTCATGGCAACATTGTCCCCCTTGACACAATGGGAGCGTTGGCATTGTAGGTCTCCAGGAGCCTTGCCAGCTGGAAGACAGCTACAGTCTGGGGCAGCTTCACTAAAAGACATGGATTTTAAGTAACGTGTTAAATTGTAAACTCATGAACGTGTAACCTCGGAGAAGGTCTGCAGAAGTTTTGTATTTGTGGCAGGACAGCAGTATTCTAGACATGTTTAAAGGAGCCCTCTCCTTCCTCCTCCAGTGAAGTTTCAAAACTTTCCTTTAAGGCCAGCCAAGGCAATTTGGAAATGACTTTCTTTTTTATGGGGAGAGGGGAGTATCCTCAGGGATCTACAAAGAATAATTGATTGATTACAACATAACAACGGTGGATTGGACTGGAATAACTGAAGTCAAGATAGAGAACTGTTTTTATCCACATGAAATTCAGGCAATGCAGCAACTCATGAGGCAGCATCTATCAATCTAAGACTAGTTCCTTGGGGTGCAATGGATAAGCATGGAGGTCCCTAAGACAAAGGTTGGTGGTTCAAATCTGTTCAGATTACAGCCAAGCAAGTCTGGGTCCCTTCTAGTGCATCAGGGGGTGGTCATTAGGGATCAGACACTAACAACTGCATGTTCTAGTGCACAGTTGCCGAGATGCTGTCTTACCAAAGTTTGGGGTCTGCTGGGCCATGTAGGTTGCTCTCTAATAAATTCTTTAATCCATGGGTGATAGGGGGCATTTGTTACCTCACTGGTAATCCTTGAGTGCTAGACAGCACTTCCTTGGGGTCTCAGATTTAGCTGCCCACTTCTAAAAGCCAGTAGCTTCCGCAGAGAGCTAGAGTACCATCCTGGGGCTCACAGCAGACGGCCTTTGCTAGACATGAGGTTACTTGTGGAAGGACTGGGCTCTTTGCTCCCAGAAGAGTTACAGTCTAGGAAAGCCCAGGGACAGCTTGACCCCTGCCTTGTAGGGTCACTATGGATTGGCATAGACTCGAGGGTGGTGAGTGAGTCATTTCTTTAGTGTAGTGAATTTAGACCAATGTTGTTTTCCCTTTTGCATTCCGTGCCAATGCCAAAAATGGAATGCGAATTCCATTTGTAACTGGTGACTTGACTTTGGATAGGATGACTATTTGAGAAGCTGGAGTGTCATGTTTTTCACATTTTTAATACGGCATGATAAAAGAATTACTATGGCTTTTATTTTCTGGTGTCCTGGAGCAAATTTTTTTTTCGAGAGGAAACAAGTCAAATTTCATAATAAGAATCAGCAGGAAAATCACATGCAATATTCAGGGATAGCGGAACCACTACCCACCAGCGCCCCTAGGGATGTGTTAGCGGGTGATTTTTTTCAAGGAGAAAAACTTCAATCTGAAGAAATTTTAGAAATTGTCTGGATATTAGGGTCATAGCATATTCTAATTTCTTCTTAAGTTCATAATTTATCCCACTTAAATATTAATATTTTTTCTAATAAAAATTGATTCCAGGGATCTTTTTTCCTAACTAAACTTGCTACCCTCTATTCCAAGAGAAATGATATCCTTTCTGCAGTCTACCCATATCAAATACATCTGTGATGGATTACCTTCATCTCCTGGCCTGCTCTACCTTGTTTTCAGGTAGATCATTTGGGAAGTAGATGATATCTTAAACAAATGTTCTCACAAGTTGATAGCAATGACTGTATGTGGAATTTGGATATCCAGACAGGGACAGGGCTGCCACCACCTTTAACTCCCCAGTAGGAGGTACGCTTAGTATGTGGCAGCTCTACATGTTGGGATAATTACTATGGCAACTAAGCTACAAAAGCGATCGTATATTTCCCTCCATCCCCTTTGACCTTTAGCACTGTTCTTAGGAAGAAGTTCTTTTGAACCAACTACGATTGAGTCTAGGCCTTGTTCTTTCTCTGTTTTGAAAAACGAGTAACAGCAAAGCAAAATTTTTAAAAAGAATTAAAAAAAAAAAAAGTACCAAAGAAACTATGAATCATTTAAATTGCTCTTTTGGTTTTGTTTATATCCAAAGGCATTCTATTTGAATAAAACATGTCAAGGTAGCATCAGTCAAAATTTGATTCACTATGTTTGCAGGTGATGGCTTGGACAACAGTGTAGCTTCCCCCAGCACAGGTGACGATGATGATCCAGATAAGGACAAAAAGCGTCACAAAAAGCGTGGCATCTTTCCCAAAGTAGCCACAAATATCATGAGGGCGTGGCTGTTCCAGCATCTAACAGTAAGTGGATTCTAAATGACATATATAAACTAACTATGGACAATGAACCAGTTTTGCTAGACAACCAGGTGGAAACGAAATTTTAAAAAGGAAACGAAGTTCCCTCTGGACGATGGGGTATTTCATACATCACTGAGTTCTCACATATTGTACGGGTGTTAGTGCTTACTTGTTTTTCAGATCCATACGCCATTGAGGAGTTTTATTTGACGTTCCAATTTTGTTAACGTTAGTAAGCTTCGGAGGTGTCTGAGTTCTTGTACATGGGATTTTAACTTTCTGTGTTAGAAATGTTGCTTTGCTAAGAGTGATCCTTCAGCACTCAGAACTAGCACCCACGAAGATGAGGCCAGCCCCAAGAAAGAATTCAAATCTTCTAACGCTTAGTGGCTCTTTACAATGGTGTGTACACACACACACACACACACACACACACTTAATGCTGTTAAAATGGCAAGATGATCACATAATTTGCTCTGAAGAGGTCTGAGCAGCACTGGCTTCCATTTCAAAGCCTCCATCTGAGTCAGAGCCGCCCCAGTGAAAGTTGTCCCTGCATTTAGAAGTGTAAGGGGAAACAGCAATATAGAGTCAGCGCTTCCTGTGGAGTCCCCTGCGGCTTTTCAGCCAGGGTAACAGTTTACATTGTCTGTGTGAGGAGTGCTGTTTGCACTGCAGGAATTCTCCTGGAGATGTGAGAAACTGGAGATTTGGGGCCTTCTGCCACCAGGGGATTTGTTTTGCTTGGTTATTGTTCTGAATGAATTCCATGTTCAAAATATGTGTAATCATAATATTCGGGGTGGATCTTTTTTTAACAAGTGTATACTGATTTCATGAGGTCTAAGGGAGAGGACAGCATGAAAATTTATGGCTAAAATAACATTTTAAAATTCAGCAAAATCCTTGACCAAGGGGGCTGTGTAATCTTAGGGACAAAGGATGAATGTAGACAGGTTGTAACATAGCCTAAGAATGTTAAAGGTTCCTGGCTTTCTTCTTCTCCTCCTTCTTCTTCTCCTCCTCCTCTTCCTCCTCCTCCTCTTCCTCTTCTCCTTCTTTTAATACCTGTAGCAGAGCTTTTTATGTCACTATTTTTAGTCTAGATCTTTTTTCCCTCAATATCAATTTTTTTTCTAAACATACACAGATTCCATGTTGTCACAAACATGCCCAGACCTGTTGACCCTCTCCCCCTCACCCTATCTAAAGGCCAGGAGTTGTAAAGCTACAAGGAAACAAGCTCGGGGAGGCCAAGCTCGGGGAGGCCAAGCTCGGGGAGGTCAAGCTGGTTCTTTGCCTCTAGATTGAGGCTGTGCCTCCAGTCACACTCCAGGGTATACATTAATCCAGATTTTCCTGCATCACGGAATAAAATAAGCACTCAGAGCAGCAGGAGTAACTAACACATAACTCTTCCCCTTCCCCTCCCTTCAAACAGTCAACGATCAACTAGAGCATGTTGACAGTTTTAGGAATAAACCTTAGGGGAGAGGCCAAAGCTGTAGCTAGTTGAAGGGGTAGATACTATTTTGACTGTTAGGATTTTGACATCCCATTAGCTTTTCCTAAAATCTGATTCGGGTTCCACTACTTATCCAACCCTTGGTGCATGTATGTAGATATTTTGAGATCTGTCATGTGCAAGATTCCTATTGAGGATTATCAGTCGCTATAGAGTTCTGGTGGCATCGTGGGTTGCACGTTGGTTACAAGATCAACAGTTTGAACCCCCCAGCCGCTCTGTGGGATAAAGAGGAGGCTTCCGATTCCTGTAAAGAGTTACAGTCTCAGAAACTCACAGGGGCAATTCTACCCCACCCTGTAGCGTTGCTTAGAGATGACCTGATGGGATTGACTTTGTTTTCTCTTGAGCTGGGGATAAGAAGCCCTGGTGGCATAGTGATATATTGAGCTGCTAACCCAAGGGTCAGTGGTTCAAATCTGCCAGTTGCTCCAAGGGAGAAAGATGAGGCTGTCTGTTCCTATAAGGGTTTAAATGTCACAGAAACCCAAAGGGTTGCTGTGAGTCAGAACCTTGGTAGCGTGACTTTGCTCTTGAGCTGGTTTGGGGGAGTGGGGATAGGGGAGGGAGTATCACAAATAAAATAACTAAAATGGCATTTTAAATGACCAGGAGAGGAGTGACAATTGGTTGGAGATAGCAACTGCTACTTTAACGTCAGCGCTAACTAGCTAACTTGTTTTAACTCCAGGGTGGGTGGGGCAAAATTAGGTCGACCCTGAATTCACAACAAAACTATTTCTGTTTCTTAGACTAGCAGGATAAAAGGGGGTGGGGAAGTGGATTCTTTCAGCTTCCATTTCAATCTGTAAGGAAGCTTTGGTTTTACTTGAAGCCGAGGTGCCCCTGAATAAAATATAATCAAATATTGGTTCAGACAGAATCAAGAGAGAAGGAAAGCGAGCTCTTCTTTTCGTCCTCCAGAATTTCTATTTCTCTAGGCTTTACCCTTGCAAAGAACCTTGTAGAGAGAGCTGTACTATCATCTTGGGGTGGGGGTGGGGGGGACAAACAAGTTTTTTTTTTTTTTTAACAGCCAGCATTGATTTCGCTTGCACTGCAATGATTATATGGACCACATGTTACTGGGGCAATTGTAATACAAATGATCTCTTAGCTACCTGCATTCTTTTTTTTAAATAATCATTTTATTAGGGGTTCATACAACTCATCACAATCCGTACCTGCATTCTTGAGCCCTGGCTGATTTCTTTCTGCTTTGGGCTCCTTGCTGGCCTGTGCCACCCCTGCCTGGCAGGGGATGGCATTCTTCCATGTCTCCTGGCCTTCCCTGATGCCAGTTGGCTCATGGTTACCACTGAATATTTATACCTTCGCTGTGGTGGGTTAAGTGCGAGGCTGCTAACCACAAGATCTGCGGTTCAAGCTCACCAGCTGCGCCTCAGAAGGAAGAGAAGGCTGTCTGCTCCCATCAAGGGTTACAGGCTCGGAAGCCCAAAGGCGCATTTCTGCTTGGTCACAAAGGGTCCCTCTGTGTCAGCATCAAGTTGATGGCAGTGGGTTGGGTATGGTTTCTTTGTCCACTCCCTGGGGGGTGGAAATGGTCAATGTACTCGACTTCTCATCAATAGCTTGGAGTTTGAGCCCATCTAGATGTGCCTCCAAGGGAAGCCTGGCACACATGAGTCGGCACTGATGCCCTGGCAACTGATCCTGGCCTCGCTCCTTCATGCTGTTTTTCCCATATGGAAACACAGGCAGTCCCTGGGTTAGTAGGGTTCGGCTTACAGGCAACCTGGAGTGACGCACCCACGGCATAGAGTCTAGTACATGAAAAACTCCCGGTGTCATGAGTCGCTCACCGTAGCAAATAGGTGCTGCTTTCTGAAGCATGCAGACATTATTACTATTATTGCTGTCTTCTTATATTAATGCTATTTTAGTGTATCTGGACATGTTTCTCTTACTCTTTTTTTTAATACATAGAAAAGTACCTTTTGCCTATATCATATATTAAGAAAATATTGGGTTCATTGGCTTTAGATACAAATGAGAACTTACAGACAAATTTGGCTTACAGACAGACTTAGGGCAGCACTGCTCTGTAACCCAGGAACTGCCTGCAATGACAGTGCTCGCCATCCCTGAACCATCAAATTGCTCACCTTAGCCTCTCAAAGTCAAAGTAAGGAGCTCTATTTCAATTGGTCATTGTTTTGCTGCTTTCCTTCCCTCAGGGAAAGAGAGTCCCTTCTCAGTTCTCTAACTGTAAGATCAAATCTTTACATCTAAAGGGGCACCCTACTCCCTTGTTTTGATATGTCCCTTGCAGAAATCCATGGGATACTTTGCCAATGCTTCCAGACAAGATTAATTTTAATGCAGCCTATGGAAAAATGGAAGACTGTAAAGGAACCTTGGTTGCATAATGGGTTTCTCAGGGGGCTTCTCACCTCAAGGTCAGCAGTTTGAAACCACCAGCGGTCCACAGACAAAAGATGAGGCTTTCTACTTCCATGAAACAAGGTATCGTCTCAGAAATACAAAAGGGGCAGTTCCACTCTGTCCTATAACCTAATATGAGTCAGAATTGACTTGATGGCAGGGAATTTGCTGGCAAAGTGGGTTTATACATTGGGCTGCTAACTGCAAGGTCAGCAGTTCAAACCCACCCTTCGCTTCAAGGGAGAAAGTAGAGGTTCTATTCCAGGATAGATTTAAAGTCTCAGAAACCCAAAGTGGGGTTCCTGTCCTATAGAATCAATGTGAATTGGAGTCAACTCCATGGCACTGCGTTTAGGGTTAGAATAGAGTTTAAAGACAGTCTTGTTTGTCCAAATGTCAGTAGCTACTGACACCTCAGTACTAATCTTTTAGTAACTTTATGTCAAGCCCTGAGAGATCTGTAGGGATGCAGAACTCATTTGGAAGACTGGCTACCAATTTTAAAGAATCGCATTGTTGCTAGGTGATTGATGCCATTTATTATCTAGAAAATCCTGTCTGAAACCTTGCTGGATGTAAAAGAGCGATTGAAACGCTGGCTAATTAAAACAATGGCAATAACAGTTTATTAGGAAATTGTCAACAACTCTTTCAAAATGCCAAATGGCATTGTATAAACTCACATACTTTTAAAAAAGAAATTGTATTTTTTAAATAAATAGATGGATAAATTCATTTATTGGATTTATTCTTAAAAAACAAATACAAACTACTAATAAAAACCCAAACTAACCAACCCCAAAACAAAAACAAAAAAAACTCCCTGTTTTTTGAGAGGTTTTTCAAGCATTTGTATGTCAGAGAAGCAGACCAGCCTAGCCCCCAAACACACTGTCACAGAGCTGATTCCAACTCTTTTTTTTTTAAATCATTTATTGGGGGCTCATGCAACTCTTATCACAATCCATCCATCCATCCATTGTATCAAGAACATTTGTACATATGTTGCCATCATCATTCTCAAAACATTTGCTTTCTACTTGAGCCCTTGGTATCAGCTCCTCATTTTCCCCTCCCTCCCCGCTCCCTCCACCCCCACGAACCCTTGATAATTTATAAACTATTATTATTTTGTCATATCTTACACCATCCGACATCTCCCTTCCCCCACTTCTCCACTGTCCGTCCCCCAGGAAGGAAGTTATATGTAGATCCTTGTGATCTGTTCCTCCTTTCTCCCTCACCTTCTTTCCACCCTTCTGGTATCGCCACTCTCACCACTGGTCCTGAGGAATTCATCTGTCCTGGATTCCCTGTATTTCCAGTTCCTATCTGTACTAGTGTACATCCTCCGGTCCAGCTGGGTATGTAAGGTAGAATTGGGATCATGATAGTGGGGGGGAGGAAACATTCAAGAACTGGAGGAAAATTGTATATTTCATCATTGCTACACTGCACCCTGACTAGCTCATCTCCTCCTTGCAGCCCTTCAGCAAGGGGATGTCCAATTTCCCACAGATGGGCTCTGGGTCCCCATTCTGCACTGCCCCTCATTCACAGTGCTATGCTTAAAAAACATTTTTTTTTTTGGTCTTTGATGCTTGATATCTGATCCCTTCGATGCTTTGTGATTTCACAGGCTGGTGTGCTTCTTCCGTGTGGGCTTTGTTGTTTCTCAGTTAGATGGCCCCTTGTTTATCTTCCAGCTTATAGGACCCCAGATTCTATATCTTTTGACAGCCAGGCACTATCAGCTTTCTTCACCGCATTTGCTTATGCACCCGCTTTGTCTTCAGCAATTGTTTCAGGGTAGGCTGGTGTGCTTCTTACATGTGGGCTTTGTTGTTTCTTAGCTAGATGGCCACCTGCTTATCTTCAAGCCTTTAAGACCCCAGACGCTATATATTTTGATAGCTGGGCACCATCAGCTTTCTTCACCACTTTTGCTTATGCACCCACTTTGTCCTCAGCGATCGAGTCGGGACAGGCTGGTGTGCTTCTTCCATGTGGGTTTTGTCGTTTTGATTCCAACTCTTAATGATGCAATGTTGTGTTGTTTCTGAGACTGGAAGTCTTTGCAGCACAGGCAGCCTCATCTTTCCTCCCTCAAAGTAGTGGTGGTGAGTTTAAACCCAGGACCTTGAAGTTAACTGCAAGATGCCAAGTCCACAGTGCGACCAAAAGAGGCCCGTTTTTTGTGTTGTTGTTTTTTTAACCTCTCTGACTTTGCACCCTAGCATGCCATTCTACAGTTATTCTCTGGAAGATTTCATCAATAGCACATTTGCTCCTTCAAAGCAAGAACTAAAGTCTCCTTCTTAGACTCCGTGTCTCTCGTACGCTGAACTGGTCATATTTGCATATAATGAAAACAATGAAAGAAGAGGGAAACGGGCCTTAAACTTTGATGAAAAGAGACCAAAAAGGAAATTTCAGCGATGCAAGCTTCTAGCTTTAAACTTTCGGGGAAGCATGTGTCAGTTTTGCTAAGTCAAGAAGGGCTCTTAAAAACAACCAACAACAACGACAAAAACCCCACCCCCTGGAACAGAGAGTGATGGACATTTATGGAGATAAGAAGAGAGAATTAGGAAGAACACAAAAACAGCTATTAATAGAAAACACTTGCATTTGCCCAAAGAGAAGTGATTGCAAATAATGAAAAAGTACTTATCATTTGAGTATGAGTCATTTCATAACCATTGTTAAACAGTTCAGGAACATAGGCCATTTTAAGGTTTCTTTTTGGGCCGCTCACTACAAGAGATCACCAGTCCAAAACCACCAGCCCTTCCCAGGGGAAAGACAGAACTCTCTATCCCCGTAAAGAGTTGCAGTCTCAGAAACTCATAGGGGGCAGTTCTACCCTGCCCTAATTTGTATGTGTTTTTCTTGAAACATAACCATGAACTAGAAGATCAAAGGCGAGCATCACAGTAGACACTATGTAGCACGATTACTCTAGTGCATAATGGTACTATTGCCGTAGTGCACATGCTGGCTGTGGTCTGCATATGACTGGTTCTTTTGCTACCTAGGACACAAAAATCAGGGGCCCCTGGTGGTGCAGGGATTAGGATCTTGGCTGCTAACCAAAAGGCCAGGGTCGGAAGTTTGAACCCACCTGCCACTCTGCAGGAGACAGCTGGAGCAAGCTCCACCCATAAAGATATACAGCTGTGAGAATCCTATGGGGCCCTTGTGCTCACTCTTAGATTGTCTAGTTCACCTCCAAGGCAATGGTTTGATTTTGATTCCAAAAATTTAGGCCCCAGGGCCCAGTGAAATGAGCAAAGGGGATAAATACAATGCCTGGGGTAAGAACAAGGGAATTTCCCTTTTTGGCTTCCCTACTCTAAAGTGTTGCTGTATTAAACAGAAACTGCCATTGATGTGGCTCTGATTTAAAATAGGCAGTGGCTGCATTTTCCTGCCTGGAACTACTGTGTCCCAGGAATCCTGAAAGTTAGAGTGGACGGAGTTGAAGCTCCTACCTGCAGACCCAGATGAAGCAAGCTGTCCAGGACAACACATTGGGCATAAGCCACTCAGGGGAAGCATTCCCCAAGGCGAACTGATTTCCATTCACAGTCTTCGGACTCCCCCTCCTTGCACTGGTGTTGAGGATCCCACTGGGCTCAGGCTTACTGTGGAGACAAACTTTATTTCTAAGCCAGATACACACATTTGCCAATGAGCTTGTTTGTTTGTGAACTTGCAGCCTGGGAAATATTTGGGGGGGTGGGATATGTGGCCAAATTTATGTCTCCATTCCTGATTGATGAGACTTTCCTCTCATTGTGGATAAAACCAATGTGAGGGGCTGTAGAATGTTCCAGGTTGAGAATGGCGTTTCCATAGAAACACTATTAGATGAAAAGTGCCCTGCGGGTCCTCCACTCCAAGGATGGAGTCAATGGAATTGAATTGGGAATTGAATGCTCTGGAAGAAACAGATGTTATTTCATTGCTTTTGCTTTTGGTAACAAGATCTGTTGGAGATAGCTTACTGCCATGTCTCTGCTTGCAGTTTTGGGAAGAATTAGCTATCTAAACATTATTACTATAACCTCTTATTACAAAGAATGTTCGCGCTCTAATTGGTATCCAAATAATCCATTCTGTTGAGCAAGGCAGGTAAAAGATCAGCAGACAGACCCGGGAAGGTTGTGGCTGCTGCTTGCTCTTCCCCTCGTTTCTGCTGCTTTCTCTGGCCCTGCCCTCCTCTACACTCTGCCAGCGCTAACTGTGCCTCGTCTTCAGTTGGCACAGCAGCCACAGTTCACAGTAGCCCTCAGAAGGTGGCTGGGCCGGGCAGCTGTATGTTGCACACTCTTGCTTTTGAGAAAGTCCCTCCCTCAGGCTTGTTCTACCCCACCTTCATGTTCATGTGCCTGGGCCAAGGAGGCGTGTTTATGGTGATGACAGGTACCTTTCATTTCTTCCTCCCTACCTGTTATCTGCAGAATTATTAAATTAAGATACCTGAAAATTTTATTTATATATATATGAGAGAGAGAGGGCTCTCTTATATGTCTAAGAAGAATATCTATCTATCTATCTGTCTGTCTGTCCTATCTATCTATCTATCTATCTATCATCTATCATCTATCTAATCTATCTGAGAGAGAGAGGGCTCTCTTATATGTCTAAGAAGAATATCTGTCTGTCTGTCTGTCTATCTATCTATCTATCTATCTATCTATCTATCTATCTATCTATCTATCTATCTATCTATCTATCTATCTATCT